>NC_064763.1:21402836-21712736 GCF_011397635.1 Epinephelus fuscoguttatus | reverse complement strand
TCAGTATGGTACCTTTGAAGCCAAAAGTAACCCTTCAGACATGGTACCTAGACCCTAGTGTTTCCACCACAAACAGTACCCTTAAATGTGGGCAGCGTTGTTGTCACTCACTGCTCTGTCCAGCACTCACTGTGTTTCCTCATTACTGGTGACACAGAGGGAAGTCTGCACCTCGTTCATAGTCCACAGAACAAGGCTGCAAACTGACATTTTCAGAACAAAGTAGAACAGGCTGCAGTGAGAGTCTCTCTCCATGGGATATTTGAAAATAGCAGGTTTGTGCATTTAGTCCTACTCAGGCAAGTTCATGGGTTTAGTGTTGCCGTTGCCCACAGGAACAGTGGTCTGCAACACTTTCTTTTCTCCAAGTGAGGATTAGAATATATGCAGTTCACATAACCCAGTCGAAATTAATATACATAAAAGATCTACCCATTACTAAAATTGTCTGTCATCCAACAGAGACAATAAAAATTAATGGAACGGTCAAAGTTCTCATCGTCACGTTGTCACCTCATGCATTGAGTAACATTACGAGTTAAAATTCCATTGTAAAAGTTGCTGGCAGCCAGCCCAGTGAATTAAATTATTATTACAGCTGCTGCAAGAGGTAGCAAAAAATTATTTCAATTTATAGTTACAGTCTACTTATATATGTAAAACTCTCCACAGTATGAACAGTGGTTACATGAGCCTTAAACCAGCCACAACTCGGCCCTTAGCAAGAATGACGATTCGCTATTGCCTGCAGTGTTCACAGCTCCACCTTTTGGTACCAGATCTGTGTGCTAGGTACCCCAACACAAGGGAGACCAAAAATGGGGACGGAACAGTTCCATCGGTACCATCCACAATTTTTCACAGTGGAAACGAAAAAAGCGTACTGAACTGTACCGTACTGCTCGGTGGAAACAGGGCTTTAAATTACTGATAATAGACTCGCATCCGATACAAACAGGCGAAACATCTGTTAAAAAAAAAAAAAGCTGTGTTGGACTTTGAAAGTAAAACATGTTCTCCTTTTTGTTATTTCTACAGCTGTGTACTTTGAGAAGGGAGATTATGACAAGTGCCGAGAGCTCTGTGAGAAGGCCATTGATGTTGGCAGAGAGAACCGGGAAGACTACAGACAAATTGCAAAGTGAGTTCTGGAAGAAGTCTGAAAAGTATTTGTCTTTTTTTTTTTTTTTAATCTACCCACACTGCCCCTCAACCTAGAGGGCAGGACTGGTATTTTGTGGGTCTTGCTGGAATATATTTACTCATTTATTTATTTACTTCGTAGTCTGGATGGGACATCGACATGCAGCTAACCAGTATGAGACCAGAAAAACTGTTATACAACAACCATTAGGTGGCACTGTTGCTGTATTACTTGCCACTACAGCTGGCCAAAGAAGAGACAGTGCTGTTGAATTAGGACGCAAATTATGTGTCTGTTTACTGGAGTATTTTGTTGAAGAGCACAAAGTTTGCTGTGTGACTGTTGCTCTTGATGTTTGTTTTTTGTTGAATTCGTATTACTGAACTGTCCTCTCCTTAACTAAAGAACTCCCCAGTCCTCACTCGTTGGCTTTTGAACAGGAATGTCAGATGGCTGAATTTGGACGTAATAACATGTTTATCTTCTTCTGTGTCCTCCTTCTCTTTGTACAGGGCCTTGGCTAGGATCGGGAACTCATACTTCAAGCAGGAAAAATACAAAGAAGCAATTCAGTATTTCAACAAGAGCTTGACAGAGCATCGTACTCCTGATGTCTTGAAGAAGTGTCAACAGGTGCGGTGCATACTGATTTCCCACTGAGCGGAGCTTTATGATTCTTCCTCAGACAGTAAATCCAGAATTTATATGTTTTCAGTTGACTTTTTCGAAGAAAAAAAATTTTTTAAAAAAAAGTGGTGCTAGACCGACATGAAAACATAGGCGGGGTTTTCACTTATAACTTGAAACTGTAATTGGCTCTGCAGGCAGAGAAAATATTGAAGGAGCAGGAGAAGCTAGCCTACATCAACCCTGACTTAGCCCTGGAAGAGAAGAACAAGGGCAACGACGCCTTCCAGAAAGGTGTGTAATAGTTGTGGTGCTTGTTGGTTGTTATTTGATTCTTGTAAGAACTTGTCTAAAGATAAACTTGTCTTCTCTGCATCACAGGAGACTACCCCTTAGCCATGAAACACTACTCTGAGGCCATCAAGAGAAACCCCAATGATGCCAAACTCTTCAGTAACAGAGCTGCCTGCTACACAAAGCTGTTGGAGTTTCAGCTTGCTCTGAAGGTACAGTGATTCCTTACCAATCATGTTTGTCAATTAGTTAGAGATTCTAACCTGCCTCCAATTTTTTTTGCTCGTTAATATGACCTTGTAATAATGTTTTTTCTCAGGATTGTGAAGAGTGCATCACACTTGAGCCCTCCTTCAGTAAGTGGGAAACTTTGTATTTATTACCATTTAATTCACATTTTGCTTCAAGAACTTTAATGAAAGAGTGTTTTGCACTTGTAACTGTTAAGGTGTAGATTAAGTCCATCTGATTAAACATCGGAAATACATCTGTCCACAGTAAAAGGCTACACGCGTAAAGGAGCTGCCTTGGAGGCCATGAAAGACTATTCAAAAGCTATGGATGCATATCAGAAGGCTCTGGAGCTCGACTCTTCCTCAAAGGTATTTCATAGGTCACTACACAGTTTAGAGTGATAGAGGAGATTTCTGCACACTTAATCCTGCTTCACAGACCTTCATTAGACCATACATCATTCAACAGTGGACAGGTAGGTTAAAAAAAAAACAAACAAAACAAAAAACAAACAAAAACAATATCATGCTAAACATTGGCAGTATGGAACACACCTGTGCACACCCTGCTGGTAGAAGCTCCACCTCTTGGGTATTGTAGTTTTTGAGCAATAAATGGAGCGCTGTGAGGCATACAAATCAAAGCCATATTTGTTAGGGTGCTTTCACACCTGCCCTGTTTGGTTCGGTTCAATCGAACTCAAGTTCCTTGCCCCCTAAGTGCGGTTTGTATGGGCAGGTGTGAACACAGCAATCACACTCATGTGCACACCAAAACAACCAGACCAAGACCTTGAAGAGGTGGTCTTGGTCCGGTTACAAATGAACTATGGTGCGGTTCATTTGTGGTGAGAATGTGTTCCGACCTGGATCTGAACCAACTGCACTCACATGACACATTGTTTAAGTTAAACATGAGCATGTTACAGTCCTGGAGGATTATTAATGTGCACCTCCTCCTGTACTGCCTTAATATGCACATTCAGCACATCCAATGCATCAAAACATTGTTTTCTAGTTGGAGCTGCGCCTCGTTTTCAAACTGTATGGTTTGACTAAAATGAACAATGACAGCAATATAGGCAGCGCTAAAATCAACCTGCGTAGTTGTCCCTCCATTGTGACATTAGAAAGTGTCACATTTATCTTGCAAGTGTACTCTTCTTCAATGTTTTGTTTACTCCCTGGATTTTTCCCATGTGGAAAATCTGACCAATCAAGAGCAGCTTTCTCGCGCAAGGCATTTTATCTGGTCCGCTTGTAAATGCTGCCATGAGAACATGAACCAACTCTAGGCAATTATACAACTTTGTAACAAAATTAGTCCTCTGATCTATAACAATAAGAAGCATCTAAAAACAAAAATAGAACCAAGAGCTGATGAGGGGTATCAAGCGAGGCCATCATGACACAGAGCCCAAATTCTATGTTTGAAATGAAATATCTTGAATTACAGGATACCACTCATATCCAAATCCTCGTTAAGGCCTGTTTATTTGTTTGTTTTTCAATTTCTATTTATCCTTTATTTAACCAGGAGAGCCCCTTTGAGATTCAGAATCTCTTTCATGGGAGACCCTGTTAGGACAGGCAGCAGCATAAATAAAACACAAAGAAATACACAGAGTCAGAAAACAAAAAGGAAGTAAATATCAAGCAATGGAACCCACAACTCAACAGAGTAATTTAAAAGAGTTCAAAAATATTGATATTTGCTGCCTTATTTTTCACATTCTGGATTTCAAAGCATTTCAGTTTTTATTTTTTTTAATAATTTGCCTTCTCCACATTCAGGAAGCCACAGAGGGCATGCAGCGCTGTATGATCAGTCAGACCATGAGGAACGACAGTCCAGAGGAAGTGAAGAAAAGGGCCATGGCTGATCCCGAGGTGCAGCAGATAATGAGTGACCCAGCCATGCGCATGATCCTCGAGCAAATGCAGAAGGACCCTCAGGCGCTCAGCGAGTAAGTTTGTTTATTTATTTTTTCACTTAAATCTTTTGTTTTAACTTAAATCTTTTGTTAAACCACTTAAACCATTTTTGTGACATTAACATGTCAGTTACAACAGAATTAAAATAATAAATTATTAACTAATTGAAAAATAATAAGCTCTAACGAAACAAAAAGTATAGAGTCCATTTTTCACATTTTCTGTCCAGTTGTGCTTCTACTTAAGCGAGTACATTTACCAAATTAATTGTCTCACTTTCTGTCTCTCAGCATGAAGAAGTTAATGTTTTCTTTTTTCCCGTTTGATCCTCAGCCACTTAAAGAATCCAGTCATCGCTCAGAAGATTCAGAAACTCATCGATGTCGGACTGATAGCCATTCGTTGACGAGAACCAAGAGACTCCGAGACATCAGTGGAACAACGTGCAAATCCCTCCAAAATATTACATCCTCCTTTCTTGCCTTCAAAATTCAAAATTATATTGTTCTTAGTCTCCCTGAGACTTTGTGTGTGTTACGTTTTTTTTAAAATCAGTTTCACAACTTTTACATTGTATTTCAGAAAGCATCTTGTATGTCATCAGAAGAACTTAAGGACACTCGAAAACATCTGGAGAAAAATAAATGGATTCATGTGTACAGATGCTCACATACATCCAAAAAATAAACAGCACAGTTAAGTGAACCATCGTGCAGTGTTTAAAGGGGAAATCCACCCTGAAGCGATCACATATTCCTATTGGTTCATGGTTTAAGAATTTCTACACTCAAAATAAAGATTGTAACGTAGATCACAAATTGAAACTGTCAACATTGGTCATTGTTCTTAACTCTTCTCTTCCTCTTTTAGGCTTTACTTAACATGGTGCTTTAAAGCTGGAGTTTGTTTTCCTCTCTTTTGGTCGTCTACCACACCTCAGGTGGAAAGCTGAATTTCCTTTCTGCTGTTTTTGAGCCTTGATGGATGCTCCTATTTATGTACTATACAGCTGAACTCAGGAAAGTGTCAAGGGTTTCCTTGATTCTGGTGTCGAGGGGATGGATCCAGACTAATTGTAACTGGGACTGGAAGAATACTACTTGATGCTGTTGAGAGTGTAGGGCTATTTTGCCATGATTAGTGATTTAAGATGGAAAATTAATCAGTTATTAAACAAGTTCATACAGCAAATAAGGCAGCAGTGTTTTTGTGTATTATGTTAGTCAAAAATTAAAAGTTTGGAGGCAGCATTGCACTTCTATGTGAAAATATGCAGCTGACAGTCTTCCCACAGTGTCATGATTTGGCGCTCGAGAGTAAACTTGGAAGATGTGCCGATAGTCTAAGTAGATACTTTTGAATGGCCTCGAATATTCATTTTCCAAGCCTGAAAATGTGGCTTGAATATCTCAAGATGATGGGAATAAAGTGATAGTAAAAGGGTGGATTTACCTTTCTAAACTAACTATTGGTTGAGTAACGGGGGTCACAACTATCACACTTCATAATGCATCTTTAATGTTTGTCGTCTTGTCTTAAGAGTACCGAAGCCTGTGTGCCTCTGTGCTATGGTTTCCAAGAGGGACTCACATATGATAAAAAAAAAAAAAATTAACTGTGACACCTTTTTGTTTTCACATTACCACAGCTGGATTTCTCTATAACTCAACACAGCAGATATGGACGTGGGCATTTTTCAGAGTCCCGTTGTAATCATAAGCCTCCACGTGGAGTTCACACAATGTGAAAGAAACTGTCCCAAGAAGTGTAATGTACCAATGGAAATCAGTTGTACAGTCAAATATACAGTATCTGAATGTATTTTAAAGCTCAGTGGCGGCTTTTTTTTTTGTCTGATAAGACCAACATTGTTGACAGTTACCCAATGCAGTAGTAGACCGATCATAAGGTCGTAGTGTGGTTTTAAAAACAGAGGACACACCAATAAAAAGTACAATGAGAGATTCTTCATACAAACACTTGTGTAAGTCATTATGCTTGTCATTGTTTATACTCAGAAAGGGACAGTTCAGCCCCAAATCAAAAATTTTCCTCTTACCTGTAGTGCCGTGCTTCAATCTGGATCAGGGGTGTCAAACATACGGCCCGGGGGCCAGATCCGGCCCAGTGGATGACCTTGCACATCTAATAGTGATGCACTTGTGAAGGCTGAGAGGTGCCAGGTTTCAGGAGCAAGTTAAGAGGCTGCATCGGAGGCTTTTCCATCCCGACCAAAATACAGTTCTTTTCTGTATGTAATGACAGTGACTAGTCGAATGTGGAACAATTGAGAGATATTGTCGGAATTGCATTAATTCCTCTGAAGACATCACAGGCTGTTTGTCATCTGTTTTGTAAATGGATTAGCATTTTCAAAACTGACTTCTTTAAACAAAAAAGAGGAAAAATTTGGAGGTGTTTGTTATTCATAGGACATAATGCAGTGGTTTTACTGGTCCAGCCCACCTGTAGCCGAATCGAACTGCATGTGGCCCGTGAACTAAAACAGATCTGACACTCCTGACCTAGCTTGTTTTGGTGTTAGTTGCTGAGTGTTGGAGCTATCGGCTGTAGAGATGTCTTCCCTCTCTCCACTATCTAGATGGCACTCGGCTTGTGGTGCTCAAAGTGCCGAAAAAAGACATTTGAAAAACTCAACAGCAATGTCTCTTTCCAGAAATCATGACATGGTTACTCAAAATAATCCACAGACCTTATTGTGAGAAGTTTAATGTAGGAACTACTTCCTTTGTACCGAACCAGTTGTATCACTGTGCAGAAGCAAGCATGCATCTACTGCCAGCTCACCAAAGCACCACTGAGCTACCTAACCGTACAGGTCAGCCAAGGAGGACCCTATAAACAACTACATCTCGTGCTGTAACATGCACACTTCCTTCTGCACAGCGATACAGTTGGTGGGTGTAGCTCTAGAAAGAACATAGTTCCTACATGAAACTGCTCACAACAAGATCTGTGGATTTTCTAGAGTAACCATGTCATAAATTCTGCAAAGACACGTTGCTGTTGAGTTTTTCAAATGTGTTTTTTGGCACTTTGAGAACCACAAGCTGAGTGCCATCTAGTTCCATTAAGCACAGGAGAAGGCAGAACACTGAATGAATGGCTTGTGGCATAAAGGTCTATAACAAAAATAAAATGTTTTGCTAGTGTAAGACAAACTGTGATAGGTGTATATAAACAGGCACATTCAGTTTGATAAGATCAGCCTTTATCGTCTCCCATGGGAGAAATTTGTCCTGGAAATTTGATATAACACAGGTGACGTATCAGCACACAGCCTCCCCATACACACTGGATATATATGTATACAGGTGCAATCAAACTCCAGTTATCATTCAGGAATGCACAGATCACGCACATGTTCAGTAGTTTGATGGTGGAGCTAAGCAAAGTTCATACCTGTGGAATAAATTCCTAAATCAGTGGTTCACAACTGATCCAGACACGGAGTCCAGATTTCTCCTCAGTCATTAGTTAAAGGTCCACACAGTTTATTTCATTCAGCATCATACTTGTTTGGCTGTGTCGTTAAGCTAGTTTGCTGTCTCTGTGAGGTAGCTCTCCATGCTCTTTACAGCAGGGAAAGGCACTTAAGAATAAAAATGGGAATTCACTATACTTGAAAATAAAGTGTTTTTTTTTTTTTTTCCAACTTGGCATGTTTGTGTGTCACTTGCAGCCCATTCAGAATGGACCCATGACCCACTTTTGGACACGACCCACCAGTTGGGAACCACTGTCCTGCCCATTTTCTGAATACTTGGATGAAAAATGGATGTTGAGTAAGCTGGTGTCGTGAAACATCCTTTCCATGACAGTTTCAGTCTCCAGTTTCTGGTCTGGTTTGTGAATTTGAGTGTTTTATCTTGTCTTTTATTATGACTGTATAACATGTATGTTTTTATGTCTTTTTATTAGGTGTATTAGTGAAAACACTGGATATTAGTAGCATATACATGTCATTCCCTATTCCTGCCTGTCCTAGCCTAGATGTCAGGACAATAGAAATAAGTCATGTGACTATACTGCAATATCATGATGGACTTGATGCAAATCTGTGTACAGTATTTTAATTTCTCAAATTCAGTTAAATCTATGGACAGGTTACCAAACCATGCTGTGATGCCATAACGAATAACAGATCCAATAGCTGCCCTGCACAACCATAACACAATGCTTTTATCTATTCCTTGGACCCTGAGCCTTTGCAGAAAATGCAGACGCTGGCTGGACATACTCCACTTGATGAGCCCATTGTAACTGAGAATCAAAGTGAGGTACTTGTACCTGCTCAACTCTCTCCCTGTCGATGACAACTGGGCTGTGGTCACCAACAGAACCTCAGTTGCCACAATTATGCCAGCATAAATCTAGATGTTCGTCATCCATCTTGGATAACCTAAAAGTAAATAGAGAGTAAATAGAGTAAAATATTCTCTGCACACAATCTTATATCGTATAATCCTAAATTTCACACGTATATAAGATCTCAAAGCTGACCTCACAATTATGTTCCACTAGGAGCAATCAAAGATGTGGTAAGGTCATGCAGGTTAATTGGTGACTCTAAATTGTCTGTAGGTGTGAATGTGAGCATGAATGGTTCTGTGTCTATGTGTCAGCCCTGTGATAGTCTGGTAACCTGTCCAGGGTGTACCCTACCTCTCACCCAGTGCCAGTGTCCAGCCTCCCTGCAACCCCGAACAGGATAAGTGGTTATGGAAAATGAATGAATTAATGAATTTAATGTTCAAACTGATAAACGTTATTGTTTTGTGTAAATATACACTCATCCTGATTTTGATATCTGCAGCACGTTCAAAAAAGTAGCACTCAGTAAGCGTTTGGGAATCGAGGACCTTAATTGTTGAAGTTGTGAAAGCAAAATTTCTTTCTCAAGATCCATTAGTGGGCCCCCCAGATCTTTCAGATTTAAAGGGGGGAAGAATGGGCCAAAAAAAATCCCATCTGAACACAGACATTTATTTCTTCATACAGAAAGCATCTAGAAGCTGGCATTGATAACAAAGGCTCCTCCAAGTATTAAGTCTTAGGGCTGCTGTGAAACTGCGCCTTCTTAGGGCAACAAAAAAGTCTGTCATGGGTGCGTTGGTATTATGAGTAACCAAGAAAGGACAGCAGAGGAGATACCCACACACCAATACAACTGGGCTGGACAGCCACAAAAAAAGGTTCACAGACTGAGATCAATGCAAAAAAGAATAAAGTGTGCAAAAAATAATACAAGCTTGCTTCTATTTTTTTGATTACTTTTTAATATTGCTAAGCACTGTCCCAACTTTTCTCGAATTGGCATTGTTGTTGGTGTACTGGTCTCTACCATCAGTTGTATTTAGTATGCATAGACAGGGAGAGCTCATGTAGCTTCACGGAGGACGTGTACCTGTATGCCACAGAAAGTCACTTACACCGGGTGTTGTCTTCCTTTGGGGAATGCATGATTCACTTCCATCTGTTTCAGCTTGTTTAACAGGATGTGAGGAGGTATTAAAGGCTGAGATAAAATCCATAAACATTAGCATGCATGTCAGCTGTAACCTTCCTGAATCTACAGATATTTTCCTTGAGCCTCTTGAGTCCATGGCATATTTTTTATTGTCATTAATTAATCAACTATTTATGTCTACATTTTACGCTATGTTATAGTAAGTGTGCAAGACAAGCTGTTCAAGCAAATTTTTTTTGTGGCGATGATAAATGGTGTAATTGATCTTTCGCTAAGCCACGTCCCTTTGTGATGATCCGACAAGCTGTCAGAGTAAGCATTTAGCCCACACTTGGAAAAATGAAAGAGTGATTCCAGAGAGAAGCAGACAGAGGGGTCTACAGTCTGTGTTTGAAGGATATATCCAGGATGTCAAACTGACTCAGCAGCAACAACAGGTTAAAAAGACAAAGATAGTTAGAAGCTAAAGCCCAACTATAGGCTACACATCACAGTGTAGAAGTGAACCACCACATCACTGCTGATCGCCACACAAGACAATGAATATAAAGGGAAACTTTGCTGATATTGAACCAGCTGTGTGGCATCACAGTGTGTGCAGATGAACTGTGTTTGGCTTCACCCCCTGCTGCTGCCAGCATCTGGACCTCTGCCGCCGGCAGGGATCTCTGGGGGAAGTCAAATAACTTCCATCTGCACACAATGCGATGACACACAGCTGGTTGCTGGTTCCTGTACAGCAGGGTCGGTCTTTGTTTCACTGTTCTAATCAGCTCCAAATCCACAAAACCAGCCTGAAAATGAAGGAAATCTGAAATGATTGCATTAGAGTCAACGGAGCACAGCTGAGTTGATGTCGGACCCTGGTCTGAGCCGGCCTGATGCTACGTTATGATTGGCCAGTCTGTGCCTAGGGGCGGGATTTTGAGAGAAAACATGCAAAAGAACAACTGCAGTAAATATTTACAAACTAAAACCACTTAAATTTGTATGCCCCTCCCCTGAGCCAAAATAAACAACACAAGTCCCTGCAAGTGCTTAAAAAATAGTTGACATGCCTCCCCCTTTTTTTGCACCACCCTTGCACCCTCATAAATAACAAACAGTCCCTAAGTATTTGCATACATGTCAACTGTAGGTCTTTAACAGTAACTAAATTCTGAGGGCCCCCAAACACTCTTATGAGCCAGTGTTTAAAGCCATTTGGACATTCATGTTAAATTATTTAGTCTTATATGCTGAAAAAATGTCCATCATTTATCTTTGATTCATTATAAATGTGTGGGGAAAAAATAAATCACCTATTACCGTTATCAAAACAATATCTAATCTGACCAGGGTCTCCTGAGGTCAACGTCGCTCCGCCCACACCGAGTGTTCACGTGACCGACCGTCGCCCAGGTTGTGTCGAAAGCATCCTGGTGTTAGCAGTTAGCTACCCGCTGACAAAAACACAAACTAAGGCATGAATATTTTTACAATGCGCGAACTATTAACGCAGCTCTAGCGGAGGAAAGGAAGACAAGGACCTACCCACACCCCACCTTCCAACATGGTTTGATAGCTGGCATGCGAAGAGGCCAGTTAACGTAGCTAACTATTAGCGCTAGCTAACGTTCAAAGTTTGACGGGCAGCAGCAACAATTCACTAGCTAGCTGCTAGTTTGATTGACTACAACCATTCCGGCTAGCCAGGTAACATCTTGTTATTGTAGCAGGTATGCTAACTATCTAGCATCTCGTGTGTGTACTGAGTAATAACGCGTTTTTTTTTATCAGTCATTTAAAACTAGCGTTATTACTAAGTAACGTCCGCTAACTGATCAATAATGACTGCTGTTGAGCGGCTAATGCTAACGTTAGCTGTTTAAACTTCACTGTAACTAACACACAATTACGCAGTGTTAGTGCTGATTATCTTTCTCCCAGCTAATAGTGAAATTAGGCGAACAGCAGCTAGTGAACAGCTGTAACCCGAAAAGCTACGCGTCTATGTTTTCTTATTGATTCACCCAATCACATGAGATAAATAATGCTAAACACCAGGATGTCAAATGCATGGGGATTAACGTTAAGGCAACAGTATTGTGTAGAAAACACAGCTGCCCGGTCATTTCGGTAATCCTTGTTTTCCTCATCATGCGGCTTCAGTAGATGTTTGTAATTGCTGAGAGTTTAGTTTAACGTCTTGTATCTGCCAACACATTTGGCTACGTAGTTCACCGTAAACAGACTGTATAGGCTAGAGTCTACTTTTCTTTAAGTTATGCCTGGGGACGCATCAGATAGTAGCGATGACTCCGATACCAAAACAAATGAAAAGGCCTGCACTGTCAAGCATCAAATCACCAATGGTAAGTCAATTATACTGTTTATAACTACGAATATAAACCCCCCTGCACACTGCAGTTCACTCAATCTATTAAAATGTATAATTGTTTAATAGCTGAGGCTCTGTCAGAGTTAGAAATGACCACATGTAGTCATGTCTGAGACTGGAGGTTATGGTCTATGTTTGCTTCTCCACATATAAATACAAACAATTAGAAACAATTAAAAATATGATGCAGACCAACACAACCCCATTTAATCCAAATCACACACAAAATTGGATTCTCAATACAAATACTTCATGCTAGGTTTTTTTTTTTTTTTACTACTGTATTGTGTTGCGTGTTTTAGTCACCCATTGTATGTGGTTCTCAAATGATGTGCCGTGATGCTAATCCAGGTATTCCGTGGGAATTTGTGATCACCGCACATGCAACTGGACCTTTACAAAAACTTATGAATGAAATTTTGATTTTAGACAACCATTCACACTCACATTCACACCTACGGGCAATTCAGAGTTACCAATTCACCTAACATGCACGTCTTTGGATTGTGGGAGTACCCAGAGAAAACCCACGCTGACACGGGGAGAACATGCAAACTCGGCACAGAAGGAACCAGGAACCCTCTTGCTGTGAGGCAGCAGTGCTAACCACTGCACAACAGTGCCGCCGAGCTGTGATTTATTTATTTGTCGCCACTCACTCGTGGAAATTATAAATATGTGACACATTAAAAGCCCTGATTGGCAGCCAGTGTGAGAGATGATAACATGTAAAAGGAGAAAGCCGTGAGTGGGACACTTAATCGCTTTATTGTATGGAGCAAATTACAGTAAAGCACCAGCAAAGATGACCTACCAACGAAAGAAAAGAAAAAAACACTGATGTAGATAATGGATTTTTTATCTTCAGTTTACACCCAAGTAATTCATTTCACATGATCTTACCCACCCATGTGCTAAGCTTCCTGAGCATCTGTGTGTCACACCAGAGGAGCTTGTGGATGGGTGCACTGCCTTTTAATGAACTAGGTTCAATTGGTCTGAACACTAGACCGAAAAAAACCCCACCTGTTGTTGTCTTATAGTTTGTTTATGGACATTATATGTACCCTTAAATAGAATGCACGGTGTAAATCTTTAAAGACAGCCTGTACTGAATGGCATAAGGCAGAGAACTGCTGCTGTAGTGTACTTCCTCAGTTGCTGAAAACTTCTGGTGTTGCAGATAAACCGCAATCAGTGCTGTCATCAGCTGTCAAAGGAGCAATGTATTACCATACTTAATTGATAGGGGTGTAGACAGTGACTGAAGTGCAACAACCTCTGAATCTATAGAGAGCAGTGCAGCTGACAACATTCTTCTAAGCTGTAACACAGTGAGTCATCGGAACAATCAAGTACACGTTTGTATTAATTTTTTTTTTTTTTTTTAAACTGTGCCGTTAAGTGTTTCTCTTTCTGAAGAATGCAGAAAGTCAAACACGCGTTGAATCCATTCGGTTAAATTGACTCACAACTAAATTATGCCACCTCTTAAAGTTTCACAGCTGTTTCAGAATAAGAGATGCCAGTGCAAATTGTGAAATGTGTCTGCCTGGTCTTTTAAAACAAAAGTGTCTGTGTTTGCAGGGCTCTCAATTGAAGCATATACTGCATGTTTTGATTGTGATATTTTTGTTTTGCCACTAGCTAACCTCACAGGTCACACCGAGAGGGTCGGCATGGAGAACTTTGAGTTGCTCAAAGTCTTGGGCACTGGAGGTAAGTTTCCACGTCAACATGAAATATATGAAATATAACTGTAGTTGTAGTCAAACCTGATGGAAAAACTTGAGTAAGATGTCAGTATGAGATATTCCAATTATCAGACAGGATTAATTTCCCTGCCATGGTTAAATAACTCAAAGGCAACAAAGTGTTTGTAATTGGTATGTGTAGACTGTGAGGAGAAAATGTCCCTGATGACTTAAATGCTGTGGTAAAACATTTTTTACATTCATATCATGAATTTGGGAGTTGCAAATGATCAAGGCAGTAGTATCTGAATGTTTAGAAGACAGGCTGTCGATGTCTCTGTTATTAGATCTCATCCACAATGAATACCTATGAAAGATCTGAGAAGCTGTGGTGTGCAGTTTGCATATATTCCACTTCACTTTCACTTTTGTGCTAGAAAGTCAAGTCATGAACGATTGGATGAAATGTTTGTTTGTCTTTGTCTAGCTTATGGAAAAGTGTTTTTGGTCAGGAAGAACACCGGTCACGATGTGGGCCAGCTGTACGCTATGAAGGTGAGACCATTCATCTAAGATATTAAACTAAATGTGATCACAGACAGGTTGGGTAGACCCTGTTTACATTTTTTTAAGAAATGCATTTTGGTGATCTGAACATGAGTGGACAGCTGAAACCCATAGCCATTCACGCCTGCGTCTATAATGCGTCTCCAGTTGACCACTTCTGTTCGCATATCGTCACTGCCTATGTCACTTGCACTCGAAGGTCAAAGGGCTGTTATTATGTCTACAGCCTTTCATGTCGTGTTAGCAGTTGTGTCAGTGCAGCTGGAGATATTATTGTCAGCAGAATCCACACATACCCCTCCATGGGGCACAACAATAGATGGTCAAGCAAGTCTTTGTCCAAATCATTGTAAAACAGGCAAGTTATGTCACCAAAACAACCACCACGTCCTGCACTGATGACGTATTCTGCTGTGACGTCCTTGGCAGGGACACATCAGGACGCATTAGCTCTTAAGCACTATTCGGACGGGATTAGTTTAATGTGGAGACGTGGGGTAAAGTAATTTTTACCAGGGATTTTAGTCCCGTCCGAACGTGCCATGTCTGTAATCATTATGGATAATATCAGTAAACATTACGGCGGCTTTTACCTTCTGTAAAATGGTCCGGAGTCACATCCTATTTACAGTCATTTTTCCGCCTTTACAACTAGCTTTCCATGTTTTTTCGATGATGGAGGCGCTTGAAGAAGCGTTCGGTGTTGTCGGCAGTCGTGATAGTGGACATTCTTCTAATGATCACATAGCCCTATGTGGGAGACCAATCATAAGGTCGAGAAGAAAGCACTTTTCAGAGCCACCAGACTTCTGGTTGTGTTAGGTAGGCCTAATATAAATCCATATTGCCAATCATTGTGTACGCACAATCCTGATCATGGGCAATATTTCATATTGGGCTAATCATTAATTATTATTATCCTTCAGCTGATGCTTACAGGAAGCAACGTAGCACGCACATGCCGACAGGGAGGTGACGCCAGGGAGCAAACCGAGTTACCACTCCCATCTCTGGTAGAATTACGGAGATTTCTTGTCCCGTGTGAATCGGATATTTATATTACAGACATCCTGTGGTAAATTGACATTAGTCCACATCCCTATGTAAAACTAATCCTGTCTGGTACTTTACACTACCAAAGATAAGTAGTCAGATGCGTCCCAGACACTTCGGTGGTTGTTTAAACTTGTATTTAGTGCTGTACACTTGTGATCCGATAGCCAAGACACATTTTCAAACCAAGTGTAAACAGGGTCTCTGATTTAGATAAAAGAAAACAATTCAAGGCGGGAAATCTTGTACAGTCTTTTTCATGTAAAAGATTTACTGATTTGGCTTTTATTCAAAATATATTTGTGTACTTGCACAGAGAAAATTATATTGATGTGTCTGAAGCAGAGTTGTCTCACAGGCAGATAATATTATGTGCATGATGTCTTTCTTAGCTGCTGTATTGATAGACACATTGTTCTATCAAGGGTGTCTCGATTTTCCTGGTGTTGACTTAATATGCTGATGGGAAGGTTATTTACAGTAACTTCATTTTGATGACTACCCCAGGTGTTAAAAAAAGCAGCCATTGTTCAAAAGGCAAAGACAACAGAACACACTCGCACTGAGAGGCAGGTGCTGGAGCACATCCGCCAGTCTCCTTTCCTGGTCACGCTCCACTACGCCTTTCAGACGCAGAGCAAACTACATCTCATCCTGGGTGAGTGATGGCACAATACAGCCTCATATGGAGAACTTTCTGTTTTCTCAGTCTCGCAGTGCTGAATAGATGTTCTCTTTATGTTCTGTCTGTTACCGTTTGTCTGTTGGTATTTTGTGCATAATGTGTGTTGTGTGTAATTTTTGTACCATGTCTATTCAAGCTCCCTGTGTATTTGCCTGTGTGTGTGAGTACAGACTACGTGAGCGGTGGGGAGATGTTCACTCATTTGTACCAGCGGGATCACTTTCCTGAGGAGGCGGTGCGGATTTATATCGGGGAAATCATCCTGGCTCTGGAGCACCTGCACAAGGTGCGTGTCCCTTCTTCCAGCTCTGTAACTTAAAGCTACATTTATCCATTTGTGGAAACCAGGGAGCAGAAGGAAGACAATGCAAACTTACAGAGACACTGCACCAACCTATCACCTTATATATTGTTATGGCTGGTTTGTTGGAAAGCAGTTGCATAGTTACACACACATATAGCAGACACAGAGCAACATTGTCACCCAGTTGGAGTCCTGACAAACACAGGTGTTATTTTTAGTGGTCACCACCAACTCCTTGGTCAAAGGTACACTGTGCAGGATTGTCAGTTACTGTTTGTAAACACACCAGCCAGTGAGAGTGAAAGTAAAAGCCAACCCCGGCTTTACTCTCGTTTGGTGTTTCGCTTCACTATATTTGCATGTTTTTGGCGTTGCGTCTATTGGAAGCCTACTGCTTTTGATGTGGCACCTGGTTGCTGGTTCCTTTTTGTAAAACCCCGGCATCACCTGAGCGTTGTGGGGATGCATGCCCATAATCGTTCTGAATACAGACAGCGTAGTCTCTGCAGAAACATACAGCATCATACTCTTACATTGAGTTATAAGTGGTTGAGAGGGATTTGTTGTGTGTCAGTCTATACATTGTTTTTTTTTTTTTTTTTTTAGGAAAATCCTGCTTAGTATATCTTTAAATAATTGAACCTTTAACTGCAAAATGTTTGACTGTCTTCAGCAGGTACTCGCTGACTTTGTCTGTCATTTGGTGCTGGGCAGGAAGTCCCCTTTGGGCTCTTAACGACCTGAAATCTCACGCTCACTAAAGTGGTTACACAGTGGTTAATGTTAAAAAACGACTGTGGTTGTAAATGTTGCTCTAAATCCAAGTCAGCAACTTTGGCATTGAAAGATAGGCATGGTTTTTTTTTTTAAATTGATGTGCAGAAACCACAGCATGGAAGTTGACAAAGAAGACAAACTAGATTCACACTGCATCTCTTGACATTATAAAACTTTCAAAATAGAAGATTCTTGCAGGTTGTGTAAAAATCATCATTCACTCAGACTGTCTAAATTGGCTCAAAACAGCTGTTTATCCCTGTTGGCATAAAACATCCTAATCAATGAAGAATGCCACCCTTTGAAGCCAGCTTGTTATCTCAGCACAAAGCATTTTATATCTGTTTATTTAACCTCGATTCAGTCCTCAGTGTCGAGTACCTGGTGCTCCTTTTAATGTCACCTCTATTGTGTATTGTGTTTTTATGTAAATGTGTTTTTATCTGGATGTGATATGATGTGTTTTAACCTGCCCCTTTAATAGCAGATAAATACACATAGACAAAGTCTCTTCTTCTTCTTCTTCTTCTTCTTCTTCTTCTTCTTCACCCAAACAACATAACGTTGACTGTGATGCCTTGTTCCTTTGAATAGTATCAAATAACACCATCTATGCAACAGCACCCTTGGTGATTAGTATTCTCATTTCCTGAGGTAATGTTGCAGTTAAGGGTTGCACTTTAGATTGTGTCGCTGTTTGGACAGTTGTTTGCTTTGACAAGATAAGAACTACTGAATAGAGTTGGGTCAGATTGATACTGCGTACCATCTCTGCTCACACAATCCTGCGCTTACCAGGAATGTAACTAGAAAGTTTTCACTTTTGTTTTGTATTGTTCAGCTTGGCATCGTCTACCGAGACATCAAATTGGAAAACATTCTTCTTGACAGTGACGGCCATGTGGTATTGACAGATTTTGGGCTCAGCAAGGAGTTTCTGGAAGAAGAGGTATGTCAGCACAATGCAAAAAATCCATACCTATGGATGAAGATCATGACAACTTTTTGTTCATATAGGATTTGTTTTTATCATAATACTTTATCTTCCCTGTCTCCCCTTTACAGAAGGAAAGGACGTACTCTTTCTGTGGTACCATTGAGTACATGGCACCTGAAATCATCAGGGGGAAATCTGGGCATGGCAAGGTAAATATATTTTGGTGAGACAGTAAGCGCTGTTGTTCAGTGCTCATATATTTTGGTAATGTTCAAGATTTTAAGTGGTGACAGGTGAGGAGCTGGTAAATTGCAGTCAAAGACTTAGGGCCTTATTTAAATAATCTATAGCTCATGGTCTGAAGTGTTGTGTGCAAGTACATTTAGGGCGTGTCCAACCACTTTTGCTAGTTAAATGGTGCATAATCTGGGCGTAAACAAAGGCCCGCAGGGCAAAGGGGTTGTATGTGGTCTCTTAATTAATCATAGGTGTGTTTTGGGGCGTAACTTGAATTCAAGAGTGAAGGAGGACTTTGAAGAGGCTTAAGAGTTTCTTAAGCAGAAGAGAAAATGGTGGAAGTAAAGACTAAAGACAAAACACAAAGAGGTATGAGAAATATTCTCCAAACGCTGGATGACAGTGAGCAAATGAAATAAGACAGATTAGATCGTGCGAGGATAACGTGTGGTTGATGTCATTCGGGATACACACATATTTCCCACCTAACACTATACCACCAGAAATAAAATGATCACAATACTAAAATATTTGGAAAACTGGAAAAGTGCAGCAGTGATGACTTTGGTCTGTCTCAACCTTCCATCAGCAGAGTGATCACACTAACAATGACAACACTTTCATAGTCAGCAGTTCATTTCATCTCCACTGGGTGTCCACACCTTGTAGGCTCACAAAAGGACGTGTCTGTGACAACCAATCACGTCTGTTAAAAGAATGTGTCTTACCTAAAAACGGGGTCAACCACACCTCCTCACTAAGGTAAAAGTTTCTATCCCTTTCTTGCTCAGAGTTGCTATGAAAACCTTTCTAAGTCACTCCTAAGCTAGGACTAAGTTAGGAGATTTGGAAAATGGGAGAGTAATGCAGTGAGAGCAGTAATGCACTGCAGCCAATATGGCAGCAAAACTAAAAACTAGTTATAAACTTGATGGAAGAAACAGAACTTAACTTTTAGCTTCTGAAACAGTCAGTGAAGTTACTCTGCTCCTCATGCATAAATGTGCACAGCATGTATCTTTATGTGCAGTCGGACAGCAGCTCTGCTCTCTGCTCTGCTCTCTGCTATGTTCACATTTTAAAGAATGTCATTAAGATTTTCCTTATTAATTACATATTATTTCACCCACCTGCAACCCATCCACACACTTTAATGCTGTAAGCGTAATGACTTTGGTAACTGTGGTGCCTACCCATGGCATGTAAAAGTCTATAAATAACATCAACTTTGAATACGGTCTGAGCTAAGACTCATACATTAGATCAAAGATAAGATTGACATCTTTGGTTATTGAAGGCAACCAGTATCATAACAGACAACACAGGTTCCACTGAATAAATACACAATGGGTTTCTTATCTGCTTTTGTTTTGTGCTCTTTCTTTTATGTAATGTTTTTTTGTTTACCTGTCTTCTTCTTCAGTCTGTAGATTGGTGGAGCCTTGGGATCCTGATGTTTGAGCTTCTGACGGGAGCGTCTCCGTTTACCTTGGAGGGGGAGAGGAACTCCCAGAGTGAGGTGTCAAAGTGAGTGCAGTTGACTCCATCTTCTTTGAACATGTATTCAAATGATCAGCCTTCCTTATTCTCAGGTCGTAACAATTATCTCAGGCATTATACCCTCTCTCATTAATCAATCCAACACAAATTGTAATTATACATGTGGTTATCCTTTACACAGTGCAGTTCTTAAAGCTGCTCTATGAGGGTACTATGTTAACAAAATTATTTTATTTCACTTACCATCTCCCCCACCTGTCTTCTGTCAGACGTATTTTGCGCTGTGATCCACCGTTCCCCTCTATGATTGGATCCACTGCTCAGGACCTGCTGAGGAAGCTGTTGGTGAAAGATCCCCACAAGAGGCTGGGCTCTGGACCGCGTGGGTCTGAAGACATCAAAGCACATCCCTTTTTCAAGGTCCTTTCTACCTCAACTGCCAGTTATTCACATTCTCTCTTTCCCTGCCTGTCACCTCTTCGCATTCATCCATAACTCTTCCCTTCTGCTTTTTTGTTTCATAACAGGGACTGAACTGGGCCGACCTAGCACAGAAGAAGGTGCAAAGTCCGTTCAAGCCAGAGCTGAAGAGCGAACTCGACGTGGGGAACTTTGCTGAGGAGTTCACCGGGATGGATCCCGTCTACTCTCCGGCGAGCACGCCGCCAAGCACTGACCGCCTGTTCCAGGTTGGTCCTTACTTTCTCAACCTTGACCCTCATAATTGGGATTTTCAAAATAAATTACCTTTAGCCACCATCTGAAAATAATCCATTAAGTAAGTAAAATACATAGTTAGAAAGTGCTTCACAAACACAAAAACATAAATGAACAAATAAAGTAAAATTAAATTACAGAAGCTGCTGAAACAGTCCAAAGATTCAGCAAATGAGATCACCTGGGGAAGATAGTTGAAGAGGGTTGGGGCTAAAACAGCAAAGGCGCCATAACTTTGTTAAGCAGTTTGAGTTGGGGATGGACAAAAAAGGATCAGAGTGGTTGAGAATTAGAATAAGGAACGAAGAGATCAGAAATGTAACTGGGGGCAAGGTCATGCAGTGTAAGCCAGTGGAGGGATGCAAGAACAGGGGTACTGTGAGAATGATGGCTAGCTGTAGTTAAAAGCCTGTCAGCTGCGTGTGTGGTTTTAGGCACTCTGTTTTCTCTCTCCTTCTTATAGCAGACTATTCAAAGTCTACTACGCCTAACATTACCTCTCTGTTCTTTCAGGGTTACTCCTTTATCGCTCCCTCCATCCTGTTCAACAAGAACGCGGTCATGGGAGACTTTGTGCAATCCCAGATTGGTGCTGAGCGTCCTGCTTCAGCCTCTGTCCAGCGCAGTGCAATGTTAGAGGTACGGCTCTTGAACCAGCTTGACTCATAAAGCCATTTTTGGCTTCAAGTGGGTATTAGTTGTTGCTTTATGGTAGAGAGGCAGTAATCTAGGTAAAAGTAAAACAGCATTTAAAAATACTCAGCAGTGTTTGTTAATAAGGGCAGACAGGAAGGAAGAGAGGAAGAGAAACTAGTTCATTTAGCCTAGTCGAGCAGAATTAACCAAGGTTGTCTGACCTTATTGCGCAGCATGTTTTGTCGCATTTTGTCGAAGGCTAGGTAATGTTAAAGAAATATCACAACTATGGGGAGACTGTTTGATAGCATTTAGATTATTGTAGCATCTGTTTCAATCCTACAGTATGCAAGGATAGATGTTGATGACAAGCAGGGTTTCATATGAGTGTAAATGTATCTTTATATAAATCTAAACATGGTTCTCTGAAGCAGACCTTTCTCAGTGCATAAATATTGACTTTCGGGTTGTATCTCATTTTGGTCGGTGCACATCAAAATCCTTCTTACACTGCTGGAAGCTATGTCCTATTGCATAAGGAAAAGACAAACAAACTCAGCACGTCTCGCTTAAATAACAGCTCAGTGTGACTCATGCCATCATCCCTTCTTTGTTCAGGAATCCCAGTTTTTTCAGCACTATGAGCTGTATCTTCACGGGCCGCCCCTCGGCGAGGGTAGTTTCTCGGTGTGCAGGAAGTGCCGACACAAGCAGACCGGCCACGAGTATGCTGTCAAGATCGTCAGCCGCAGGTGAGTTCAGATGCTGCTACACTGTGATAGGAAGAGGTTTGAGTTTGTGTGCTCACTGAACCATCTGATTGTATAAGTCTTGTTGTTAACTGACTGTGCTGACTGTGTTAGAATGGAGGCAAACAGCCAGAGGGAGATCGCTGCTTTGAGGCAATGTGAGAGTCACCCAAATATCGTCAAGCTCTATGAAGTCTATACTGATCAGGTACAGTGGAGGAAACCCACATAGGGTGACATGTACAGTTGCATAACATTAACAGATTAAATCATGAAGATGCTGTATGTTCTTTCAAGGATGGAAACTTCAGCATTGTGGGACAACAAAAGAATCTCATAAACTTTTCTCTCTCAGTACCACACATATTTAGTGATGGAGCTTCTGCGAGGTGGCGAGTTGCTGGAAAGAATCAAGAGGAAGAAACTCTTTGGAGAGGCGGAGGCCAGTCAGCTGTTACAGAGCCTGGTGTCAGCCGTCAGCTTCATGCACGAGGCGGGAGTCGTGCATAGAGACCTCAAACCAGAGGTGAGCTGGGCTTTAATGGTTTGATTCATTCCTCAGAACAGCTGTTCTTAATCTTTTTCCAGTTTTAAATTGTTTTTCAGCCAATACCCCCTGACCAGCACAAAACATTTTTGGTAGACGTGAATGCCATATAATATACACAGTCTCTCATTGAAAAAAAAAAAAGACCCAAAATAACAACCACACGTTTTCCTGCTTACCTATAGTGCTTTCTATTAAAGCTAGATTGTTCTGGTGTGAGATGCCGAGTGTTGGAGATATCAGCCGTAGAGATGTCTGCCTTCTCTCCAGTATAATGGAACTGGATGGCACTCGGCTTGTGGTGCTCAAAGTGCCAACAAATACATTTGAAAAACTCAACAGCAATGTCTGTTTCCAGAAGTCATGACCTGGTTACTCAAGATAATCCACAAAACTTTGTGTGAGCGGTTTCATGTAGGAACTATTTTCTTTCTTTGAACTGCACTCTCCAACAGTACCACCGCACAGAAGGAAGTGTGCATCTACTCATAGATGAGAGGCTCGTGCTCCTGACAGCATGGCTGTGGTGGTGTTGGTGCTAGGTGAGCTAGCAGGAGATGCATGCTTCCTTCTGCGTGGTGATATGGTTTGTGGGTGTAGTTTGGTAGAAAGAAAATAGTTTCTACATGAAACTACTGACAACAAGGTCTGTGGATTATCTTGAGTAACCGGGTCATGATTTCTGGAAAGAGACATTGCTATTGAGTTTTTCAAATGTATTTTTTCTAGACTTGAAGCACCATGAGCCGAGTGCCATCTAGTTCCATTATATTTGAGCGAAGGCAGACATCTCTACTGTGGCTATTTCCAGCACAGCAATTCCCACCAAAACAATCTAGACTGATTAATAGCACTACAGGTAAGAGGAAAATGATGTATTTTTGCTTTTGGGGTGGACTGTCCTGTTAAAACTTGCCTGTGAAAAATATCCCACCTATTATAATAGAAAAACTAAAACCAAACTGAATTAAAAAACAAAAATTCAAATGAAATAAAAATAAAAACTAATTAAAAATACAAAACTATAATAACTCTGGTGCACATGCATGTTTAATTCTGCTCATATTAAAACATCAGTCCAAACTCATTACATCCATAATTCTACCGTTTGACATTCTATTGAAATTAAAAATACATTTCAGTAATTAAAAAAATGAAACTTTTTCCAGATAAGTTAGATGTTAGAAAGGAAGCCATGGCATGTGGAATTACTGGCCCAAGTAATATGGTGAGAGAGAGAATTAGTGGGAACGAGAATAGACTGAAGTTTTAATTGTCTCAGTATTATTCCACTGTGAGCTGCATGTGTCCTGTGTACCCTCAGGAAATCTGGTCCACACTGGCTGAATATGGAGTCATAAGTGACCACTTTGATGTGTGGGGACGTTAGTGTGGGTACTTTGCAGCATTACCGCACATGATTTAATCGAGGTAAACGCAGTGGACAACAGTGCATAATGTCTCCACTGCGGTGCAACACTTATCAAAATGAAGGCTGCAGATTTATCACACACATATCCTGCCGTCTTCAGATGGCTGTGGGATTTAATTAACTGAAGGAGAGGGCTTTCATATAGTATAAAGCAGCTGTGAATGACAGATAGTGGTAAGAATCACCCATTAACTTTCAGTTCTGCGCAGAGACGCCTGTCGTAATCGCATAAACTTTTATTTTTGATGCCAATCTAAATGCTTTTACTGGTGGGAGCATTTTTAATTAAAATGGTTTATCTACATTATTCCATAATTCCTGCACATTCTGCTAAAGCATTGAGTTTGCGCTTGTTGACAGAATCATCAAATGATGAATCATGGTCAGATGAGTGTTGTGGAAATAGCTGTTGTCCTACGGCATCTAATCTCATTTTCACCACAATATCAACAACTAATTTTGCCTCATTTAAATAAAACTCCCATCTGTTTGCCCTCTACTCCTACCTTTGCACCACATGTGCTGCGATGGGCACAAAAATGTCATACACACAGGCAATGCATTCATTGAGCTCAGGATCACATACTTGCAGTTTTCAGCAGTGGTTCTAGTATTTAGTGTTTAGTACCCTGTGTTGTCAGAAAATTTGGAGCCCTGGGTGTAAAAAGTTGTGAAAAATAAGAGAGGACAATGATTGATCTTATTTGTTTCACTTACAGAATGTGCTCTTCGCAAACGAGGGGGAGGACTCCGTGCTCAAAGTAATAGATTTTGGATTTGCCCGCCTGTGCCCCGCAGGCAGCGCCCCCCTGCAGACTCCCTGCTTCACGCTGCAGTATGCTGCACCTGAACTTTTTGAGAGTGCAGGATACGACAAAGCCTGCGACCTCTGGAGTCTCGGGGTCATCCTGGTAATTTAATCTAAAACCGCTGATTTGGTCGCATCAGTCGGTAAGGCAAACTGAAGTACTAATGAGTCTCTGCGTGTGTTTTCATCAGTACACCATGCTGTCAGGCCAGGTGCCATTTCAGAGCGAGCAGCGGGGGATGACCTCATCATATGCTGCTGACATCATGCAAAAGATTAAGGAGGGTGATTTCTCATTGGATGGGGAGGCCTGGAAGGGCGTATCGGAGGATGCCAAAGAGCTCGTTAAAGGTATTTGATGTAGTACGTTTGAAGTGACATATTTGCAGCTGGCTTTAGGAATTAGGGGCACATGACATAACCAACATAGGACACAGTAGTGTTAGGCAGGTGTAAATAAAATTCAATGCAGTTTGATATTAAGCCAAACACCGGATTGGAGCAGTATACTGAAGGTTGTTATTAGCAATAGCCATTTACCCTTCAGCTCTGTGGTGACCTCCCTTTCAGACAACTGCCACCTTATTTAGTGTAATGAGGACGAAATGTGTAGAGAACACCTCATTTTACCTTCATGAATCAGCCATTCCTCTTTCAAAGTGGGTGACAGGTAAAAAAAAAAAAAAAATGGGTGTGTGGTGTTAGTGACTGTGGTCCATTTTGTGCCACCCTCGTCGGCTTCAGATTCAAAATGTATATTATATTTATAATATTTCTAATATTTTCTGTAACTAACCAACCAACTGCAGAGTAGACAATCTGCTTCCTTTTTACACTGGCACGTGCATGCCCAGTGTATGTAAATGGTCATGTGATATGTATTTTGACGCGTGTTAGACCCTGATCACACAGAAAGCATTTTAGCAGCTGGAGGCACCTTTTTGTAATTGTTTTTAGGGAGAATGAAGCTTTTTGCTTGTGGTTTTTGTGTTGCGACGCACCTCATGTTTCTTCGCTCTTTGACAATGTCCTCTATGTTTTAAGGCCTACTGACAGTGGACCCAGAGATGCGTCTCAAACTCTCTGATCTGAAAGAGAACAGCTGGCTGCAGGGCGGAGCATCCATGTCCACCACTCCTTTGTGCACTCCGGATGTGCTGGAGTCTAGTGGGCCTACTGTCCGCACCTATGTCAACGCCACCTACAAGGTAATGGTGTACAAAATTTGTTCTCAAAATAGATTAGTTCATGAACTTGATGTGTTTGATCATACTGTTCATTGTCCCATCTGTCTCTCACCAGGCTTTCAACCGTGGTAAGAGAGAGGGCTTCTTTCTAAAGAGTGTCGATAATGCTCCCCTCGCAAAACGCAGAAAGCTGAAGATGACAAGTACAGGTGTAGAGACCAGATGGAGTTCATCTTCTTCCTCCTCCTCTTCTTCCACATCCTCCTCTGCCTCTGCATCTGCAACAGCATCTAAAACACAGCCAAAGCAAACTGTGACCCCAAAGCAGAGCTAGCCTAAACAGCCGGGGAGAGAACAGAACGAAACGAAGAGGTATGAGCTTAAACTGGAGACAAGATGTCCTCCAGTGGTGATAGGGTCACTCCGTTCCAAAAAAAACCAACCTGACAAACCAAAAAACTGGTTTAGGTTAGTATTTTGCTTTCAATTTCGATTGAATTCCACCTTTTTACAGCAAAGCACCTTCGTTCATCATGCCACATTCTCCCCAAACCAAACTGTATTTTCCTTGAGCTAATGGAATAGAAGATGATAGAAATCTAGTTTGGCATCTTTAAGATGTACAGAAATCTGTGGCCTTGAGAAAAATATTATTACTCAGTATTCACTCACCATAACATGGTGACATCACACACTAAAAGTTAAAAATGAGACATTTACCTGTTTTCACTGTGGGTAAGAAACAGTGCCTGGCTATATAGGGATAAAGGGAAAAAGGAGCCATAAATGAGCAGAAGC
The DNA here is from genome assembly GCF_011397635.1 of Epinephelus fuscoguttatus. NCBI lineage: Eukaryota > Metazoa > Chordata > Actinopteri > Perciformes > Serranidae > Epinephelus > Epinephelus fuscoguttatus. The sequence goes on along the minus strand of NC_064763.1, from coordinate 21,686,004 downwards.
CATATACATATACATATATACAGCAAAGCAGTGAATATATCAATTGAGCCGTTGTGAATACACTCAAAGTTGCACATAGCAAATGAAAAGTCCTTCCAGGAATTTGCAGACTCAGTTCTTTGTATCTTTGTAGATTGCATATAGTTATTTTGTATGGAGCCCCTAAAGTCCTGAAAGGTATTACTTTTTATCTTGTGTTTACAAGTTATTATCCTGTGGGAACATGTTATTATTTTATTTGCACAAATTAGCCTGTTATCATCTGGAAACAAGTCAGTTATCTTGTTTACCCAAGTTAGCCCATTACCTTGTGTTCCCATCTTTTGGGAACAATTTATTATCTTGTGTACAGAATTTATCATTTTGTGGGAACAAGTTATTAATTTTGTTCACACAACTTTTTATCTTGTGGGAACAAGCCATTATTCATGAGCACAACTTGTCTGTTTTTATCTTGTGTTCACAAGATAATAACTTGTTCCCACAAGATAGTTCCCAAAAGATAATTTGTTCCCACAAGATTAGAACTTGTTCCCACAAGATAATAGCTTGTTTTTGCAAATAATAACTTGTTCCTTCAAGATAATTATTTGTTCCCACAAGATAAGGTTCCCATAAGGTAAGAACTTGTTCCCACAACTTTGCCTATTATCTTGTGTGCTCAAACTATTGTAGAAATAAGTTATTATCTTTTGGGAACAAATGATTATCTTGTATGCACAAGATAATCACTTGTTCCCACAACATAATAATTTGTTCCCACAAGATGGTTCTCAGAAAATTCTAATCTGTTTCCACAAGATAATAATTTGTTCCCACAAGATAACTGGTTCACACAAGATAATAGCTTGTTCCCTCTAGATAATTTGTTTCCACAAGATAGCATACAAGATAATTTGTTTATACAAGATAAGAAGTTGCTCCCACAAGATAATATCTTGTTCCCTCAAGACAATAATTTGTTCCCACAAGATAGTACCTTGTTCCCTTGAGATAAGAATTTCTTCCCACAAGATAATTTGCCTACATAAGGTAAGAACTTACTCCCACAAGATTGTTCTCACAAGATAATTTGTTTACACAAAATAAGACCTTGTTCCCTTGAGATAACAGTTTGTTCCCACAAGAAAGTTCCCACAAGATAATTTGCCTACATAAGATAAGAACTTATTCCCACAAGATAATTTGTTCTCACAAGATAACTTATCTGCACAAAATAACACATTGTTCCCACAAGGTAACAAGCTGGTGCAACAGGTAATAATTAGTTCCCGCAAGATAACTTGTGTGCACAAGATAGAAAATATCACCTTTTTGGACTTTAGGTGCTCCCTAATTTTGAACTTTGCCATGTGTAATTTTTGGCAAAAATCTGCAAAACTTTGGCCACAGGTGCCACATGTAGTCAGATAGTAGTTTTGTATGAACTTAGAATTTTTTGCTGTTGCACTTTTTGCAGAGAATGTAAATGATTTAAAAAAAAGGCAAATTGCTGGAAGGACTGAGCGCAGAGGGAAATGCTTAGGATATGTAAAACCTTTGAGAGCAGAGGATGCTGTAGTTCTCTATTGGATGCAGTTCTAACTGTGTCAGTCTGAAGGGCACTGACTGTTGCACCTACAGTACACTACCAACTCTACATATCCCTTTGAACACAACGCTGGTCGCATGTCTTCATCGATTGCTCTGATGATGAAGTATTTTTGGCAAACAATCATAGTTTGACTTGAAGTGGTCGCAGTACTAACCAAGTGTCCAACGGTAGCAGAGATGAAGACACAGAAACAGTCATGAAATCAAGCGCGATTTTCTCGTCATACTTGCTGGTGTTGATATTATTACTCGCGTTATTGTGCCGCTCTGAAGATTTCCAGCATGCTAATCTGTCGTGATGATGAACTGTAAGAACTTTTTCTATATTTTGGTATCTTGGTATCTCACTAATGTCACGCAGAATGTTTCAATGCTACCAAGTGCAGCTCGAGTGTTTGCACGTAGCAAAATCCATTTTGGTGATTTTGCGTGTACATCGCCTTGAGCTTGTGAATTTTTAAAGGGTATTTCTCTCTTTTTTTTTGCCTTTTCAGACCAGCGCCATATGCGGCTATCACAAACACAATCTGATATAGTCTTTGATATTATGCTCAGCTTGTTGTCACCTGGGCTGTAAGGGCCACCAAAATGTCTTTTTACAGATGGTTTTAAAACATCGTAGGGCTTTGAATTTGAAATAATGTTACAGACACTTAATTATGACTTTAAAATGGTTTTTCTGATGAGACCATCCTGCGAGATCTGTATATACTCATCCTTGATTTAAAGAAAACAAAAAAGATGTATGTAATGATTTAAAATTTGAAAAATGTTTAAATGGTATTTTAGTCTCCTGATGTATTTTTATTGGACTTTTTTTTTTACATGTTGCACAGTCAGTTGATCAATTAAACACATTTCAGCTTTAAAGGTGCTTTCACTGATATTTATTACATGTAATTGATTTTAATGCTGTGGTAATGGGATTGATGATTAAATCGGCTTGTGTACCAGCGCCATGAGTGTGTGTGTGTGTGTGTGTGTGTGTGTGTGTGTGTGTGTGTGTGTGTGTGTGCATGTGTGTGTGGCTGTGTGAGAGGGTGAATGGTGCTGGGAGGTTGGCTGTACCAGAAATTTCTGTACCAGATGAAGCATTATTGCAAGTTACTGTATTATTTCCTCGTTGTTGTTTGCCGCCTTTGTCTGTTTTAAAGGTAACTGGTTGTTCGTGTTTGAACATTGAAATTTTTACTTAAGGAACTGTGCTTTTATTGGTGTTGATATTATTTTGTTGTAGTAAATGATATGTTTTCCTTTTCTCTTTCTTTTTTTTTTTGAGCATTACTATTTTACTGAGATGCACTGTCACTGATGTTGTAACTGGGAATTTATCTTTTGCATCAAGATTTTTTTGGTTGGTGCAAAATAAACTTTTAAATAGACGGTTGTGTGTTTTGTCTTTTGAGTGTTGTATTTGTTGTGTAAATGCTTGCAATGAGAGCGCTCAGGTTGAGCGATGTCAGCAGCAACGACACAGATCCATTATCAGTAAGTGCAAACAAAATAAATTATACAGGAAGTTTGATAACCGCTTTATTCGACAAAAGCCATTTAAAAAACGTACCTATTTAATAACGGAGAGAGGGAAAAGCTCTCTTTAAAGCAACACGAGTAGTTTTCAGTCAGCGTTTCATTTGTTGGTACCACTCAAGGTGGCAAAACTTATAAATAATTTATGAAAATGTCCATGTCTGTAGATGATATTTTGGTATGATAAACATTCCTGAGTGGCAGCTGTGTCACAGTAACCAGCTCATGTAGTGAACCACCCCCTTAACTATTTTGCTTTTTAGACACTGGTGCATATCCTGGTTTAGGCTCATGGTCAGGACATTTTTCATTTATTTGTCATTTAAAAGGGGACCTTCTTGGTTTTCATTCAAGCCCAACTGACTGCCCAACAACTTTCTGACAAATATTGAGGTAACCGTAGCCCTTCAAACAGTCAATGACACACATTTTTACATAATTTTTGCCAAAATTATATTCTTTTCTTTGAGCACTGTGACATCCAGGAACATCAGGGACACAAAACTCAGAAACTGGAATACTCACAGGACTCTAAGGATTCAGGAAATGCATATTATACCCATACTTTTTCATTGTGAGCCATAAATTAGAAGAATTACTTTTCATTTTAAGTATTTTGGGGTAGCTTGTAATTGGTATGTGACAGGGCAGCAAAAAAAAAATAAAAAAGTTACAATATACTTTGGAGTAGAGTAATTATGTATATGCTTTCTATGTTCCATAAAACATTGAAAAAAATAATCCACATGTACAAAATGCAGAACAGTACACGTCACTCACTCACACAGTGATTCTCTAAGCACACAATACTCACAGTATTTCCATAAATTACGTGCAAAATCTAGACCTCAGGACAACTGGAAAAGATGCATCTGAGGATCTTGGGGTGCGAGAAGGAACATAAGGCAATAAAAGATCTGTTATTTAACTTGAAGCAAGGCCTCTCTGGGCTTTGTAAGTAATCAATAAATAAAGGTTTGGTTTTGGTATCAAAGTATTTACTCTTTTTTTGTTTCAGAGTGAAAACAAAAGTCACATGAAAAAGTCCTGATAAGGAACTGTTCTTTATCAGAGGAGAGGGGTGGCTGGGGTGTGACTTTGTTTTTTTGTGTTCACATTTTACCTTCCCTAAGGCTACAGATATTTTTCCTTAAGCCTCCCTGTGTGACTGATGGAAAACGACCCTCCCTCCACCATGAATTAGTTCTTAGAATTTTAAAACTTCCCCTCTGATGTTTTAAAGTTGGGGACAAAACCTAGTAGTTGAATTGTTCAATTTTGTTCTGTTAGTTAGCGCAAACAGTTTATTCTGGCCAAATTTTAAATGAGACACGTTGAATAAAGTGATTTTGATGAAATATCACTATTATAAGCTCAGATTAGGTTTATTTTTCCAAACAGAAGTGTTTGTCGCACATGATGTGTCCGAGGAGCGTCAGAAATTTTAAAATCCAACAATAATTTCTTTCTTTCTTTCTTTTTAGTTTCTGGGTCTGAAAAAATAATGCAAATTAACTCATTTTTTTTAATGCATTGCTTGTATCATCCTTGTCCATTGTCTAAAACAAGCTAACAGAAATTCCTCGCATGTCTTTGGAGAACAGTTTTACCTCTAGCTAAGCTCCACCCGCCAAAAATCATCATACTGTTCTCTAACAGTAAAAGGGTCTACAAGCCAGGGTGTTCCCAACTACAATCTGGAGCTGGTAAGCGGTCGCTGAGAGAGGAAACACCGGTGCTTAAAAATTATTTAACATGTCTCCTCCTTTTTGCAGCACCCTCCTCCTCCTCATAAATAATGAACAGTCCCTAAACTGTGTGACAGGTGATCAATCAGCAGCTGCAGCAAGAGGAGCTGCAGGTTTGTGTGCAGAGCTGCAGAGAGGAGACAGTCAGCAATCAGCTGGTCACACCTGCAAAAAAAAGGTTACCTGAATGAATGAGTGATTTCGTGCACCACCCGGCAGGTAGCCTACTCTCAGTGACTCAAATCAAACACACCCACGATGTCGTGTGACTCTGGTTAAATGCTAAAAATGCTCAGGCTGGATCCTGCTGAGGAACTTTTGCGCACAGTGAGGTGTGAGAGGCCTTTCTGCTGTGCAGTCCCGGATGACTGCAGAGCCTTTTGAATATGGGGAGCACAGAGGGACCGTGGACTGGTTATACTGGGGCAGAGACACTAAATGGGACTGAGGAGCTGAACCTAAAGCAGGTGCTGACGACTGAGGAGGACGAGACCCACAAGCTCTCAGATGAGCACAACAACACACTCACTGAACTCAACAACAATGCGTTTTGTGGTTCTTTGGTAATATTGTGGTCATATTGTATCTGTATTTCACCTCTTAAATCAGGAATTCCAGTATGTTGTTTCCATGGTCCAGGAAAGTTCAGTCAATCTTTGTGAAAATGAGCTACCCTCTCTGAAATTCAGAAACCACAGAATTGACCTTTCACTAAGCCCCGCCCCTTTGTGATGGTCCGACAAGCTGTCACAGTAAACATGGAGCCCACACTGTAACTAACTGCACTCCCTGAAGAAATATTATCATATTTTTGGAAAAATGAAAGAGTGATTCCAGAGAGAAGCAGACAGAGGGGTCTACAGTCTGTGTTTGAAGGATATATCCAGGATGTCAAACTGACTCAGCAGCAACAACAGGTTAAAAAGACAAAGATAGTTAGAAGCTAAAGCCCAACTATAGACTACAGATCACAGTGTAGAAGTGAACCACCACATCACTGCTGATCGCCACACAAGACAATGAATATAAAGGGAAACTTTGCTGATATTGAACCAGCTGTGTGGCATCACAGTGTGTGCAGATGAACGGTGTTTGGTTTCGCCCCCATGCTGCTGCCAGCACCTGGACCTCTGCCGCAGGACGGGCAGGGATCTCTGGGGAAAGTCAAACAACGTTCATCTGTGCACAATGTGATGACACAGAGCTGGTTGAATATCAGCAAAGTTTCCCTGCTTCCCTTCACTGGTTCCTGTACAGCAGGGTCGCTCTTTGTTTCACTGTTATAATCATTAAAAAGCAAAAGCAGCATGTGTATACATTCAGTAGGCTATATCTTCAGTAGCTAGCTAGCTAACCCTACACTTTTCAGGGTTTGATTTTGGTTTTGGAACATGGAAGAAACGTATATCTTTCTCCAACCTCTCCAGGTAACGAGTATCATTAATACATGACGTGCCCCAGGCACAACATTTAGCTCCAAATCCACAAAACCAGCCTGAAAATGAAGGAAATCTGAAATGATTGCATTAGAGTCAATGGAGCACAGCTGTGTTGTTGTCGGACCCTGGTCTGAGCCGGCCTGATGCTATGCTATGATTGGCCAGTCTGGAGCTGCTCCATAGACAAGAAATGTCCTTTTTTTAAGCTTAATCTTTATTTAGTTTTCATCAACAACACAATGTATAGGTTTCCTTTCCATTTTTAGCTGCATATAGCAGTTGTACACATCATATTCAAGACATAAGCATAAAAGGATAACAGCATAAACATCCACTCCAAAGTGTGTATAGCCAAACTTGTTAATTAGAAAAAAAGGAATAAAAATGTAGTAATAATAATTGTCCCCTGTAAAATCTGCTCTACAGACTATGACATGTAATGTGTGTGTGCCTGACCAAAATTTCTTTAAAGTATTTTTACTCGAGTACAATCTTCTAGTACTCCTCCCACCTCCGAGCTGTATTCCTTGCTTATTTATTTCTGTTCTTCAACTTGACCTTGAAATTCCAGAGCGTCGTGACTGTTAAAATCTATAACTGGAAAGATTTCTGTTCAGTCAAACAATCCCTCTGTGCTGCTGTTATTTCTGTTTCCACACAGCCTGCAGCTTCTTAACAACGTCAGATGATCACTGCATGTGATTGTCATATGCTGCACTAAACTACGGCACAACTTTGTACAGTTGTTTTTCATCGTGCGTGGTATTAAACCAAAGAGCCTTCAGTTGTGTTTCTTAGTGTCTTTATTACCAGCAGGGAGCTCTAATATCCCATCGTGTGTAATGAGTTTACTGTACCATTAGGTGGCTGCTGTGTCCTTTGTGTCCTGTTTTATCTGTCCCTTCATCTCATCCCGTGTCCGGTGTTCCCCTCTCATTTAGTTACTTCAGTGAAAGATATAAATATGTCACTGTGCTCAGAAAAAAACAATTTTAGGATACTTTTAAAATGTCTAACATTGAATTACTTGATTGTTCTATTTCTCATATGATGTCATGCATGACGGTCAGTGGCACAGGGTTAGACAGGTTACATTTCCCCATTAGGTCACATGAATGTTGTTCAGGAGGACAGGACGGTAATTAACAGCACAGGACACGGAGAACAGGACACAGCCGACACAGAGCAGGACAGAAAAGGACGCAGTTGCCCACCTAATGATACAAGACCTTCATTACACAGGACAAGACACTAAATTACACCTTCTCACTAAATTACACCTTTCCTCATGTACCACCGAGCCAGGAGCCTGTAAAAGACATTGTAAAGGGTTTGCGGCTCTAAAGAGAAGCACCGAGCGAAGAATATGCCCAGCCGAGTGAAACGCCTCTGTGGCCTTTGTGTTGGGTGTAGGTCTTTTTTTCTGAGGCACAGTGGTGCTTTGAGCTAAATGCTAGCAACAGCCATAATGCAAACATGCTAAATTTGAGCAGGTTTATTCACCATGTTAGTTGGTATTTGGTCATAAATGTGTGCTGGATAAACCGCCCATTTGCAAGAAAACATGTTGGCATTGTATGTCTCTGCAAACCATGTATACGTTACATTTGCACATTAATATGTAGCAGGCATTGTGGTTAATGTGTGGTTATGTTTAGGCACAATAACTACTTGGTTATGGTTAGGAAAAGATCATGTTTTGGCTTAAAATACCCTGTTTATGGCACAATCCTGACTGGAAACGCAGTGACATCTCGGAAAAAACAACCCCTGTTCTTGCCACTATCTCGACAGGAAATGTGATGTCTCAGTAAAAAACACAACAGCTTCTGTTGCCATTATCAAGGCAGGAAATGCAGCAAAATCTAGGTAAAAAATAATCACCTTTCTTGGCACTCTCCCAGCAGAAATCGCAGCTAACATCTCTGTAAAAAAACAACCATTTTTCGTGTGGTACCTTGGTGGAAAAACAGCAATGGGTCACGAAAAAAACATGCACATTTGGTGACTAAAAAGCTGCTCAAAACCCTGCTATGACTCACTAAAATCAATGAGTTTTGTTTTGTTTGGTGGTCTCAAACAGCGTTCATTTCATTTGTGTTCTAAAACACACCCACAACAGTTGGATAAAGAGCCAGGGGTCCCTAAAAACACCGATGTCTGGGGGCTGAAAAGCCGCTGGAAACAAGGGGTGAGTCACTTAAAAAACAACTGGTTTCGTGTTGTTTGTTGGTCTCGAACAGTATTCTGCAGCTTGGCAGGCAGCTCATGACACACCGTCCACCGTCCCGTCCAATTTCTGATGACAGAGTCCGCTCATTGTGGTACTATCCTGACAGCAGAGGAAGTGATGTCTTAGCAATAAAACAACCAATTTTCAAAGCACTAACACAAAGCTGCTGGAAACACAGTCTAGTCAGTGGTTCCCAACCAGTGGGTCGGGGTCCAAAGGTGGGTCGCAGGTCCATCCTGAATGGGCCGCAAGTGACTTGCAAATGTGTCAAGTTTCTGAAAAACACTTCTCATTTTGAAATACAGTGAATTTCTGGCACAGAGCTTTTATTTTGATGTGCGGTTTCCTGCTGTAGAGTGAGTGACTAACAGACAGCTACTAGACAGAGACAGTAAACTAACTCATGACACTTACTCGTGGTTTAGATGACACACCATCCGCCATCCTCTCCACCTCCTGATGACAAAGTCAGGTCCTTTACTTCCTCACTTAAAAAAAAAAAAAAAAGATTTTCTATACATGAAAAGTGCAAATGTAACATATCTGTGGTTTGCAGAAACTTACAATGCCAACATTTTCCTCTGACAACTAAGCTGGGATGAAAAGTCAGGGCAACACCACTCATTAAGGTTCATCCTCTGGGAACCATGAACACCAGATTCCAGTACAGTCCGTGAAGCAGTTGTTGAGTGTGAACCAACAGGCCCACGGGGCCACAGAGTCACAAAAGGTGATATTATATTGGCGGTGATGATGCATGTGATAACACAAAAGCAAGGAGAAACCAATAAAACTGATTGGCATGCTTTGCAGCCCGCTCATTGATCGCTGGCAGCGGATGAATTCCCAGCTGAGCCCCTGGGCTAATCAAACTCTTCGCTTCACATATTCTACAGACTGTGTGCTGCAGCAGAGGCCGCTGTTATTGGCACCGCATCGCTTACAAACAGCTGCACTTTCTGAAGGGCAAGACTTTTGTCTCTGCAGGAGGAAGCGAATGTTTACTCATAAAACTCACACTTTCATACACAACAAGAGTTAAAGCCAACAAACTGTTTGGGGGGGGGGGGGGGGGGGCCGCCCTGTTGGAATGGTGAATTGAAACTAGGTTTAAATTTGTGAGGAATTAAATATTAATCAGAAGGTAGAATTAAAGTGTCATCTTAAGCTTATTAACAGTTCTGCAGACGGCCATGAAAGTGCCATAAAAGCTGTTCTGCAGTGTACCAAAAAATAAACGTCCTTTGGGATGCGATCCATTCCCACTTGTGGAAAACAATATTTTGTATTGTGTTGCATTTCCTCGTTGTGTGAGACCCTGCAGCTCTATTGAAACGATGACAACAGTCCTGCGGTTCTGCTCTGTATCTGTCCAGTGTAAACTTTATGCTAAAAATGGCCCACTGACTGATGAGAGAGCTTAATGAAATATTTAACAGGCTATTAAAGTATGTGGTTTGTGATAATATATGCATGTTGCCCGTCAAGGACCCTCGCTGCTCTATTAGTTCACTGATAAGTTTCATGAACTCTGACGCTGTCCGTGGTCCTGAGCGCTGCACCATAAATTCCACACCACCGGGGGTCAGTAGGGTGCTTGGCACCGCCAGCGCCAGCGCCACAGTGAGCAATGGGGAAGCGATGGATAACATGAATATAATGTGTCATTGAGTCATTAATCAAATCAATCCCCGGGTAGATGATTTGCACAGAATAAATGTAATATATCGAGCATGACAAAGACGGATCTGGATGGAACACTTGCTCAAAATCATCAATTACAGTCCGTATGGCTTGGAAGTGACCCAAGAACTGAGTGCACTTCTTTCAGTCAGCAGCGTACACACACACACACACACACACACACACACACACACACACACACACACACACACACACACACAAAAGAGGGAAACATTTGCCAGTAGCACCATCAAGCTGTAGGAATTCATTTATTGATGAGTTTTCAGAGTGGATCACAGTTGCGGTCTGAGATTCCCCTTTCAAAGAGGTCAGTAGTCACCAAATGTGTTTGAGTTGTATACGGACTCCATCGTGACGCAAAGGGCATCAATATACTTGTGTCATATGATGGAAACTGTACAGGATGTTATACTGGAGAAAAGATGGATAAGAGTATAAAAGTAGTTGAGGACTTTTGTGTCGACAGCATTAACGACGTTCCCATCATTAACTCATGCAGGAAAAGCACAAATTACTGCATGAAAATTCACCAGAATGCAGGATATTAAGGGTTTGATGCTCAAAAGGTTTCTGGGGGAGAATTTCCAAACTCTCCCTTTCTTATCAACCCTTCCCCCCGATTTTGAAACAACCTCTAGACCCTTGGATGCTACCAACATTGACCTTCTTTTTTCTCTCTTTCTCACAGACATCCCCCAACTTTGTGAATGTGCGTTATCAAATTGCTGGAATAACCCTATTAACACAAACTCATCCTTAAATGTGCTAATCACAATATGGTGATACAGTGGTGCAGTGGTTAGCACTGTCGCCTAACAGCAAGAGGGTTCCTGGAGTTTGTATGTTCTCTCTGTGTCAGCGTGGGTTTTCTCCGGGTACTCCGGCTTCCTCCCACAGTCCAGAGACATGCAGGTTAATTGGTGACTCTAAATTGTCCGTAGGTGTGAATGTGAGTGTGAATGGTTGTCTGTCTCTATGTGTCAGCCCTGTGATAGTCTGGCGACCTGCCCAGAGTGTACCCCTCCTCTCGCCCAATGTCAGCTGGGATAGGCTCCAGCCCCCCCGCGACCCCTAACAGCATAAGCAGTTACAGAAAATGAATGAATAGTCACAATACTTAGTATATCGCAATACATTTAATATTGCAATAATATTGTATCATGATAATATCATATCGGTGAGCATCTGGTGATCCCCACCCCGACCATATATGACATTCAGAGTCTGCACACGGCTCTCATCTGAAGCAAACATGGAGGTGGCTGAGCTGAAATGGTGGTGGCTAGCACTGCCTACAGTGTGAACATCAGCAGGAGTGCAGACAGAGCTAAAGGTGTTAACTTGGTGTGGATCTGGAGGGTGGGTGCTATGCTCCCACAACGATCACGTCCTCACACCATGGGTCAGGAGGACTGATGCACCAAACCAACGGTTGGCCCTTGACCAATGTCGGGCTGTCAGTGAACATCTGTTGCCATAGTTTTTGCGGTATGTCCCGGCCCTTGTTGGCTACTTTTCAGCCTGTTCAGCATTGGTGGCCCATTGGTGAAAGAAATGACTGATTGGCAGTTCAGCTCAGTGCATAAGCAGAGAAACGGAAGTGACGAAACCAGACAAACGACTAAAGTCAAGAGGATAGAAAGAAACATGTAATATTAGCTATGTATATTTTTTGCCATTTCTTTAGCACAAACAGTTTGTAATTTAGTCATTGTTCTCTATCTCACGGTACATGTCCTTTTGATCTTTCAACACTGGGTTGTGTTATTGATGTGCTAACTGGCTAACTAGCATCTTGAGGTCGTCCTATCGGTCTTCTGGTTTCCCTTTTTGAATCACAATTACAGACTACTGCTGCCTGCTGCTATGGAGAGAGTTATCGATGTGCTAGTTGGCTGTAGTCTTTGTGGTGTGTTCAAGTGCAAGTTTTTGGCCAAGATGTGATGTAGGTTTGGTGTGTCTGGGCCTTAACATACACGCTTGGACCGCCCAGCTAGCACAACAAAAACTAAAACCTTGGATTACAACACACACCGAGGGAGTGTGATTTCATTCTCTGCTCAGGACGGGACCTTTAAATGTTTTCTGACAAGTTGTTGCTAAAATGCCTGAGCAAAAAAAGCACAAGCACGTGTCACAATGCAGGCTAAATTACTGTTGTCAGTTGATCTCCAAAATGTCAGGAACTGGATGACCGTGCATTTTTTGTTTGAGTATATGTCATTGCGTTGAAGAGGCTTCATTAACCTGAGGGCCAACACATTTTCATAGCTTACACCGTCCTTTAATTGAGGTTAGAAATTAAAAACAACCAGTTGAGAGGTTTTCACCTGGCTGTGACAGTTTGTAAATTAATGGCAGTATGTAAATTCATACTTTTCAGTTAATGAGTGAATCATCTTTCCTTTCTGTGTGGAATGTGGGTGTGTGCGTTATTATGGGAGCGCTTTATGAACCTCGTGTTGGAGGACGAGTAAGAATGATCCTTTGTCGTGTACGTCTACTTCCTCCCTCTTAGCTTTGTCCTCCTCTGACTCAGTGGCATTTACACAAGCAACTTTAATTTTGCAGTAGCTAACATCTGTGAATAGATGTCAGAAAACTGACTCATGCAGTGCGCGTGGAGCTGCGTTCACTTAATCATGCAGGTCAACCCAAGAGATACGGAGAGGATAAGTACGTATATATTTCTCCAGCTGCATATTCTTTGCTATATTGACTGGGAGGATAGCAACGGAGCTGAGGAATAAAAAAAGAGTGAACTTGCCTTATAAATATGTCGACACAATTTCTGTTATGAGTGTAGGCATGTAGTAGGTAGAAAGGTCTTTACTTTGAGTTTCTCTTCAACCTCTTCGCTAACCGACAGGTTCTCAGAACAGAGAAACTGTGTATTGATTCAGCAGCTAAAAGGCATTTTCAATTCACATACCATTTAAACAGCCTTCCCTGCACTTTTTACTCCACCGGTTCCATTAACCTCACCCTACCCTCTGGCACCCATCACCCCCTCTCACTGTCTGTTAACCCTGTCCGCTTCATCCTCATCCCATCATTGCAGCTTCAGCAGAGATATGATCATTACCTTTCCTCGCACGTCCATTTTTACCTGTGATTGTGCACTGACACAAACACCAGTGTAAAGTGTGCTGTAAAAAATGTAAAATCACCGGTGGTAATATCCACAAGACAGTAACAAACACTTTAACAAGCCTGCTCTGACTGTTATAGATTCAGTTGGCAGCGGTGATGCCGTCTGCAAACAAATAATCCAAGTCTGTTAAAACAAGGTAAACATTATTGCAGCATATAAAAAAAAATCACAGCAGAGCTTCAGCGGGGCAAACCTGAAAAGATGACGAGGCAGCTTTTACACATGTTGAATATGTCAAACTGAGAGCATGTGGCGTCAAAAGAGCACTCACAAAGAGGAGGAAGGAGCGGAACAAAATGAGAGGGGGAGAAAAATCATGGAGGGTACACTGGTATGATTTCCTAAGCTTTTGTGTAATATAAATTATGAGGCATATCTCTCTCTCCGGCATTGTTAAGTGCACCTCCTCGGTATCTGATCTGCAGGGCTGTGAGGAGTTTATTAAAAATGGAAGTCATTCTAAATGAGCCCGTAATGCTCAACCCTTTCAGGAAATCTTAATGGATCCCAGCCTATCTCTGACAAGGTTAAACGCTTGAGGAGACAGCGAGAAACGTTAACAGACTAGATTATGGAGAGAGATGAATACTAACCAGCGCATGGATTCAGCTGGAACATTAGACACTGTCATGAATAAATTCAGTGAGTGTGTTTACATGAAAAGCGAAATAATACTGCATACTGTAGCCTTCATCTTATCGATTCCTCATAATGTTTTATGTATTGCGTTGATCAGACACAAAAGCTCATGGACACTTTATCCTGCAGCCATGAAACCTGAACACACTGCAGAACTTTGTTTTCTTCCTTGACAACGTGTTTCATGTCTGGTTTATTACTTTACAGTATGTTTTCCTAAAAGTCTGTGTTGTCAAATTTCTTTTGTCCTCATTTCCATGTGTTTTCCTAAGTTGCAGCATGGTGAGCTTCAGCATTCTTATAATCTTTATAAAGGGCTTTTCAAAACAGAGTTACAAAGTGCTTTACATGTCAATTAAAACAGACAAGACATGAAAACAACAACTTAAAAAAACACTTAAGTGTATAGAAACGGGAAATAAAAGACATTTTAGATAAACTTAAAACTCAAGTAAAATCAGGAAAGGCTCTCAGATAGAAGTCTGTTTTAAGGAGGGACTTAAAAGAGATCACTGACTCGGCAGACTCTTCCGGAGCCTTGGTGCCTGACAGCAAAAGCCCTGTCCCCCAAAAGACCTCTGCCTGAGGACCTCAAAGTACGTCCTGTGTAAGAAAAATATAGATACACTTTAGTATTGCAATTAGGGCTGAGTGTCGTACTTGCTACCTTTAAGGTATCAATGGAAATACTGTAAAACTTCAATTAATAGCCTGGGCTATTATTTGCTTATATCACTGAAATCACCAGGCCTATATTTGGGACAGGCCTTTAATTTCTCTCACACAAAAGTGTTGCTCAGCAAAGATGAGAAATACAATCTGATTGTTTATTTATACCAGTAAGAATATTACTTGTATACAAATTAGGCTTCAGATAGTATATCATTTATGGATCACTCATTTGCGCTCGCTGTGAAAAACGATGCATCAGAGAAAGTTTTGGCACTTAGCACACAGACACAACACCACTTCATCCTGTTAAAACAATGCTCACAATTTGTATTCATTTTAATGGAAAACCTGTTTGATCTGACGATCCTCACGGACGAAATGGTAGATGGACCTTGTATGGACACGTGATCTGAGGTAGCCAACAACCCGGTTTTATACATCCGAAGAACTTATATATATATGTGTATATATATATATATATATATATATATATATGTATATATAAACAACTTGGTTGCCTAGCAACCAGACCAGGCGTCTAATTGAGACAGGCATCTATTTGTCAAAATGTGTGGCCACTCAGGGCTAGTAAAAAGGACTGGGCGTTTAATTGAAGTTTTAGGGTAACCCAGTAACAAGTAGTATAGAAACTTATCTGGTCAACCATACCTGCATTCAGTCCTTTTTGTACCCAGATCCAGGAAAAATCTGTATTATTTGTTTGAAAGTATGGCTACAATACACGCCTGTGGCATCTGGTGGTATTTTACACAACTGAATGGTTTCATTCACATGTTGGATATCGAAGAAGATATAGATAAAAGAGATAGAAGTGACAGTCCTGTAACTAAGGATTATCAAAGCAGGCAGACTTTTGGGTTACCAACAAGTACCCAGCCAACATTTGTATGTGGGGCCCATGTTGGCGAACAAAATGGACCCTATATGGGATTGTCCATGGGTTCCATAATGGCCCCATTCCAGTTGCCCACATGGTTGGGTTTAATCAAGTGGGCCCCACATAGGTTATGCTAGGGCTACCTGGGTACCAAGTTGGTATGGGCCCAAAATTGGGTGAACCCACTCATGTGTGCAACTGGCATGGGGCCAATGTGGAACCTGTGGACAATCCCACATAGGGCCCATTTTCACGTCCATTTATGACCCACATGGGCCCACATACAAATGTTGGCTGGTCTGAAAACTGAAACCAATGCAGAAGTGCCTTAAACCTGCATTCTTTATAATGGCCATCAAGGGGCGAGAAAATTACCCTACTTCCTACTTGATTTATTACCTCAGTAAACATTTTCCTAATGAGTTTATTGTCTCAATCCCTAGTTTCAAGTCTTTGTCAGTACAACATGATTTTCAGTTTACTTGTGGTTCCATTTAGAGTAAAATAGATGAGAAAGCAAGGTATGCTTTGGGGAATGGCTCCTCTGTGATTGACAAGTTGCTACCATGGTGGTGACCGCGGTCTCCGGTCAGATCCACCCCTCGCTCTTCCACAGCTCCACCCTCTTGTCCAAATATGGTCACTTCTGACTCCAAAAAACCAAGATGAGGATGGCCAAAATGCCAGAATGAACAGTCACTTCCCTTCCTATGTATGTGCCCTTCAGATGACACCACTCAGTGGATAAATTCAGCCTCATTAACTCTGAATAACTCAGTTTCACGACATGCGGTTGTTTGAATAATACAGTGTCTTTGTTTGTTTGGCGAGGAGCGCCTTTAAAGTCTTTGGGATAAGCTGTTCGTATGCATCTTTAATGTCATGCTCACACGTCCCCATGTATAATGAATAAATATAATCTGGATACGCTCACAGATGCAAAGGAAACTGTGCTTAAGCTGATATCCTGGTATCTGAGTAGTTCTAGATCATCTTGTAACTGGAGTAAGATCTGGGGTGGACTTTTTGTTTACATGTCCAGAATCAAGGTGTGAGAAAGAATAGTGTCAGTAACACTGTTAACACTGTGCTACATTACAGAGAAATACAAAACCGTACTAATGAACCTTCATTAATATAGGCCTATATTTTATCTACAAGTGCACGTCACACACTGAGCGAGCCGCCTGTTAATGACGCTGTGGGCTAATGGGCATGTAGCTACTTCCATGTTTCAGATGATACGTCATGTTTGTAGTCGACCAATGAAGATGAGTTTACATATCACCTTGGGTTCGTCCTTCACCTTCTCAAAATGATCCCACACTTTGGATTTCCTGCCCGACATGTTATTAACTAGCCTGTGGAATAACCGCAGGTAGCAGCTCTGGAAATTAATTGCTAAGTGTGGCCACTTCCTGTATCTGTCCTTTCAAATTAAATTCCCACATGGTCCAGTCATACATAATTATTTTGACAAGGTGCGGCTCCTAATAGAGTTTCACGTGTTTTTTTTGTTTGTTTGTTTTTCCCGTGACTAAGCGTCCAGTGAAATCTTGCTGACTAATGACCTTTCTAACATTTGGTCGACTACTGGAGGGCAGCCCTACTCAAGATATCGCAATATGTTTAAAATACCAATGATATTGTATCATGCTTTAAGTATCGTGACAATATTGTGTGGCCTCTGGAGATCCCCACCCTTACAAATCTCACTTATTAATGTGCTGCTCATTGAAGACATTTTCACACATGACCTCTTGAACTCTGCTGTAAAAACTCATGGTGAGCAGATTAGCTTAGTTCAAATGTATATAAGTTTACTTTAAATTATAGTAGGCATCCTTAAGTTTCCAGCGATACCAAATATTGAATTGATGCAACAGCGCAGCCATAAAAACACGGTGTCTTAAGTCTTAGGTCTTAAATATTTCACTCATGGAAAGCATCACATAGCTGCAGGGAAATGTTACTTAATATGTGTGATAATCTCATGTAGTGTGGACGTGTTTTATTGATTTGGATAAACACACTGTGAATCTCAGGCATTTGTAGCAGACTGTTCGTATTCATGAGGGTATCAGACGTGGAGGCTGTGAATGGCCAGTCTGCCTTTTAGGACAGAGGGCTTTCAAAAGGACAACCTGTCATGCATTATTACATCTATCTGTGATCTGGGTCAAGCCCCTGTAATGCATGAGTGCATTTACAGGCACGCACAAGGCCGACATGCAGCACACAGGACCCTCGTTTCAGAGGAAATACAATCAACTCTATTGTGAACTCTGCACTGCTCTTATTTACAGTCATTAATTCGCTCTTAGCTGATGGGTATTTGTGCAGCGGCTATCAGAGCGCCTGCAGCTATTATTCAAGTCTCACAGCAGTAATACATGCATGGGCCACATATGTGCCAAAACTGGCACAAGCTGCTGAAGGACACGTGAAATGCATTCCTGCCCTTGTGCACAAACAGCAAAGCATAATAATTACCACAGAGAGGCCTCATATGCGGGATGCAAGGGGAGTTGGAGTTGTAGTGTGTGTGTGTGTGTGTGTGTGTATGTGTGTGTGTATGTCTGTGGCTGGGAGAGGGGGCGGTGATAATGCGCGTTGAAAGAAGAAATCTGTGTTGTGGTATCTTCATTATTAATTTAGTTCCTCCTCATGCGTTACCTCACAGTTATTTTCATGCATTGTTTCCTCACTTGCATAGATAGTACAAACAGATACACGCTGCTCATGTGTGGCCGAACTTCCCAAATTGAGGATGAAGATGTGTGTTTAGTATTCAGTATGCTCAGTGGCCTCTTCGCTTGGCAAAGTTGGCAAAGAACAATCTACCTGCACACTCCAGCACTTTTGTACAAAATAGTGCGTTCATGATTGGAAAAATAAAAACTAATTTAGAAATGCAATTTGTTCATTACGATTAACACGGGCACTGTGTATTATTTTGAGTGAAACACACATAACTCGTCCTCCTGCTGGAAATATTCAACTATTTTTGGGACAATAAATGTGTATTAATCTGCAGCTGAAAATATTCACCAACACATTAAGCAGGTAAGAGTCTCAGTGATGTCTGCTAAAAACTGTAGCGCACAGCTTTTAGTTTTAGGAAGTTACATATATATATATATGACGTGTTTTCTTTAAATATATTAAACATATTGATACAGTGGCCTTATCTCTGAACACTGTAGGAATAATGGCCAACTTAATTGTCTGTCTCCGTCCAAGCAGTGCTCAAACTACTCAGCACCTGGGGCGCCCACTAGCTCTCTTGGTAAAGCAGGCGCTCCATGTACAAAGGCTATGTCGTTGCTACAGCCGCTGCCAGCACAACTCCATCCCACAGCCCCCACAGCCCCCTGCGGCATGTCATTCCCCCCCCAGAAATATATTTAAAAAAAAAATAAATTCAGCACCGAGTTTGAAAGACAGATTTAATAAGTACGAGGTATTAAAAAGAAGTAACCACCGTAACATTTTCACTGTCCTCCATGCTGCTTTCTGCTGTTTACTAATCAGTTTTCTGGCCCGTCTGTGATGTGGAACATGACACACCAGAAAACAACAAATCACAACAAAACAAAAAACCCAGAAAGGCATGCTCATCTACTGCATAGCCATGTACACAGCTTTACATGCAATGGGAAAACAGTCTATCACCAGTTTTTAATGGGTTTTCCTACATTGAAAAAAACCCTGCATACACACGCTAATTTCGGTGGAGAAAAAGCACAAGTCATGCTAAATGTTTTTCAGCTCATTGGCCACAGTTGCCATTTAATAACAACCATCTGGTATTGGACTAAAATCCCCTCTGGTTTGCAACAAGATGTCTGTGATCAAATACTATGAATTTCCTAAGAAGTTCAGCATTTTCTTGATTCCTCCGAACTGCCGGGGGGAAGATTGGCCTGCCCTGGTCCCTAAATCAAACACACCTACACTTTACTCATTGTCAGTTCAGTCGTAGCTCCATGTAACAAGAGACTCCAGACTCGGTGTGTGAACATTTCTCATGATGTAGTTTGGATATAGTTAAACTTCCTTCATTGTGAAGTGGCTAGTAGTTTGGGAAACTACAGTTTTGATGTAGTTTCCCCAACACTGTCAGTTGACCAGTCAAAGAGTAGAAGCATCAAGACATCGGAGAGACTCAGCCGTACGTGTTTGAGCTTGTTGAGTCTGTTGTGCACCAAAAATGGCGACTAGTAGACGTATCGGAATGTGAGGTGTAGTTGGCATCTTTTATTTGTTTATGTAGTTAGCTTGTAGGCGGTGGCTTGGTTCACGAATTTGTGTTTCTTAGTATTGCGAAGGAATGACCTGCCTTACTATGTCTGTGATTGGCTAACCCTGACATTCTTACCCTAACACTAACCAGTCCCATTTCTCTTGCCTAAACCTAACCAACCCAACAAATGAAGGCAATGAGCAATAGCCAATCATAGGGAGGGAAGGGCGGGTCACTCCTATGCTATCATGATTTGCACATTTGCGTCCAGTTCACATCCAAAAACGAAACACTCGACCATATTTGCCATCAAAACTTTCACAGCGCTAATGCTAGCTCTGCTCTTTGTTCAGACAGTCGGTTTTAGGTTTCTTTGACGGTGTTGTGTTGAAGTCTGTTCCCCCCGTCGATATACAGTACAGGCCAAAAGTTTGGACACACCTTCTCATTCAATGTGTTTTCTTTATTTTCATGACTATTTACATTGTAGATTCTCACTGAAGGCATCAAAACTATGAATGAACACATGTGGAGTTATGTACTTAACAAAAAAAGGTGAAATAACTGAAAACATGTTTTATATTCTAGTTTCTTCAAAATAGCCACCCTTTGCTCTGATTACTGCTTTGCACACTCTTGGCATTCTCTCCATGAGCTTCAAGAGGTAGTCACCTGAAATGGTTTCCACTTCACAGGTGTGCCTTATCAGGGTTAATTAGTGGAATTTCTTGCTCTATCAATGGGGTTGGGACCATCAGTTGTGTTGTGCAGAAGTCAGGTTAATACACAGCCGACAGCCCTATTGGACAACTGTTAAAATTCATATTATGGCAAGAACCAATCAGCTAACTAAAGAAAAACGAGTGGCCATCATTACTTTAAGAAATGAAGGTCAGTCAGTCCGGAAAATTGCAAAAACTTTAAATGTGTCCCCAAGTGGAGTCGCAAAACCATCAAGCGCTACAACTAAACTGGCACACATGAGGACCGACCAGGAAAGGAAGACCAAGAGTCACCTCTGCTTCTGAGGATAAGTTCATCCGAGTCACCAGCCTCAGAAATCGCAAGTTAACAGCAGCTCAGATCAGAGACCAGATGAATGCCACACAGAGTTCTAGCAGCAGACCCATCTCTAGAACAACTGTTAAGAGGAGACTGCGAATCAGGCCTTCATGGTCAAATAGCTGCTAGGAAACCACTGCTAAGGAGAGGCAACAAGCAGAAGAGATTTGTTTGGGCCAAGAAACACAAGGAATGGACATTAGACCAGTGGAAATCTGTGCTTTGGTCTGATGAGTCCAAATTTGAGATCTTTGGTTCCAACCGCCGTGTCTTTGTGAGACGCAGAAAAGGTGAGCGGATGGATTCCACATGCCTGGTTCCCACTGTGAAGCATGGAGGAGGAGGTGTGATGGTGTGGGGGTGTTTTGCTGGTGACACTGTTGGGGATTTATTCAAAATTGAAGGCACACTGAACCAGCATGGCTACCACAGCATCCTGCAGCGACATGCCATCCCATCCGGTTTGCGTTTAGTTGGACGATCATTTATTTTTCAACAGGACAATGACCCCAAACACACCTCCAGGCTGTGTAAGGGCTATTTGACCAAGAAGGAGAGTGATGGAGTGCTGCGACAGATGACCTGGCCTCCACAGTCACCGGACCTGAACCCAATCGAGATGGTTTGGGGTGAGCTGGACCGCAGAGTGAAGGCAAAGGGGCCAACAAGTGCTAAACACCTCTGGGAACTCCTTCAAGACTGTTGGAAAACCATTTCAGGTGACTACCTCTTGAAGCTCATGGAGAGAATGCCAAGAGTGTGGAAAGCAGTAATCAGAGCAAAGGGTGGCTATTTTGAAGAAACTAGAATATAAAACATGTTTTCAGTTATTTGACCTTTTTTTGTTAAGTACATAACTCTGCATGTGTTCATTCATAGTTTTGATGCCTTCGGTGAGAATCTACAATGTAAATAGTCATGAAAATAAAGAAAACGCATTGAATGAGAAGGTGTGTCCAAACTTTTGGCCTGTACTGTATGTTTCCTGTATTAGACAGTTATTGGCTTACTTATTCGAGATGCACCTTTGTACCAGATCTAGGTGTTCATTTGAATCTCAGATTTTAGGAAAGTGCACAGACATTGCCGCCCTCAGTAGACAGTTGTGAAAACACTCTAGTTGCTCGGATACACGTCAGTATATTCAAGGTTAGACATTTCAGAGGACATAAACATAAGAAAAACACATTTTAGAGCAGAGGGGTGCTTTAATTTAATTTAGAGAGTCCAGTTAGCAAAGCCAACATTGAGCTCAATTTCAGCAAAAGGTCATTTACTGTAAACATTGAGGTATAAAAGAGGGAACATCTGTCCCTTGTGACCTTTTATGATCCTGATGAGGTTCCAGCAGATGTTGCCCTGGGCCGGACAGATGAGGAAGGTGTGACAGAAATCAGTGACAGCAGCATCCAGAGCTGTTCCCACAGATTGGCATGAAGCCATTTACTGCACCAGGGAGCTGGACGCAGCTCTGACCTCCTCGCAAACTCTGAAGCTTTTCAGCCTCCTTCTGTCATAAAGCCATTTCACGTAGGTTAGTTGGAAATAAAGGACTGTATTGCACTTGTGACTCACTGCCCACATGCAGAGCAGATCACTGGATCGATTGCCGCCCTCAGTTTCTCTCCACAGTGGCTCCTGCTGGGAGAGTGAGTGCTGTCACTGAAGCTGTTCCCTTAAATAACACAGTTTGAGAGGTGCCTAACGTTTCAATCTCTGACAACCCAAGAACCACTTTCACTGGTAAATTACAGCAAAGAGCCGGCTATGCATGTACCCTCTCATTTCTGTCAGGTTAACTCATTAAATACACATTTATTATCTGCTGTTCAGTTATTGCTAACCACTTTACCAAAGCCTGGGGCTGCTTCACTCAGGCCAAATATCAGATCTGAATTCATGTACAAACACCCTGGATAGTGCTCTGCTTATTATTATATAAGTCCAAAGGCCAAAGAGTAGGTGCAGCACACTGTAGTTGATGAACAGGCTTACGATATCAGACAGAACTGTCAACGCCATCTTACTCTAATCGATCGAGGGAGGGAAATGAGATTTTCCCTAACCAGTCACTAAGGGCCAACATTTCCACTGGAATCTAATGTCATTTTAAGTCCAAACTGATGCATAGTCATGCCAACATACCTGTTTTGTCGGGGTTTTAAGAGTGTAGCGGAGCAAGGTAAAACAATCGGTGTCAAGCAATATTGAGAAGACATATCGACTTAGAACAGCCTCGATATCAGCGTCCGTCTTGTCTACAGGGCTCGCTATTGTTGTTATTACTCCTCATTGGTTCTATTGTAACTGAGAAACCTCCGTTTCATGTCACGATGATGGACGAATCGGTGAATTTGAACTCGGTGGAGTGAGTGAATTCAAAAGTCGGAACCCACGCAAGATAAATAGTACGACTGAGCTAAATTAAGAGTTAACTGTACCGGCCTCACAGCGAGTTACCTTGAATTCATGAAGAAAACTTTTTTTTTCTCATGTGCCTCCATGGCAAAAAAAAAAGGCAAATTAATTGAAGTTAACTGCGTTTACCAACAGCAAAACTATATCAAAACGCCTGTTTTCGAACTCTCGCACAACTTGTCTAGAATAATCCAAGTCTCATTCATCCAGTTGTATGGTCAGTACCCAAACATGCAATTGAATTAAAACCTTACAACCTTAAAATCACGTCAGTTCAAACAATCTCATGGATGGACGAGTACCATGCCTCGGCAAATGTATGCTTTTGAACTTTGCTTAAGCAGAGCTAAAACACTGGTGCATGCCCAGGCATGCTCCGGGCTCGCTACTCACAGGCAGAGGTGTTTTATATTGTAAAGTTTTCGTGAAATAGTTTCGCTGTTGTTATATGAGGACCCTGATTACTTCAATTAAAGAAGAATGTTTGCCTTTTTTGGATTCTTCGTTCACCATGAAGGCATACAAGAAAAACAAAGTTTCTTTAACGAATTCAAGGTGTGGTAAGTGATATTAAAATTATTAAGTAAAATGATACGATGATGACATTATCTAATAGTATTCCTTTAATAAAAGCCGACAGATTCTCTGCAGATTTTCAGGTGAATATTTAACTTAAAATAAAACGGTGACTACAATGAAATTCCACAATATGTTACATGTATTTCTTTCATTTTTTTACAAACTAAAATATATTTAAGGTCCACAAGGACAAACAACCTAAACCAGTGAAGCTTGCCTGCTGTTGCTGTGGGGAGATTGAACGACCTGCAGGTCTGACTCTACTGACAGCCTGCTCCTTGTCTCGTTTTGAGTGTTGTTGGGTCTGATTGTTGTTATGTTTGCAAGCTCAGATTCAGCCTGTCAGACGGCGCTGAGGGCTGAGATGTATCAGCATTTCTTGAGCTTTGTTTACTGTGTCATATTTTTCCAACGCTTTCTCTGACGGTCACTTTTCCTCTGACTGCTGAGCTCCCTGAGGAACTGGAAAACGAGCTGGAAAGCGTGTTGTGTTACCATGAAAACCAGCAACCTTGGGTCGTCATGGCATTAGCTGTATTAAACAGTTGTATGGTGATTTTATATTTATGTTTTTTTTTCTAGCTTTGATATGTTTGAGAACATAAAACATAGTTCATGTAAGTGCCACTGTGGAGTGTTATTAAGAATGCACAATAAATGAACAATGATATCTTGCAGCACCCTTGGCCTGTCCTTAAGGCACCCCAGGGTGCCGCAGCCCACTTAATGGAAACTGGAAACACTGGCTTTTATTTCAGAACTGGAAAGAGCTCTAACAGTAATTGTGACTTAACGAACAAACACGCCTGCAGGGAGCAAACGACCAAATAAACACTCTCGTCCTTTTTAAAACTAATAATTCCGTTTTATTTTATAGCCATCAGTGAAGAGACTTCTGTGTGCGATTGTGTGACTGCCTGAATTTACAACACTGCTGATCTAACACTCACTCACAGCCCCCAACAATATGCATCTGTGGTGATCTTGTCTCCCTTCCCTGCCTCCAGTATTTCTGTCCCTTATGTTGTAGGACGGAGTACGTCAGCTCAGTGGTGTAGAAAATTAGATCATTAATTGGGAATCATCAACAATGAATCTTTGATAAGTAATTTGGCGAGTCTTCAGCGGCTGTGGGGGATGAGCTTTACGCTGAGAATAACTCACCCTCCAGAGTCTATTAAAGGGATAAGACTGGGGATATTCTATATTTCTGTTATTGTAAACAAATCCGATGAAAAGACTCAAATCATCAATGCCTCAGTCAGTACTGCTCTCCACCTCAAACTCATTCATTCCTACTGAAGATCTTATGCTTTAAAAAGAAAGCCTCACTAATATATATACTTTTATTTAAAAGAAAGGTCATAGTAATCTTCTAAATCAGCTGGGCACTGTAGTTTTTAGCGCGTGTCAAACATAAATTAAATCAAAGGGCAGTGAGCGGACACTGCCTCAGTTAGTTTGTTGTTAGCCACCTAAAAACACCCACCAAAATAAAATCTGTATCAGTTTAAGTGTACTCTATATTTAGAATATTTTCACCACTAATCCCTTGTCAGAAAAGGCTGTGACAGGGGATTGAAGCCGTAAGGTAGAGTGGAGCAAATATACCACTATAGATAGTGGGTTTTTTTTAGGTGGCTGAAATATGTTTTGCTGCAGCCCCGTCCACAGCAGTACATCGTTTAGCTTCTGTGCTAGATTTGCTTTATCAAAGGTGACGACAAAGCAACAAAGCACATAAAATAAGCACAGCAGAAACGACAGATGGGTTGGACCACTGTGTTTAACTATTTATCTTAAAACGTTACAGTTACAGCCGAAAATGAAAACAGAAAATCAGCAGGTTTGCCAGTTTTACATATCTCCATAATTGTAATCAACTGTAAGTTTGCTACCCGGAAGTGATTGTTGTTGTTTGCGTGACGTCACGGTGATTTGGTCTGTGTAACAGGGTCAGTTACACAAAATTTGTTTCAGTTGTTATTACTTGACATGCTTAGGTCTCCATAGTCAATATGTGGAGCATTTGATACTCAGTTCATGTACCCCTACGTTCACCTCTGGGGGTACCCTACCTATAAAGGGGTGACTCCCGCCTTACCTCTCCCCTTTTGCTGGTGTGTAGCCTGGAAATCCAGACTCAAATCTGGAAAGATTTTGAGTGTGGCCCTCACTGATACACCCTTCCTACCCAAGGGGCGGCACTAACTGAGGCATATTAAATGCCGCCGCACGCAATTGGATAACACGATGGCCAATCAGAGCAAAAAACAAGGTGACGTATTCTTTGCACTAAGCCCCATTTGTTTGCCGAACAGTGGGGCTAACTGATATATTATGCTTTTGCTGTATCCCGTCGGCAAAATGGCAAAAACGTCCTTCCTGGAAATGAAGGCTTCTAGGGCAGTCTTCTGTTCCTCTCTCAAGGAAAAAGATTAAGTGTAGTTGGCTTAGCATTTCTTCCAAAGCTAAATTGAATGGACGCGGTCCTTTCGCTAGCTGCCATCTTGGCTATTTACTTTTAGACTCCTACCGTGCTGTCATCATCATGTTAAGCCCGCCCAGAGCCCGCCTCTGTCAGATAGACTGATCTGATTGGTCTGATTCTGCTCGTCAGGGCCAGATTCCCGTGCAGAGCAAATTTGAATTTGCTAGGGGTGGGGCATCTGGATTTCCAGGTTAGCTGTTGTGCTCTGTGGGAGAGGTAAGCGACATTGCTGTCATTGTAATTTCTGTGTTTTAGCGCTGTTAAGCTGTGTTTATAAGTTAATTTTGTGCTAACATGATCTTGTGATGTTTAATTTTTTGTAGGGGCTGGCGTTTGTATGGTTGTATTTGACGGAAGATTTCGTTTTTGCCACTTCCTGTCAGGTATGTTCACTGTGTTTTATTGGACTTAAATGAATGTAACATGGCTGCCCTTTTGCTGTTGTGCTCCACTGGAGAGGGGCTCGAGTTTGGATGGTTGTATTTGACGGAGGATTTTGTTTTTGCCACTTGCTGTCAGGAATAAACGGAGATCGCCTCCAAGATATTTACAGTCTGGGCCTCTTTATATCAACACAACGCAGGCATCACTAGAGTCCACCGGTTACATCTGTACATTCATCCTCGTAATTATATTGCATCTATATTCACATACAGTACCTGTTAGCAGGAGATCTACTCCATGCGACATGAGGCATGTATTTTTGGGATGCTTCTAGGATGTGCTGCACCACATCTTCTGGAATTACAGGAATGCCTGGTGGAGATGTGCACTCTACTGGGTGCACTTTTCTAGTTTTTTAATAGTTTTTCCAATATCAGTGGAGCTCTGGGCCACAGAGGAACAAGATATACAGCGCTTGTTGTCAATACATTGTATGGTTTTGGCGTTTCATGGGATTTACTGAAAATAAGAAAAACACAAAACATCTCCAGTCTCATTACCACTGCTGACCCTCCAACATGTGGTGATGCTGTCCCTCTTTAACCCCGACTTTCTCTCACCTTCCCTTTCGCTTCCTCTCTGCCCCGCTCGTCCTGCTGTGCCAGCCTGCTCTCTGTGCCAAGAATGCTTCACATCTGCCTCTGCAGGGTACAAATGATGGCTGCGATGTGGATTTAAGAATGTGCGCCTCTGTAAATATTTGGTTGTGCCTTGGTGAGTCCCATGGGGGGGGGAAGTCACTCTGTACAGGCTCGACTTTCTAAACCCCCTGCTGCAGTCTGAAGGAGTCCAGCCTGACAGTAAGTCCTCTTCCTGCCGGCGTTGAGGATCGCAGGAATATTTAGTGGAGTTGAAACAAGGACAGTTGTAATAAATGAGACCAGCATTGCTTTTATAAATATGATTAAATTACCCGCAAGGACAAACAAAATACACCGAGCAGTTAGGATTTATTAGTTAGCAGGTCATGTCATTTAAGTTGAATTTGACAGCTGCTTGAGTTTAATTGAGTGGCCTGACTTGTTTCATCTAGTCAAAATGACTGTTATCATGCTGTAATGGATCACTACCCTTTGCTGTGCGGTTAGATGCTTTGTTGATGGCATGAATAGGAAAAAGGGATATTAAAGTATAAAATAAACGTTTAAATCTTTACCTTGATGCCTGTTTATCACCTGTTTTTCCAGCAACGTACTTCTTTCTCCTCCCGTTTAAATGCTGATTGACATAGTTTACCCCTTTATCTCGCATTTTATGTGTCTGTAATGTATAGAAAATGCTGATGGATGAACGGTTTGACGGGAGAATGAACGCTAAAATGTCGATGGAAATGACAGAGAGGGAACGTTACAGTTTGAGGCCCCATTGAAAGGTGATATGGTTGGAAAGCTGACATTGTTATGGTTCTCACAAAACCCATTTACTTCCACATGACTGTGAAATTTCCCGCGTTTATAAGCAGCCCTTTGAACGCTTCTCCCCCCTCAGTTTTATCTCGCTTGTTTAAAATTGGGTGATGTGACAGGTAGGAAAATTTCAACTTCAGTTCTTTAATCTTAACGCTGTAGCAATTCGGAATATGTAAATGTGTTTAAGATGAAGAAAGCTTTGAGCCATTTATAGTAAAAGTGGCTGTGAAACTGTTGCAGGCTTCACACACTGTGCGCTAAATTTATTATCCACAAATTATTCTGTGATTGTGTTTTATGAGGTACTTGTATTCGGGCTTGAGGGTTTTTTTTTGCGGAAATTTACTGCAATGATTTATACCTCTTTATTCAATATGTGGGTTTACCTAAAAGGGTGTAAAAATATCAAGAAACGCACCTTCCAAAAACTTGATCTGTCTCCATCTCTATGGTATTTATGAGCTTCTGTCATATCTAATGATCCCATTCAATTCAGATATTACACTCAAGAAGCAACTCACTTCAGTCACATTATTCCTAAATCAGTTTTTGAATGCAAGAGTCCACAAGAAATGGCTGCAGTGTGTTTGTCCAAGTAGATTTATATTTCTAATTTACGTGACAAATAGTATCTTAAATGGCCATATTCACTGTTTCAGTCTTGTTGTGCAAAATGTCAAATGTCATGCAGAAGTTTTTGTCTTTGTATCTGTAGATTTATATAGTTTCTCTGAAAGTTTTAAAGACTTCAAAGGCCCTAAAAACCTATTTTCTGAATCATCTTTTACTTGCACACCAGTCTGAACACTTTTGGTTATCCTACTTAGAGGTGACCAATCAAGCTTTTCCCTGCTCTGTTTCCCGCCTGATGCTCCTGCTGACGTGCTGACGTATTGCGGTAAGCGAGTTGTGTCATTTCCGGTGTTTCTGTGACAGCGTCTCTGTACTGCTCTGGTGAATTCCACTTGCCTGCTTTCTCACCTCAGTTGCTTTAACGCTGCTTTTACGTCTACTTCAAGTCATAACCCACACTGGTTCTGTTTAAGCACCTATAGCTCTCCTCCTTTCTACGACTTTCTCGCTAATCTCTTAGCTGTTGTTTGCACGCTCTTAGCCTTGTTAGCTACATTAACTTAGCCATGGCTTCTCCTTCTCCTGCTCTTTCTTGCCCGGTGTGTCAAATGTTCAGTTATGCCTCTGCCTCCTTTAGCGACAGTGGTAATTGTAATAAGTGTAGCTTATTTGCTGCGTTGGAGGCGAGGCTTAGTGAATTAGAAGCGCGGCTCCGCACCATGGAAAACCATTCAGCAGCTGCGGTAGTTAGCCAGCCCCCTGTAGCCGGTGCGGAGCCACATAGCATAGCCTTAGCCTCTGCTAACTGTCCTCCGGTAACTCCCGTTCAGCCGGGAGGTTGGGTCACGGTCCGCCAGAAGCACAGCTCCAAGCCGAAGCCCACGGCTCACCACCAGCTGAGGATAAAACTCTGGTTATTGGCAGCTCTATTCTGAGGAACGTGAAGTTAGCAACACCAGCGGCCATAGTCAAATGTATCCCTGGGGCCAGAGCGGGCGACATTGAATCTAATTTAAAGCTGCTGGCTAAAGCTAAACGTAGATTCAGTAAGATTGTTATTCACGTCGGCGGCAATGACACCCAGTTACGCCAATCGGAGGTCACTAAAATTAATATTGCTTCGGTGTGTGAATATGCAAAAACGATGTCGGACTCCGTAGTTTTCTCTGGACCCCTCCCAAATCTGACCAGTGATGACATGTTTAGCCGCACGTCATCATTTAACCGCTGGCTGTCCAGGTGGTGTCCAGCAAACGATGTGGGTTTTGTTAATAATTGGCAAACTTTCTGGGGAAAACCTGGTCTTATTAGGAGAGACGGCATTCATCCCACTTTGGATGGAGCTGCTCTCATTTCTAGGAACCTGGCAAACTTTATTAGTAATTTAAATCCCTGACAACCCAGAGTTGAGACCAGGACTCGGAGGCGCAGTCCTAAACGCCTCTCTGAGCTTCTAGTTCAGTTACCCAGCCATAGTTTTAATAGTTTTATACAAAGCGGTGTCTGTCCCCGACCGCCTAAATTATCCAAATCTAAAATTAAACAAAGAGGAGTTGTGCATAACAACCTCATAAAAATTAAAACCTCTTCTGTGACAGAAAGACAAAACAGGAGAATTAAATGCGGACTGTTGAATATCAGGTCTCTATCGTCTAAAGCAGTGTTAGTAAACGAATTAATATCAGATAATCATATTGATTTACTCAGTCTCACTGAAACCTGGCTGTGTCAAGATGAATATGTCAGTCTAAATGAGTCCACTCCTCCCAGTCATAATAATACCCACATTCCTCGAGGCAGCGGCCGAGGGAGTTGCAGCCATTTTTAACTCTAGTCTGTTAATCAGTCCTAAACCTAAACTAGATTATAATTCATTTGAAAGCCTCGTTCTTAGTCTTTTACATCCGACCTGGAAAACCTGCAGCCACTTTTATTTGTTATAGTGTACCGTGCTCCTGGCCCGTATTCTGAATTTTTATCTGAATTCTCAGAGTTTTTATCCAGTTTAGTTCTTAAATCAGATAAAGTTATTATTGTGTAGGCGATTTTAACATTCATGTCGGAGTTGATAATGACTCCTGGCTACGCGTTTATCTCATTATTAGACTCCATTGGCTTCAGTCAGGGTGTACATGAACCTACTCATTGTTTTAACCATACCCTCGATCTAGTTCTGACGTATGGAATTGAAATTGATAACCTAAAAGTCTTTCCACAGAATCCCTTGCTATCGGATCATTATCTGATTACTTTTGATTTCTTTTTACTCGATTACCACTCAGCAACAGTTACTATACTAGATGTTTATCAGATAGTGCTGTCGCAAAATTTAAGGAAATGATTACTCTGTCGTTAAATTCAATACTAAGTCCTTCAGTAACAGAGGTTTCCCGTACCGACTTTAACCTCTCCCGAATTGATCATTTTGTTGATAGCACCGTAGGCTCGCTAACAACGCTCGACTCTGTAGCTCCTCTTAAAAAGAAGTTAAAAAAGCAAAGAAAGTTCGCTCCTTGGTATAACTGTCAAACCCGTAAGTTAAAACAAATATCGCGAAAATTTGAAAGGAGTTGGCGATTAACCAAACTGGAAGAATCTCGTTTAATCTGGACAGACAGTCTCAAAACTTATAAGAGGGGCCTCCAATGCCAGAGCAAACTATTACTCAGCTCTAATAGAAGACAATAAGAACAACCCCAGGTTTCTTTTCAGCACTGTAGCCAGGCTGACTGAGAGTCAAAGCTCTATTGAGCCTTGTATTCCCTTAGCCCTTAGCAGTAATGATTTTATGAGCTTTTTTAATGACAAAATTCTAACTATTAGAGGCAAAATTCATGACCTCCTGCCCTCAGATAGTACCTATCTAACCTCAAACACAGCTGTAAAATCTAATATATATTTAGATTGCTTCTCCCCAATTTCTCTTCAAGAATTGACTGCAGTGATTTCTTCATCCAAATCATCAACGTGTCTCTTAGACCCCATCCCAACTAGGCTACTTAAGGAGGTCTTTCCTTTAGTTAACACTCATATATTAGATATGATCAATATATCCTTATTAACAGGCTATGTACCACAGTCTTTTAAGGTAGCTGTAATTAAACCTCTCCTAAAAAAGCCCACCCTGGATCCAGAGGTGTTAGCCAACTATAGACCAATATCTAATCTTCCCTTTATGTCAAAGATCCTTGAGAAAGTAGTCGCAGACCAGCTGTGTGATTTTCTCCAGGATAATAATTTATTTGAGGAATTTCAGTCAGGATTTAGAGTGCATCATAGCACTGAGACAGCTCTAGTTAAAATTACAAATGACCTTCTGATTGCTTCAGACAAAGGACTCGTCTCTGTACTTGTTTTATTAGATCTTAGTGCGGCGTTTGACACAATTGACCATCAAATTCTACTGCAGAGACTGGATCACTTAATTGGCTTAAAAGGTTCTGCACTAAGCTGGTTTAAATCTTATTTATCTGATCATTTTCAATTTGTTGACGTTCGCAATGAACCATCCTTACGTACTAAAGTTTGTTTTGGAGTTCCATGAGTTCTGTGCTCGGACCAATCCTGTTTACTCTATATATGCTTCCTTTAGGTAACATCATTAGAAATCACTCTATAAATTTCCATTGTTATGCGGATGATACTCAGTTGTATTTATCAATGAAGCCAGAAGAAAGCAATCAATTAACTAAACTCCATAATTGCCTTAAAGACATAAAAACTTGGATGAGCACCAATTTCCTGATGTTAAATTCAGACAAAACTGAAGTTATTGTTCTTGGCCCCAAACAACTCAGAGACTCTTTATCTGATGACATAGTTTCTCTAGATGGCATTGCTCTGGCCTCTGCCACTACCGTAAGAAACCTCGGAGTAATATTTGATCAAGATTTGTCTTTTAATTCTCATTTAAAGCAAACCTCATGGACTGCATTTTTTCATCTGCGTAATATTGCGAAAATTAGGCCTATCCTGACCGAAAGATGCAGAAAAATTGGTCCACGCTTTTGTTACCTCAAGGCTGGATTACTGTAACTCTCTATTATCAGGTAGCTCTAGTAAGTCCTTAAAAACTCTCCAGCTAATTCAGAATGCAGCAGCACGTGTACTAACAGGAACTAAGAAAGCGCGATCATATCTCTCCTGTTTTAGCTTCTCTGCACTGGCTCCCTGTAAAATCCAGAATTGAATTTAAAATCCTACTGTTAACTTATAAAGCTCTAAATGGTCAAGCTCCGTCATATCTTAGAGAGCTCATAGTGCCTTATTATCCCACCAGAACACTGCGCTCTGAGAACGCAGGGTTACTCGTGGTCCCTAAAGTCTCAAAAAGTAGATCAGGAGCCAGAGCCTTCAGCTATCAGGCTCCTCTCCTGTGGAATCATCTTCCTGTTACGGTCCGGGAGGCAGACACCCTCTCCACCTTTAAGACTAGACTTAAGACTTTCCTCTTTGATAAAGCTTATAGTTAGGGCACAAACAGGCACCTGTACCACCAGCCCTTAGTTAGGCTGACTTAGGCCTAGTCTGCCGGAGGACCCCTATAATACACCGGGCCCCTCTCTCTCTCTCTCTCTCTCTCTCAGATCCTATTACTGCATCTAGCTAACCCGCCATTCTGGATGTCACTAACTCGGCTTCTTCTCCGGAGCCTTTGTGCTCCACTGTCTCTCAGATTAACTCATATCACAGCGGTGCCTGGACAGCGTGACGTGTGTGGTTGTGCTGCTGCCGTGGTCCCGCCAGATGCCTCCTGCTGCTGCTGCTGCTGCCATCATTAGTCATTAGTCATACTTCTTCTGTTATTATACACATATGATTATTGTCACACATGTGTACTGCCAGGTATTAATACATACTTTCAACATATTGTACCGCAGTAGCCAGAACTATAACTATAATATTATTACTTTCATTAATGTTGTTGTAAGCTACTGTCATTACCTGCATCTCTCTCTCTCTCTCTCTCATTGTGTCATATGGATTACTGTTAATTTATTATGCTGATCTGTTCTGTACGACATCTATTGCACGTCTGTCCGTCCTGGAAGAGGGATCCCTCCTCAGTTGCTCTTCCTGAGGTTTCTACCGTTTTTTTTTCCCCGTTAAAGGGTTTTTTTGGGGAGTTTTTCCTTATCCGCTGTGAGGGTCTTAAGGACAGAGGGATGTCGTATGCTGTAAAGCCCTGTGAGGCAAATTGTGATTTGTGATATTGGGCTTTATAAATAAAATTGATTGATTGATTTATTTTCTGTCATATACATAATATTACAGTGTCAGATGTTCATATTAAACATGGCCAAAGTTTCAGATAATGAGGTAAATGTATGTTAAAGTAATCACTGTGAGCAAAAACCTCAGGTTTCAGACCATTCTGAATACTCTATGCTACAAGCTGACATCAGCTTGACATGTAGTCTTGATGGTGGTTGGTGATGTTGTTTATTTCTCTTTGATTTTGGATCATATTCCAGCTGGAATACGTATGGTTGTGTTTACAAGCTGTTATTGATGATTTCTTTATGGTAGAAAGTAGTGGTGGGCGATATTTTCCTAAAATAATTATGCGATATTTGAGGGTATTTTTCCGATAACGATATTCTTGATGATATGACAAATGATCCAAAAATTTATTTTATTATTAATTTAGGTTATTAACATAATATTATTATTAATATGTTACTATTGTAAGTGATCTAGTTTTACAGTTTGCTTCAATATAGTCAGTAAAACTAAACTAAAATGATCTCTCTTTTCTTTAGCTTTGAACAACAGTAACTCAGAGTGAGATTCAGATTCTGTATACAATATTAATAGATCAACCACAACTTACACATTTAAACAGCTCCCAAATACAAAAAAATGTATCCTGGGATCTATATATATATAAATCAACGGGTGATTTCCTTCTGTTGATTTGTTTTCCACCTGGACTTTTATGCTCTGCCATTTCTCCTCTAATCATCACGCTGTAACCTGTGACAGGCTGTTATGATACCACAACTATCACACAGTCACATATATGGAGTTTTTTGTCGAGCCGTGAGAATCACATAGGTTTACATTACCAAAGGTTTATGACAAAATCACTTGACAACACCGCCGACACAACGAGAGAGGAGAGGGAGAGACTCTGTGCTGCTGCCAGAGGAGCCGCTGAATGAGTTCCCTCTGAGCGGTAACTCGCTAAAAGAGTCTGGGAAGTCCGGGGCTGTTCATAAAACATTCAGGGCGCCGCAGTTTATTCCACACTACTGAAGCTGCTCCTCCTTTTGAAGCCACACATGGAGTCTGTAATAATTTTGCTTTCAGCCATGCTTGTTGTTGCTGTGGGTAACAGTATGACGTCAATATGTCAACAAGCCGAAATATCGCGAATATCACGATGTTATAATATCACCAGACAAGCCTGGGCATATGTAAGCACTTAATACAGTAATCCGCTGTTTCCCATACATGATTTATTTAATCTTATTTCATTGTAGATTTTCCTGAAGAGCATTAGCCCCTTCTTGCCCCACTCTCTCTCTCTGTTTATCAGACTACAAATGAGACAAGAATTAGCAAGCTAGCCACCCCACAATCCCTCCAACTCCTCCCTCCGCTCCTCTGTTGAAATGAGCAAGTGTAAACTGCCCAGCGCCCGGTGCCACAGCGGGCTGGTGGCCAGCAGCAGTGCCAGGTCTAACTTGTGTAATGGCAGCAACAGAAAGTTTACTGATCCACCTGGGAGGCAGGGCTGCCTGGTCCCTTGGTCTTGGCTGGATTCGGGTTGTTGCAGCCGCTGACTGGGGGTCTGTCTCTAGAGCTGCTGCCTGCTCTCCTCCTGGCGAGGCGACACACTGTGATTCAAGGCTTTAGCTAACGTTAGCTACATAAACATGAACTTGAAGCTGCAGCTGTGATTCCAGTTAGCAGAAGGCTAAACAATTAGCAACATTTTCTCTCCATCTCTGAAACACTTCCCTGATACTGACATGTGTTTTATTTTGTTTATTGTCAGACTCTTTTTTAGACTCTAGACCTTTTTCGATAAGTCTGTCTTTCTTTTTTAGTCGTTGCTCTGCTCTACAAATGCGCATCTGCATTTATAGAACAGCCAATAGGAACGCCCTCTCTCTGAAGCGACCTGTGATTGGTCAAAGTCTCCTGTCACAAGCTAGATCTTCCAAAGCCTGAAAACAGCCAACAGGAGGTGCTTGAGTCTGGTTTTCTTTCAGTCCACTTGCTCAAAGATTATTATGGGGTTTTTGCCCATGATGCCATAACACCCCAGCTTTAACTTAACTGTGAAAGTCTATGACATGGGAGTGCAATAAAGAACTCTTTTAAGTTTTAAAGTTTGAGTTTTAAAGTGGAGAGTAATATCTTGTATTCTTTATACTTTGCCTCTTTAACAAGAGAACATTGTTGTGTTATTTTAGGATATTTGGGACAGATGTTGTTTTTGTGAAATCACACTCAGCTCCCCCTGAACACACCAATAATTTCCATTCAGTTCCAAATAATAAATTCAAGGTATTTAACTGCAACATGTCTGCACTCACACCCATCTAATGTGTCCTAGTCTCTTTAAAAGGAGGATGACATTCTTCAAGTTTCGGCCAGACTCAAACCAGGTCACAGCGTCATGGTGTGTGTTGACCACTGGCTCATCAGGGTGACCCAGTGATATCATTTAGTCTGCCGTAATTACTGAGGAGACTTGCCAGATGAGCCAACTCTTTGCCAATTTTGCGTGCTTTTCACTGTGACATGTGTGACCAGTGGCAGATGCAGCTTATTTACTGCAGTGCACATGATCATTTTGATGTGCTTGTGTTTGTGCATCTGCTCCTCGGTTGGCTCTCTTTTCCCCGTGGCGACAGAACTGGGGCTACACCCAACGTCTCATCTTCAGCTACGTATTCATGGGTCATCATTGGTGGAGTCAGTGCCATGCTCCCAGTCAACACAACAACCACAGTCTCTCTTTTTACTCAGTATCTAATATCCTCATGTCCCCTTCTCCACTACAGTCCTCTCGCCTCTGAAGCCACTCTCTGCTCCTCTGAACATAATACATCGTTCTCCGTCTTGCACTCAAAATTCTTTGTTTCTTTAATTAGTGTTCTCTATTATAAATGATCATTCTGGCCACACAGATTTGTTACGTTCATTGCCAGGCCCCTGTGGCTTTGACTCTTGCACTCCTACTAATGGTCTTATTAATGCTTGGCTCTAATGTTGGCTATCCTAGAAATTAAACTTATTTTAGCATTGCACTAATGTTTTTTTTTATTTCCTGTATGAGAACTTGAGCTAAATGAGGAAATGTTAATTAAGATTTTCCACTTTGGAAATGCCTTTAGTGTTTGTTTTCTGCATGACTATGGCAAATGGGTGAATGGAGGAGAGGATACAGTTCAGGAAGACACACTGCATTTAGTACTTTAGACCTAATCTACAGGTACACAGGTATTTTTAAAAGGAGTTTTTTTTGGCCTTTCATCCACATGCAAACTGTGTTTTCATAGCTGAAAACAGACCCTTTGTAAAACTCAATCCAGAGTAGAGTTTTAGAAACTCAGTTTTCTGTGTCGACGCTGCCCAGTCACCAGAAGAAAATGTTGATGTTGTAGGTTTTTGGAAATCACAATGTTTTCCCCCAAAAAACTGGTATTTTTTTAAGGAGTTGTTGCTGTGTTTCCAGGGGCTTTTAATCACTAAACCTCGGTGTTTTGTAGTAACCAGTCACTGTTTTCCAGCAGCTTTCAAGGCGCCAAATGGGCTGTCTTGTGGCATTTTAGGCACCAAGCATGGGTGTTTTGTAGCAACCCATGGCTGTTTTCAGCAGCAACTCAGGCCCCCAAACATGGCTGTTTTGTAGCGACCTGTCACTGTTTTTCCAGCGGGTATAGTGCCATGAAAAATGGTTTTCTTTTACCAAGGCATGATATTGTGACCCCCAAAACCATTTTTTAAGCCAAAAAAAAAAAGTGCAAATGTAATGTATCCATAGTTTCTGGCTTGTGATGTCAGAGTGTGCACCGTTATCTGCGTGGTGAGGCGTCACACATGAGGTGACTCTCTTGCAATGGTGGACTTAGTCGAAATAGTGTTGGCTCTGCCTGGCCAACAGGACTTTTACATCAGTAGATGCATCGCACACAAGAGGGCTGAATTGCTTCTTTTTTTAATTTAGTCTTCATTTGAACAAACAACGTGTTTGTAACATTTCAGCCTGAAGCAATTCAACCCTCTTGTGTGCATCTACTTATTTACTATCAATCGGATGCTTCCTGCCATCACCTGCAGTAATAAGGACTGACAGTGCAGTGCACGGGGCATGTGCTTTTGATTACACATGAATGTACAGTAAGGCTTGCTGCGCTGCATTTTTTAAAATTGAATGCCACTTGTGGAAAAAAGGAAAAAAAAAAAAGCTTGCTGCGTCTTTTTATTGTTGCCAGGCAACCACGGACTAAGCTCCTTATTCTAACCTTTCTGTGTAATCAATCTGCCGCTTGTTTATTAATTTTCTTTATTTCACAGTAATTAGTATCTAGCTCCTAAAATGTTGAGGCAGGGGGTACCTGCTGTAGCTCTGGTTGAGGGTGAGAGGCTGTCAGCAAATAGGTCGTTGGACACAGGGAAACGGAGATCTGTGTGGGTACGTGAGACCCATGATGGCCGTTTCCAGGCATATTTCAGGATGCTCAGGGGCAGTTTGACAACCTGTCGTCTATCGTCAGACCGTGTAACTCTGGGTATCCAGCAACTGCTACCACCAGTTTCTCCTACATTGTTTACCAACTGTAAACTTGTTGTCATGACCACCACAGAAGGCCCACCAGTCAAATCATCCAATTGGACAATGGGAAAAAAAGTTGACCAAGAAAAAGATGACGTGGGGCATTTTCCGCTCTGAGTTTAAGTTTTTTCAACTTGAGGAGTTCAGAGCACTCCGACAAAAATGCCAGGTGCCTAGAGCGCAGGAAAAAAACAGCAAGCAAAAAGCTTTATTCTCATTAAAAACAATTAGAAAAAGCCGCCTCCAGCTGCTAAAAAGCTTTCTGTGTGATTGGAGCCTTACTCTTCCACTGTATTGAGGAACAGAGGCATCAAAAATGTGTAAGGGGCCGTACACATACCACGTTTTTTGCGCCGTAAAATTCATTGTTTTCAATGTAGACACGCGGCAGGAGCACCTGTTCTGGAGCACCCTTTTTTTTCTGAGATAAACACAGTTTAAATTTTGGAACGCATCAGAGCACAACACGTCATCTGACAGGGACAAACCAATCACAGCTGACCGATATCTTTCCCTTCATCCGTAAATATCAGTCTGTGATCAATATGGAGAAGTTTAGAACAGAGCTGCCAGAGCTTTTTATCTGTCCCATGGACAATAGGCTGACACATGAACAATGCCTGGTGGTTACTTTAATTGTTTAGCCACCCCGGATGCAACCTGCTGCTGCGCTCTTGAAAGCTGGCACAGAAAAGTCACAAGAGTAGCACCCAGTGCCTGACCTCGTGTTTCCAGGCAGTAAAAGAAATGCCGCATGTGAGGTCACTGCTACATAAGCCAACACTCCCATGGCACAGACCAACGTCGCCCATTTTGGACGAGACCCAGTTGGACCCTTGTTGACTTCTGTAGCTATATTACTCTCCACCTGACAATATAGTGAGAGAGTAACTTTATGTGCAAACATGTAACACATGTAAGAACCAGCACTATTTTATGCCCTTGACAGTGAGTTTTCAGTCAACATATAACTCAGCGTTAAAATACTTATGTACGTGTTGGCTAAGCCTCAGCTGCTTTCTTTAATATAGCTTTAAGATTTCAATGACAGCCCAAAAGATTTGGTCCTTGCTTTCTTTTCCATTCCGACTTGTTCCTGCTTCAAATTGCCATCAACAGCTGCATCAATACTACACTTTCATGCTGGGGATGGAGAGGTGTGTTTCCGCGCCAGCTGCTACAGTTCAGCAGCCTGTTTTTCTGGGTATCTTGACATAAGTCTTTCGGTGCGGTCATTAAGGTTTTGTACCTTGCCTCACATGGTTTCCAAAAAGTCAATAAGAACCATTGTAGCTGTTGTGAGGCGGCACTATGAATGTAATCAATGGCAGTTTTCTCGGCAGTGTTCACAGCTTTAGAGCGTCTTACAAGTTAAAACACAGGAGTAAATGCACTTTTGGCCTGAAAAGACTCCCTGGCTGTTTGCGGTAAATCACACCGAAAACAGGCTTTACAAGAAGGGAAGTGTAACACGTTGGTGACGGTGAATTATTACCCAGTCACAGTGTTGATTAAATGGCAGTAAAGACAAACTAAACTACCCTTCACTCCTCTGCTTTGCATGGTTTACAGCCTGACCTGACATAAATATCATTGTCAGCTGTCTGCTGAGGCTCCTTAGGATGATAATAATTACTGAACACTGCAAACCTTCTTTCGCTACAGATAACACAGCCATGAACATCTTTTTTGTTTGCATTTCTTCCAAAACAGACTAAGCTAAACACCCAACATAGATTGGAAAAAAACACAGCTTAATGTGCAGAAAAACCCATGCTGCTGGCTTTAACGTGTGCCTAAGCCTTGTAGAAGTTGTTGTCAACTGTATTCTGTAATATAACGTCCATATGCTCCTTCCCTCTCCCCCTCCATCTCACTATCTG
Organism: Epinephelus fuscoguttatus; assembly: GCF_011397635.1. Classification (NCBI taxonomy): domain Eukaryota; kingdom Metazoa; phylum Chordata; class Actinopteri; order Perciformes; family Serranidae; genus Epinephelus; species Epinephelus fuscoguttatus. Next base: position 21,645,496 of record NC_064763.1, on the reverse strand, counting down.
CTTCTCTCGTTTTCCCACTGGGTGGAGGAGCTATAAATTAAAGTGGGGAATTACTGCTAACTGTTGGAATAAATTAAGGCGCTTTTGCGTCTGTAAACACCGTCTGACTGCGTAATTACACTCCCACTCCCACTGAGACGCCATGGAGAGGGAGGATAAGGAAAGAAATGCAGCATAGATGGAGAGCCGTGGCAGTGGGAGAGAGTGAAGATGAACAAAGTGTCACAACGGGGGTCAGATATTAGATTCACTCCTTTCGCTGAGTCCTGGACGCTGGGTGGGCACTCCTACAGATTAGGGGGGAAAGGTGACTTTGAACATCATGATCTCAATCACCATGTTAGTCATCACATCTTAAAGCAGCTACATGGAGGATTTAACAGGTTATGAAACAGTCTCTGTTTAACGCTGATGTCTCTATATGACCTACAGAAGCAAACATGTCCTGCAGCAAGACGACTGGCTGTCTATATATAGTTATCTTTAATGTTTGTCCCTGACTCTGATACCCCGCAAAATCAGACGTTTCCCAGGCAAAGTGTGGCAGTTAAAAGAAAACAGGAGATGTTTCTTCAGAAAATGTTATTTTTGATGTTATATTTTGTAGTTATGATTTATAAAATAAATTGCTAGACGCGGTTTTACATAAGTATATGAATTTATGTTGGTGGCTACAACAAAGTTTACTGTGTCACCACCATCATATTATAGTAATTCATCTGATGTTGGCACAAACATATACATCACCTCATCACTAGCCATGCTGCAAACAGCTGTGTTTAAAAAAGAACTACAGTTTTAAAAATAAGTTGCATCTTTCTTTCAGTCGCTTCTCAAACAAATGCATGCGCTAACCAGATAAAGATCTCTACTTACTCCCCTTCATCCCCTACGGGACATAAGGCTTCAATGAACTCTTTCCATTGCATTTGATCCTTGGCTGCATGTTGCACCTCTCCCCATGACAGGTTCATCTTTTCCAACTCCAGTGTCACAGTTCTGTGCCAGGTGGTTTTGGGCCTTCTGGGTTTTATTTGTCTGGTGGTGTCCATCTTAAGGCAACTCTCGTGATCCGGCCCTGGTCCATTCTTAGCACATGGCCTAGATCTTTACAGTTGGCAAAAAAATATTTGCATTGTACGTTTCTGCACAACATGGATACGTTACATTTGTACATTATTTTGTAGCAGATATGTTGAAATTTTGCATTTCTCAACATTGCTTTGGTGAAGGTGTGATTAGGTTATTGGAAAAGACCCACATTTGGTGGCATAAAAGCCTCCGGAAAGGCAGGAATGCTGGTGCAGGTTGCTGAAATACACCCAGGTTCCGTGGCTGAAATGCAGCAAGGAAATGGTGCAATGTGTCGGTTAAAATCACTCAGATTTGGTGGCTCAAATGCTGCTGGGAAACACCGCCATGCATCGGCGAAAGACACCCAGGTTCAGTGGCTCAAATGCCCTTGGGAAACCCCAGGATGTGCCACTAAGAACGCAAAGATTTTTAGGCGCCCTGTAGCTCGCTGGGTAGAGTGGGCGTCTGATGTACAAAGGCTATGTCTTTGCTGCAGCGGCCACAGATTTGATTTCAGCCCGCGGCACTTTGTTACATGTCATCCACTCTCTCTACACCTTTCACGCTTAAATTGTCCCGCCAAATAAAAGCAAAAAAAACATAAAAATAATCACACGTAAACAGTTTTGTTGTTTGCTGGTCTCGAACATGTCCTGAACAGTGGTCTGGCAGGCATCTAGGTGACACGCTATCCACCATCACCTTCACCTCCCAATGACAAAGTCAGATGATATATTGCATGACTTAAGAAACGTTGATGAAACATGGAAATGTAAAGTATTCCTGGTGTGCAGTAATGTACGACGTGAAGTGTGAACATCTTCCTCAGGTGACTAGGCTATGTCACAAGAACTCATTGAAACACTACCGCTTTTGTCCACAGGGGCCGCCAAAATGAACACAAAATGAAAGTTCTTTGTTGTTGCTTTAAAGAAAAAGACAAACTACTTAAAAATATCACTGTAAACTATTGCAATCATCCTCTGGAGTTAACTGCAGCCTGTCTTTGTTAAAGATTTATTTATGGGACACGTTGGATCTGGTGTATTTTCTCCTGAAAAACAACTATGTTGAACATCGTGCAGCAGTCAAGCCCCCTCAATCTGCAGTCTAATTACAATATGGCCATGTTAATGGCAGATCACATTTAGCAGCACAATAGCTCATTGGATGGACTAAAAGCCACTTTATCAACAGCATGATCTTAACCGCTGGCTATAAACAAGAGCCAGATACACGCGGCCTACGAGGACAGCAGCGTCATCAGGCTGAGCGTACAGCAGACCACAGAGTTAGCCTGTGTTATGAGGACCAGGTAAATTTAATTAACACATTTGGAAGCGCGCACGCTTCTGTACACCCACATCGACTGCTGACGAGCCATGCACTCAAACAGGTCTGTTGACATTAGCCAGTACAACACAACTGACATAGTGATCCACTCAGTACTTCAACATGCAGCCCAGGCAGGCAAATAAATGAAGGACAGAGTCCATAAAGCTGAGCTCACCTTACTATATGGTTGTATAGCAGCTGTAAAAAGTCAGTCGGCCTGCAGAGCCAGTGAAATGTGTGGAGCTGCCAGCATGGCTGCAGCAGTGACTGGGCCTGTCAATGACTTACATGCACAGAATGACACATGGCTCCTCTGACGGTTTGTATTTCCAGTGGCACACATCTAAGCAGTGTGCATATTCAGCTCCACACTGGTGTCACACAGTTTGCCACGGGCATGCACCTTTGATAAGCTACTGTGACAACTACAAACAAGCCTGCTTACCCAGCAACCGATAAATAAAAACCATCTGTCACAACATTTTCATGAAACAGTGGCATCTTGATGAAAAAGTTCCTATCATTCAGATTAGGATTGTAAGGCTGCACATCCCTGTGCATACCACATGTCAAGGGAAGAGACAAGGCCTGTCATAGGGCTGAAAAGCAGCACCTTTCAAACATGGATGGATTACTGAATGGCCTACTGGGCACAGGCGCAGGCGCCCAAAGTGTCAGGGGCCCCCATGACCTTCACCTGCAAAATGTCACTCAAATTAACACTTAACAACGAGGAAGAGACTCAAAATGACCAGCCTGTTCTCATTCTGAGGTTGTCAAATACCTCTACTTTGTCAGTGATTTTGGTGTCAGTCACTGGCGCCAAAAGCTGCCTTTTCTGGTGATAGGATACGCCGCTGGGGCCGGGAGGTGTCATTTTGTAATGAGGTCGGATGGTACCTTTCGAGGTGTTATGATATGGTGCCTGTTGGCTGAATGGCGGTTGTAGGATATGCCACATGACAGCATCAGTTTGAAACATTGACGGTAATGACGCAACATAAGATGCTGGAAAGTCTCGAGGGTGGGCAGGAGGGTGGTGGATGGGTCCAACAAACTTGATTTTCACCCAGGAGCCTGGTGTTTTCCCTCTGTATGATTGTAGAACCAAACCATGGTGGGTTTTTTTGTTGTTTTTTTTAACCCTAGCCATGTGCTTTTGTTGACGTCCCGGCGTTTGTTGCGACGTCCGGGAACGTCAGCAGCAGATGCAAGAGGGTACCTAGCATGTAACATGTACAGTAGGCGTTAATGTCAATTGACAAAGCGGCGATATGTGATGACGTGGGATGAAAAAGACACAAAACTACAAAGAGACGCACAACAACAAAAAAGAGACAAAGCCAACGCAAAGTTTGTGTGTCCTGCTTCTTGCTCCTTTTGTACAGCGCTTTGGTCATCATGAGTTGTTTTTAAATGTGCTTTCTAAATAAATTTGAGTTGAGAGTTGAGTTCATAGGAGAGATGGTGGGGCCCTTTGCATATCTGTGCCCAGGGGCCTATTGTTTCCAACAGGTTTAGTTGAGGTCACAGACTGCCTCGCCTTCCAGTCGAGCTTCATCTCTCACACTCGTGGAGTCCCTTCTGCTCTCTGTTCCGAGGGCTGAAGTTATCACTTTGCGCCTCTGTAACACTCAGATATTACAGTAATTGTTTCCCAGAGAAACACTGACATCATTTCTGATGCACACAAAATTACATCAAATGCACCGTGAGCACAAGAGTGCACGATGGCAGAAGAAAATTTGGGTAGCTGCATTTTTCATTTTTCAAGGTCCTACTGAATCATTAATGTTGTACGCTGATGCTCTGCATTGTAATTACAGGAGCCACTGATCTTTGCTTACAGGTTTGCCTTTCATGTATTAAAAATTCCGCTTTTTTTAGACAAATCACGCCTGGCTTTTCATCTAACATGATCGAGGGACATAAAACAAAACCGTGGAGACAGCACATTTTCCATGTGAAGATATATGATAAGGGGAAGAGAGTCTAAAGCTGTGCCACACCTAATCACACCAGCTGATTCATGGAAAGCTTTCACGTATTGGTTTTTGATGCACAGCTGAAAAGTAAGCAGCTGGTCTGGGCTCAGCCACACCGGTGGGATTCAGAACACTCTGCTCGGTTCCTCCCACGGAGAGCCGTGGTCCACGTCACTCTGGGGACCGGAGCAGATGTCCAACCAATTTGAGGACCACTTTGAAAACGCTCGCCTGTCAAGGCTCGGAGTAACGGTGCCATGATTGGACAGAATCATAACCTGCCCAACATGCTGCATGGATCAGAGTGGAGCTCTAATTAAAAACAAAAAGCATCCATCAGTGTGACAAAGAGGGAGAGAGACTGAGAGCTGGCCAGAGCAAAATCTGAGGGGAAGTGTTGTTTTTACAAAATGCAACTGCACAGAGACTCCTGGTAATATTATCCATTCAGAGGGACTGATTGTAGACTAGAACAATGCAAGTATGTTTGGATAGATAGATAGATAGATAGATAGATAGATGGATGGATAGATAGATAGATAGATATGCAGCACTGTCAATGGTTGTCAAGTTCCCAGTACAGTTAATGCACAGGGAACAGCTGAGTGAAAGAGAGACAGAATGGGAAATATGCACCGTGTCTCACTGTTATTCAAAGGACATATATAGAGGGAAGGCTTTCACAAATGTGTTCCAGCCTCCTCCTCCCTCTCCTTTAATCCTCTCCATCCTTTACGCCTCAGTCTTTCTCTCCTCTGCTCCTCTTCTCCAGCCTCAGCCGGCAGATTGAAGAGGTTTTTTCTCTCTTTCTCCTCTCTCTTTCAGAAAACAAAACAGCCTCTCCGGGGCAATTTTTTTCAGCGCAAATAGCGGATACAGCTGAGAGCAAGCGCATTTTCTGCAAAGGTGCACGGATGAGCGAGCACGGACCGGTCCGGTGACTAATTGCCATAATAAGGCGCACAAGTTCGCCAGCGACTCAGGCACGTTTTATTCCTCCGTATTACCATGTAGCCAGTGCCGCAGCGGGGAGATAATCGGGCGGAGGGAGCAGTTACAGAGAGGGAGAGAAAGAGGAGGAGAGAAAGGAGCTGGCAACACATGATCACACAAGGCTATCCAGTCACTGATCAACTGGAGCATTCATAATTGCGCTGGCGACAACATATGGGAATACAACAAGGCGAGATTGTGGTCACACCTGCTTTCTGGAGGACACCGGAGGACCCGTGCGTGGAAAGAAGAGCAAAAAAGGGCGGTCAAAATCCGAGGGGACTTTGCATCAAACAGAGGGAAAGCGTGGCATCCGAAGCGCCATCCGGTAGGTGAGCCTTGATTGATGTGCACGGACTGCCAATATGCTGTTCATCATCCGATCCGGCCAAAAAATAAATAAAAATAAATAAATAAAGAAAACACCCCATCAGTGTTTTATTGCGCGTTATAGCCCCCAACAAGTATTTGACACATATTTATCTTGTGTTTGAGGCTCGGTTCAAGGCATAATCAGGTCTGTCTGTGCAGCAGCACAACCGCCTCTTTGCCTCTTTGCAAATGCCAAACCACTTGATTGAGGAGACGTGTTTCAGTGAATAGCTGGCAGACACATTTATGAGGATCGTGGTTCGAAGGCCCGGTCTGGATATAAATCCAAACAAAGGAGAAGACACAGTGTAAAAGCTACGGGGATTAGGCAGTGATGGGCATGCAGGAGGGGAAATAATGAAGCCACAAAATGTAAGTTTATAACTGGGATATGTCTTTGCAGTTATAATGTGCATTAAATTCAGCCTGCAACAATTAGAGCAATCAAAATAATGCATTTGAGAATTAGTGTGACTGTATATAAATCATATGTAGCCCTCTATTCTGGTTCAGGGCTGAAGGATGATTGTAAAGTTGGTGAGTTCTGGATAACCTGAATGCACACACACACACACACACACACACACACACACACACACACACACCCACTGCTGGGTTTCCATTGACTTATCTGACTTGTGGACAGAATGACTGCATATAGGCCTATTACTCCTGCAGCAGTGCCTCCCACCATGGATGCCCATTAAATTGTCATTAAGTTGGTAAAACAGTCGGATGTAATAACACCGCGAGCTGAAATCAACACAACGTGCTGTAAATCTAAACATGCAGAATGGAAATATTGTGGTTGGGAGGTGGATCAGTCAGGGGAAGTGCTCGTGTGGAGGTGCACGGCTTGCTTCATGCACTCGTTGGGGCTGATTTAGAATAAAAATGGAGAAGAAGTCACATTTATAATAGTTGTGCAGCATCTTGCTGTGTGTCATCTGTGCAAAATTAAGCCTCTTTCATGTAAATGTTCTGTCAGGATCAACAATAGCTCTTTGAAGACTTCTGAGGAAACCAAATTTAAAACATTAGTGTCTGATTATGAGAGAATTTTGGGAAATGATGTTGAATAACCAGCCCAATCAACAAAGGAAGATGTTGGCATTGAACGTTTCTGGGAGCCACACATAAATTACATCTGTACATTTCATATGTATGCTTCTAAAGCAGCATGGTATACGAGCAAATTTGGGTGTTTTTAGTCACCTGTCACTGTGTTGCCACTGGAAATAGTGTCAAGAAAAGTAGTTGTTTTTTAGCGAGACATGGCTGCGTTTCCTGCTCAAATAGTGCCACAGAAAGTGGTAGCTTTTTACCTAGACATCGCTGTGTATTCTGCCGTGATAGTGCCATGTAAAGTGGTTGTTTTTTAGTAAGACATTGCTGCATTTCCCACTGGGATAGTGCCATTAAGTAGTTTAGTTTTCTGACGGGATAGTGTCATGAAAAGCAGGTATTTTTCACTGAGACGTTGCTGTCTTTCCTGCTGTAATAGTGCCACAAAAAGCGGTTGCTTTTTACCAAGACATTGCCGTGTATTCTGCCATGATAGTGCCACGTAAAGTGACTGCTTTTCACTGAGACATGGTGCGTTTTCTGCCGGGATAGTGCCATGAAAAGTAGTCATTTTCTACAGAGACCTCACAGTGTTTAAGCGATTGCTTTTTACCAAGACATCGGCATGTTTTCTGCCGTGAGAGTGCCACAAAAGTTTGTTTTTTACCAAGACATTTGCTGCATTTCCTTCCGAGATAGTGACACAAAGAGCGGTCATTTTTTACAAAGACATTACAGTGTTTCCTGCTGGGGTAGAGCCAAAAAAAGCTGGTTATTTTAAGCCAAAACACGCTCTTTTTCTAACCATAACCAAATGGTATTTGTGTCCTAAATATAACCACATGTTAACTGCAGCATTGGTGAAATGTGAAGAATTGTAACGTGTGTACAAATGTAATATATCCATAGTTTGCAGAAATGTACAGTTCCAACAGTTCTGGTGATTGGGTTGGACCCATCCAAGTACATGTAGTACTGTATATTCCCACAACATTTCCAATGCAATTCATTAAATAATCCCATATGCTGAATATCAGGATGAAGGTAGTTTTGGCGTGAGAAGCCTCTGGCAGAAGCCCCCAGAGGGGCACTTCACAGAGGCAAAACAAATGAGGGACACTTACAAATAAGGAGCTGCAGAGGCTTGAGACATGCCTGCTGCAATAACTTGATCTAACCTGTGCACATGGCACACCGGTGATAGACAAACAGATGGCATCTCCAAAGGAATTCATCTTGTGAAAAGTTGGAAGAGATATTCTTGGGTGGACTACCCTCTGACTCGCTGGCACCGAGGCCTGCGTCTGGCAGTAATGATGATGGCAGTCATGGTGAATGGCCTCGCTGATTACATCGCTCACTTTTATGGCTTACCCACACCTTTAAAAAAAAAAAAATCCCTCCAAAAAAAAATCTCTGTAGTTACACTCTAACTGTGTTGCTGCTGCGGAGTGTTGCTGAATTGATTTACATGGATTCATCATACATCAATTAATGTGCAAGCAATTGAGATTTGCAATTGGGTGACCAGCTCAAGCACAATGCAGCCTCTTCCTGTGCTATTAGATGATGGGTCATTATCATGATTGTTGAATAGTGTGGCTTTCAGATTCATTCGTTTGCAGAGCAGGTGCATTACAGTACAAGCTATTTGTAGTGTGAGGGTCTTTGTGTGGCTTTTCAGTGTGTTATTTGTTGATTTTGAGTTATTCGTAGTTACTGTGCGACCACATTAGAGCACAGGGTTATGGTTAATTTGGAGAGCACAATACCTTTATTGTCTGTCAGCGACTGTACGGCAGTCCTGCTGGATTTGTTAATGTTGCTGATTTCCAGTTCTTTTGCTGTGTGGCTACAGATGGTAAACGTTTGTATGGCTGCAGCAGCACACAGCTGCCATGTTGAGTACTTCATTGCATTAAAGAAAAAGAACATTTAAAATCAGTATGTTGTGTCAGATGATTAATGTCTTTGGTAAGCAGCTATGTAATAAGCAGGATAATGTATAGGGAGCCATTCATTATTGTGCTTCGCCTTGGGGCTTACTTTCGATAATGACCACCTCGCTGTAAGTGTGCCTTACTTGGCAACCTGTAGCAGATCAGAGACTCTTGTTGTTGCTGCCAGTGATAAGCCAGTCTGGAATCATTAGTGCTCGTTTCAATTGGCTGTGAATGCAAGGTAACATTACTTACTGACATTTGACTTATTCGGGTTATTGACGTTTGATGTCCACATCATTTTATCCTGATCTCTCACAGATTAGTCTCAGTACGTCACAGAACACCAACACGGCTCTGTTATGCAGAAATCATTCAAAACAGACGAGAGTGCGGTGCAGGATCAGCTGGCTGTGTCTCGTGTCGCTTTCCATCTTCACACCATCACAGCCTCGCCACAAAACACCCATTCAAAATCGAGTAGAAATGATGCAGTTTCAGCCCAGTCAAGCTAGCTGCCCCCAGCTACAGTACTTCTTTTTGCTCACAATGGGAATATGTGAACTTCCTGTCTATAAAACATAACAGCATAGCCATTATATTCATGACAGCACAGTCATTACAGGAATGACAGCCTTCCCGCTCCCCATTGTTGCCATTACAGCTGAAAAATTGATGGTTTGCAGTGTCTGTGCTGGGCAGTAGGTGGAAACCTGTCAGAACACACTGGAGGTGGACTGAGGAACAGAATTAAAGCAGACTCATGGAAATAAGTTCAGACTGATTTTGACGGAAAGCACCTATACTCGCTATTCACTCACACGCTTAATTGCAAGGTAAGTCATTCCAAGAGTGTTATTTTCAATGCCATAGTGGTAAAACAACGCTGATTACGGAGATGCATGAGTGCTAATTAGCACTGCTCAGTAACAAAATGGAAAATTTATGAGCATGTATTCATATGATAGGTATAAAAAGGGACTGTTTGTCTTGAAGTAGAGCACAGTGAACACATAAGTGCTCTTCAGTAGCAGGGAAAATTGGAGAAATCTGAAATTATGTATGAAAAATAAAAGTTTTATGCTCAGTGTTGGGCTCGTTATAAACAAATCTAATTTATTACCCATTGCTCCTTACATTCTGATGAGTAATATCACTATACTTATTACTCCTTGCCAACACTAATTGGTTACATTAATCGTTCTATTACTTTTCTGTTACACCTCACACAATTGGTCATTGCGTCTTTTCTCCTCATAAGTCACACCTCTCAGATGCCTCTGTCTGAATGTCAGGGTAATCTTCAGTAAGTGCGGCTAAGGCTAGATAGCTTGCAAATGAGTTTTTTTTACTTGGGGATCTTCTGTTGCCTATGATCATTATTTTCCCAAGGATTTGTTTGAAAGACGTAGAGTCAATCGTGGTTACAGGCAACATTTCATCCACCCACAAGCTTCATTCTTTGACGCTGATAGCCTGCAGCTGTCCTCGATTAAAATCCAGTTTTGGTTGTTTAGCCAGTGAGGGGCTACAGCCATCCTACACGGCCAAGAAGGATTCACCTTTGGTGGGGTGTAATTCCATGAGCTTCAGGCTGTTGGTCATTGTCTGAGTTTCAGGAGGTTTGAGGTCACGTTTTTTCGCAGTGGAAAGTGTCATAGTGCCACTACCTGGAACAACATGTTCTTGCCATCGTTCCCCCGACAAAATCAAAGTAATGAGCGTAAGCGTTTCCATCTTCCAAACCAACTTGCTGCTGTGCTGTGCATGCATTTACGAAAATCAATCCAGGATGTGACTGATTGTGGGGTTTCAAATCAGTAGAGGGTGACAACAAATGTAAAGTTTTTGGGGTAACTGTAATATCATTACAAGGGATGCATTGATTGTGAAATTCTGGGCTGATACCAGTACCAGTGTTTAAAATAACAATTTGACCGATAGCCGATACTGATACAAAGAAATCTCCACTATAAAAAAATAACTGTGGTAAAGTCATTCAGCCTGTATTACACTACCTTTGAATAGCGCAAATTAAATCATATACATTTATGAAACAACCTTTAATATAACCTTCTTTCACACGAAAAACATTTTTACTATACATACTGTAATTCCCTCTCAAATATCTACTTCATAATGCTGTGAAAACAATAAATTTCTACTTCAACTGTATTTATTCAAGTTTCTTACCAAAAACTTTGTAATTTCACAAGATTCAATTCAAACACATCATGACAACATTATAATTGAACTTCGCCCAATGCTCATTTTTACTAAATAGATCTTGAATGCATCATAATGTAACCCAATGCAACCTCCATAAACTGTCACTAGTTAAATGCTGACGGCTATAAGCTAACATTAACTAACCCTCCTTGTTGATCACAGTGTAGCACTATCAGCATCCTGGGGAAGATTTCTGTCGATCCCAGACACATTTTCTATCGATCCCAGATGACAGGACGTTGTTAGTTTCGTGTGTTACTTTTTAGCCTGCGCAAAATTGATGTGACACAACAGAGAAACATCGCCCACCGCCAATGGTGAATGCCATCTTATTTGCCGATAGGCCAATGGCAGTCGACAACGCGAATGTTGACTGATACTGATGTTTGGCTGTTACATCGTTGTATTCCTAGTTGTAGCGACATATTTGTTTTTGGGGGAAACAGTATTACTGAAATTTTGTTAGTAATATTGTTACGTTACGCCCTAACACTGTTTATGCTGCAAAAGAAAACTGTATTTTTGGAGATCTTATTTCTGCAAAATGCCTGTGGGCACACACCAGCTTTTATGGAATTTGTCATATTTTAACTGCATTTTGCATCCAACTGTTTGTGTTGTTTTAATGAAAGCCGCTCATGAGCCACTTGCCATTTGCGGCAGCAGGAACAGAAACACAGTCATCGTCTTCTCCAGTGAAAGCATTAGAGGGAGAAAGGAAAGGGAGGGCTTTCTGGAACCAGTGGGGCCTTTGGTGTTGGTACCCTTGCCACAGGCCTGCACTGAGCTGGACAGCTTCTATCTTTGGCCATGACCACAAATTAATTAGTTGTACATTTGCAGGGTAAACAGCACGTTGAACCACTGCTGACAAAACTGAGCTTCATTGGATCGGTGTTAGTCAGCTGGCCGGGAGACAAGAAAGGAGCAGCTTGTGACAGGATGTGTGTCTGTACCTCTAGCTAATGAAGCATCTCCATAGCCCATTCTCAGCTCACTCTCCTCTCGCAACCACCATCTTTTCCTTTCTCATGTTCTTTCTTTCTGATGATAAATACCTATTAATTTAATTTACATGTAAATGAAGCTGTACCATCATCTTTTGTGTGACTTTTTGAGCAGCCATTAGCGTATTTCATTGGAGAAGAGTTGGCAACGCTGTCTTTTGTGGATTTATCCAGACATTTATTGTAAACTTCCTGCCATCCTGTGCAGCAGACGCCTGAGTTTTACGAGTGCTATTTATTTGGCAGAGCGGGAATGGCGATATCAGCACATGCACTCAAAATCCTTCCAAGGCAAATAAAATACAAATGGACATGAATACATTTCCAATTGTTCCCTAATTGCTGTTGATTGTTGTAATGCTGATTGCAAATTAGCTGGAAATATGATATACTAATGAATCAGTAATAATCACCAGAAACGTCTAAATACTTTTGTGGTCTTCATTGCATTGTTGTGCAAGGCTATTCGCAAGAAAACAGCTTTGGTAAAAAAATAAAAATACTCCCAATCATGCACAGCAATGAAAGCCACCCGTTCTCTATACTGGCTTTATTTCTGCAGCCTTGCATGTAATTCAACAGCCACCTAAGACAAAATAAGTCTTTTCAGGTGCTCTGATGCATGAAATGGACATTCAAACATGTCATTTTACATGTCGTTCCCAAGAATCAGAATGTAATGAAGTCAAGCACTGAAAGCATTCAAATAGACCATAATGACCACACGTATTACACCTATTACACAATGCATGGGGTTCATTAGTGCTAATGTCACACTCACACAGTCTGTTTTGACATGAAAAGAGACACTTTATATCTGAGCCTTTGAATCGATAGTCACATATTTTACACGCACGACTGAGAGAAAAACACAGTCCATCTATATTTGAACAGACTGAAATGGATGTTCATAAACAGAGATTCAGTTCATTAAGATGTCACTGTGAAGGCAGTAAATACCAAAGCTTGTCAAGATAGTAAACCCCCCCACCCAAAACATGACATGGCTCCAAATTCATAAATTCAGCCAGCCACACAACGAGGGAGAGACCATATCTTTGAATATTGAGTCAGTGCCACATGTTTATACCTGTTTTGCACCTTGTTTTGTACCTTTTTTACAGAACTGGTCAGGTTGTTTGAAGCCAGAAGGGTCAGCTGATACTTCAGCTTCTTGTAGATATTGATGATGACGTTAGAGGAGCGTAGCTAACATTCAGCTTCCATGGAGGCATTGCAGCCTTTAACCTAACAAAATGTATGACATACTCATACACCAGAGGTACTCGTACACCAGAGGTACTCGTACACCAGAGGTACTCGTACACCAGAGATACTCATACACCAAAGGTACTCATACACCAGAGGTACTCGTACACCAGAGATACTCATACACCAAAGGTACTCATACACCAGAGATACTTGTACACCAAAGGTACTCATACACCAAAGGAACTTACTTATACACCAGTGGTACTCATACACCAAAGGTACTCCTACACCAGAGGTATTCATACAGCAGAGATACTCATACACCAGAGGTACTCATACACCAGAGATACTCGTACACCAAAGGTACTCATACACCAGAGGTACTCATACACCAGAGATACTCGTACACCAAAGGTACTCATACACCAAAGGTACTCATACACCAGAGATACTCGTACACCAAAGGTACTCATACACCAGAGGTACTCATACACCAGAGGTACTCGTACACCAGAGATACTTGAGATACCATTATTTAGCAATATACAAATACTGAATATACTATTACTATTACTATATATAATATTCAGTGTGACAAAATGTCTGATGTACTCATACACCAGAGGTACCCATGTATCAGAGGTATTCATACATCAGAGGTACTTACTTATACACCAGAGATACTCACACCAGAGATACTCATACACCACAGGTACTCATACACCAAAGGTACTCATACACCAGAGGTACTCATACACCAAAGGTACTCATACACCAGAGGTACTCATACACCAAAGGTACTCATACACCACAGGTACTCATACACCAGAGATACTCGTACACCAGAGATACTCATACACCAAAGGAACTTACTTATACACCAGAGATACTCATACACCAGTGGTAGTCGTACACCAGAGATACTCAAACACTAAAGGTACTCCTACACCAGAGATACTCATACACCAGTGGTAGTCGTACACCAGAGATACTCATACACCAAAGGAACTTACTTATACACCAGAGATACTCATACACCAGTGGTAGTTGTACACCAGAGATACTCAAACACTAAAGGTACTCCTACACCAGAGATACTCATACACCAAAGGAACTTACTTATACACCAGAGATACTCATACACCAGTGGTAGTTGTACACCAGAGATACTCATACACCAGAGATACTCATACACCAGTGGTAGTCGTACACCAGAGATACTCATACTCTAAAGGTACTCATACACCAGAGGTACTTACTTATACACCAGAGGTACTCATACATCAAAGGAACTTACTTATACACCAGAGGTACTCACACCAGAGGTACTCATACACCAAAGGAACTTACTTATACACCAGAGGTACTCATACACCAAAGGTACTCCTACACCAGAGGTACTCATACACCAGACCTCGAAGTAATTAATGATTAGATAGCAGAAATTAAATGATAAATGGTTGTAATAGATAGCAAAAAGTAATAAATAGTATTAAATGACAGTCATGAGGTGGTTAAAGGGTATTTGAGTTTATCTGGTTGTACCTCCTGTCACTTTAACAGCCCTACAGACTCTCTCATAGATCGTATCTATGAGATCACAGGCTTTGGTAAATATGCAAAAGACTTTGTTAAGTTCAAGCTCACATTCTAATACTGAATCTAAGCCAGTGCAGGTGCAAAGATGGAAGATTGACAATTTCATGATATCAGTAAAAAGACCAGACAGGAACTGCTCTCTCTCCCCTGCTATGCTTCAGTCTTGCTGTGTGTGCAGTGCATATCTTTCCCTGAT
Source organism: Epinephelus fuscoguttatus (assembly GCF_011397635.1). NCBI lineage: Eukaryota > Metazoa > Chordata > Actinopteri > Perciformes > Serranidae > Epinephelus > Epinephelus fuscoguttatus. Next base: position 21,630,489 of record NC_064763.1, on the reverse strand, counting down.
TACATCAGCTGTGGTGCTGATATAACCATTTACTGTGGTTTGAGGCTAAAGAAACGCAGCTTCCTGCATTCATTTTGTCTTTTTGAGTATTTTGAATGTCTGCCATTTTTTACAGAACAAAAAAAAAACTCTTGATGTCTCAGTCTTTTCAGAACAGTCGGTTTAATGCTGTGAGTAACTAATTTAACTATACTTTGGCTGTGCATGCAGAGTGACCGGTTCATCTGTAGATGAAAGCTCTGTGCAGATGAAAGCTGTATGAGGATGCGGGGTTGTCACTACATTGACGTTGTCCAGTATGTGGCTTTATATTTAAAAGTGGCATGCTAGAGTCCGTGAGTTGAATGTGCAATAACAATAGTTGTGGGAACAGACATCAATAGCTTGAAGCGGCTTGTGAGAGCGTACTGAGCTGGAATAAAATCACAATTCTTCTGTCTCAAAAGAGCCTGTGTTGCTCTACCACAGGCAATATTATTTTCCTCCTTCATACATTACATTGCTATTTCGATAAAAAAAAAAAACAAAAAAAAGAAGCAAACTACATCTTCACTCAATTTTCATTTGTCCTTCATTTTAGGAGCAGGCTCTGGGTATGTTGATGCAGGAGATGTAACGTTGATCATATTCGACGCGGTAAATCAGACCTTCTGCCTGCTTGTTGGTATTCGGTTCTCCCATCGGAAATATATTCTTCTGGCATGTGAACTTAATTTGCTCTATCCTACGCATTCATACTTACAAAAAGTTGAGCCCTCATGCTTTAAAAATATGTAGCTCATAACCTTTTCAATACAACATAGAACACTTCTACTGTATGCAAAAAAATGTTTCTTTTTTTCTGAGTATAATTCCTTAGTATATAATCACCGGAAAATAGAAATCATTGGGTTTCGTTAGAACGAGCCATTTATATTTATATAGGAAGCAGGTTCTTGTCTATGGAGATCATCATGTTGCCCCCTTAGAAAAATGGCCACTGTGACATCACCCATTGGTTTGTGGCCTCCTGTTTTGAAACCTCAAGTTTGGCATTTTGGCTGTCGCCATCTTGGTGTTTTGGAGCCAGAAGCGACCATATTTGGGTGAGAGGCAGGAGCTGTGGAGGAGCGAAGGGTGGATCTGTCTGAGAACCCGAGGACACTATCAGTAGAGAGCCTGTCACTTAAAGCGGCCACGTCCTTAATTATGTGTAATTTTAAGCCTTATTAAAATGTAAATGGGTGAGTTATATAAAAATTCATACCTGTACAGTTGTCATGAATGTTGAAATTAGCCATAGAGACCAAAACTGGCATCTGAAGCCAGCCTCAAGTGGCCATTCAAGAACTGCAGTTTTTGGCCATTCCGTGATGGCTTCATTTTTCAGCTCAGAGGATTGCTGCTTGTTGCGCTGCCATGTTTCTGACTGCCCAAGAAAGCTGCTCTTGATTGGTCAGAATTTTGATGCGGGAAAAATCCAGAAAGTAAACAAAACGTTGAAGAAGAGTACACTTGCAAGATAAATGTGACACTTTCTAATGTCACAATGGAGGGACAACTATGCAGGTTGATTTTAGCGCTGCTCATCGTGGACTATATTGCTGTCATTGTTCATTTTAGTCAAACCATACAGTTTGAAAACGAGGTGCAGCTCCAACTAGAAAACAATGTTTTGATGCATTGGATGTGCTGAATGTGCATATTAAGGCAGTACAGGAGGAGGTGCACATTGTGTGAAAGCACCCTAAGTTACCAGAGAAAACAGGTGGGGCACATTAGCAGGTGCTGGGCTAGCGGCCTGTCTCCAACAAGCCGAACAGCATCAGAAAAACACTGATTTCTAAAGTGAAACAGCTTTATTAAGTGTTTTTACTGGTTTAAATCCCCTCGTTCGTTTGTTTTGGAGAGGAAGAGACCTCTCTGGATATTTCAGCTCCCAGTAAAAAAACCCTGAACAACTAACACTGAAGGAATTCAAACCAGGAGAAGTTTCAGCTGGTTGCAATCTGCAGTCCTCACCGATTGATGCCACTAAATCCCCCTAAATCTGCTCCTTTAAATCATGTTTAGGTCATAACAGTACAACACGGAACACACCTACCGAATGTAAAAACAGGCTTTTTCTGAGTATAACAGCAATATTTTTTGACAGTGCCGGCTCATGCAGCCTTGGAGATTTCTTTCATTTACACTAGTGCATGCTGGGTGGATTGGTGAAATATTGTTCGTGTCATGTTAATCTAATAACTCTCATTTTGTAACACAGGAGAGACTGTTGGAGTCTGAGGCCTAAAGAAAGGTGCACAGCCTGATTATTATTTTTGCATGTGAGATTTGGAAAATCACACATATAATTCAACTGAAAAACAGACATTTAGAAAGGGAGGACATTTTAAATCTAAAATGCAAAACAACAGCAGTTAATGGTGGCTTTAAATGAGACATGGCGGAAGCTCTCTGAGGCCCAGTTGTATTGACATTTGCAGACACTAAAGCGTTTAAATCCAGCAGAATGTGTCTTCTAGTGATTTAGTGATCTGTTAAACCCCCGTGTACTCTGTAAATCACAGAAATCAGTCTCTTATGAAAAGCCTGAGCATTCACATTCAGTTTCTGTGTCTTGACATGTGTTGACAAAATATAGATGCAAATTCAAAAATTATCTGAATTACTGCAGCTGCAGAGTGCTGCTCAGTTGTAAAGCCATTGTATGGGTCAAGTGTATTAAATGTTAATGTTTCCCATGAGGTGGAATATGAGGAAGTTGTATCTGCATGTGTCATGGCTGGTAGTGCAACATGAAAGGCTTGGAGAAATCTATTAATCTGCTGCAGCAGAGCAAAGAATATTACGTAACTTTATGTCAAATCCAGTGTACAGTTTGTGCTGATATAGAGTATTTTCAACCCACACATGCTGCTGACACTTTTTTTTAAGAGTAACTAAGCTGAAATTCTCTCCGTGCAGCGCTGTGACTGGAGGTTGATTGATGGTCCCAAAGTCAAAGAGAGAACTCAGGACAACGTTTTTTTTTACAGTGTTGTTTGGTGCAGTGTGGGGTTGGGCAATATGTGTTCCACAAGGTCTCTTAGCTGTTTTCGTTTCATAAATAAACAAAATATACTTGCAAAATATCAAGAAAGGGAATATTCTTTCACATATTTTCAGCAATAAACAGAAAAATACAACCGTACACCTTCTGAATTCAAGTTTCTTGCTTTCACCAAATTCAGACTAGCTCATTTTTAATTCATTGTAAAACACACCCAAACCCTCTTGGTTCGTCTGTCTATTTTTCTGACAATCGCCAACTCTGGTTTGGTGAAAATGAACATTTAATTCGGTTAGATGAGAAAATATGCTGGCTCTACACGCTGTTTTTCCTCGCTGTGTTTATGCTACAGGTTTAGCTCACTGATCAAGAGTCTGACACTCTATTGTCTCGCATAGCCAGACCTATCTCCACACTTTGTTGTAGCACTGTGCCAGCTGCTCGCTGAACAGCGGCATTCACTCATTCTTCAGAGCAGACCATTAAAGGTCTGGTGTGTCAGATTTAGGGGGATATAATACAGAAGTGGAATATAATATGAATGTATGTATAAGTATGATTTCTTTGGTGTATAATTACCTGAAAATAGGGCTGCTTTCAGACCTAGAGTTGTCTTACTTTGGTTTGAATCAGGGAATAATTTTGTTACTAAGTTGTATAAATGCCTAGAGTTGGTTCATGCTCTCACGGCAGCATTTACAAGCCAATCAGATCAAATGCCTTGTGTGAGAAAGCTGCTCTTGATTGGTCAGAATTTCCATGCGGGAAAATTCCAGGAAGTAAACAAAACATTGAAGAAGAGTACACTTGCAAGATAAATGTGACACTTTCTAATGACACAATGGAGGGACAACTACGCAGGTTGATTTTAGCGCTGCTCATCGTGGACTATATTGCTGTCATTGTTCGTTTTAGTCAAACCATACAGTTTGAAAACGAGGCGCGGCTCCAACTAGAAAACAATGTTTTGATGCATTGGATGTGCTGAATGTGCATATTAAGGCAGTACAGGAGGAGGTGCACATTAATAATCCTCCAGGACTGTAACATGCTCATGTTTAATCCAAACAATGTGTCATGTGACTGCAGTTGGTTCGGATCGAGGTCGGGGGATCGAGGAGGAACACGTTCTCACTGCAAACGAACCGCACCAGAGTTCATTTGTAATCAGACTGAGACCACCTCTTCAAGAAGGTCTCAGTCTGGTTGTTTTGGTGTGCACCAGAGTGCGACTGCAGTGTTCACAACTACCCACATGAACCACACTTAGGGGGCAAATGAACTTGAGTTCGATTGAACCGAACCAGACAGGGCAGATATGGAGAGGGTCCTCTTTCATAGAGTCTGCCATATTGTTCTACAGTAGCCCAGAATGGACAAACCAAAAACTGGCTCAAAATAGGGCCATTTGTTTTTATGCATCAGCCACTGTAGTTCTTCTACATGCTTGGCACACGGGAGAAATTTCTTACTTTGTTTTTCTGCCTCCAGTGATGAAAGAATCCAAATGTGCAGACATTTTTGAAAATTGAAATAAAAGCACTCGTTTAACAACTATATCAAAACATCATCATGTATATATATATATATATATATATATATGTTTCTTCCGAAACAGACAGTCCTTTCTGAAGGGGAACTGAACCCAAAGAGAAACTCATCTATGTGCTCTTGAAAGCCAGTGTAAGCGCCATTTATCAGTGATAAGTTTGTTTTATTGTTAGATGGTATGACTTGCTAGAATAGAAGAGATAGAAGAGATAAATGTCTTTCAGTGCAAGGTTGTTAAATATGTGAGGTTATTTTGTTCCTGTATATTTTGACCTCTGCAAATCTTTATATTAGTCTGTGCTGGCACCATACATATTTCCAACGGCGAAGCAACACGGTTGTTTTACCACTAGTTCGTTGGCTTCGCTACCGAGCCGACTCAGCGCGTAAGGGCTCATTTATGCTCAACGTTAAATACGGATCTGGATATGGACGGAGCCTTCTGTCCGTGCTCTGCGTTCATTTCGTCCGTATTTCTGCACGTTTCCATAAAACTTACGGATATGGGCCAAATGGAGCAGTACCACCGGGAACCGTGGGGGCAGTGTTGCTGTCACTACCCGATACGTAGCTCTAGTGAGACACGAAGAAGAAATAACAATTCAATTTCTTTCATCAGCAGTACTAGAGAAAAGAATTCTCCATCCTCCAGTCACAATGTATTTAACGGCCTCACCGACCACCGCCTCCTACAACGCTGCCTCTGTTTTTGTCTTTTATGCAAGAGGTACATTATCAATATCTCCTCCACAGTCGCCATGTTTGTTTTTGAGTTTGTTGTTGTCATAAACTTTTGATGCTGGGCTGCCTCCTGGTGGATATATTGGTTAACATCCATGCCAACGTAAAGGGCACATGGAAGTATGTGGGCAGTGATGGTAACATCGTTTGAAACGGACGTATACATTTTCGTATGTAAAGGGAGCATAAATGAGCCCTTAAGCAGTCTCCTGTCGTCATTAAGAGGTGGTTATTTATGGAAGTGAATAAAGACGAAGAGGAACACAATGCAGACTAAAGCTAGCCACTAGAGCCAGACTCCATTGATAAAAACAGCATGGTTGTGCAGCCGTTAGCGCTGTTCCCTCACAGCTAGACGATTGCGGGGTCAAACCTGCTGGTCGACTCGAGCCATTCTTTGTGGAGTTTGCATGTTCTCCCTGTGTCAGTGTGGGGTTTTCTCTTCTCTGGCTTTCTCTCACAGTCCAAACACATGCAGATTGGGGTAACTGGATACTCTAAATTACCCATATGTGTGAGTGTGAGCATGAATGGTTGGTTGTGTGTTTGTGTCAGCCCTGTGATAGTCTGGCAAGCTGTCTAGGGTTAACCCCGCCTTTCACCAGAAATGGGATAGGCTCCAGGCCCCCTGCAAACCTGGAAAGGATGAGTGGATACAGATAATGAATGAATGAAAGTTTTGATATAGGTTTGCTGTCGTTAAACGTGGAATCCTACTTTCCTACTCATCCAGAATTTTCTCTGTTTTTGGATTCTTAGTTCACTGGAGGCATACAAGAAAAATCTTCTTGAGTTCAATATAACACAGGATGAGTAACTGCTAAATATGGTCATTTGGGGGGGTGAAGTATCCCTTCTTCTGTTTACTTGTAATTGTAGTTAACGCGAGGTTGGATTGTAATGGGGACAGGCAGCACGCTTCTAACAATGTGAATGATTTACTAAACCAGCACGCAGCCTTTGTTCTTTGCTGGAATGCGATGCCAAATGTGGCATCAAGACGAAGCCTTTCACATCACATATTTCACACACAGTATAGTATGCACAGTATGCATAAATGTATGCATAAAATGAAAGTATGCATAGAATACCACATTGTTGTATATGGGTAGTGTCATGATAAACCCGAGGGTACCCACTGGGACTAATGCATTCAGAATCACTATTTTGTGGTAATTTTGCCATAAACATGAAAAATGGTCAGTCATATTTCCTTTCCATATCACGCTCCTCTCCCTCCCCATTTTTCCCTCAGCATTGTTTTCTCCCTTTTCTCTCTGATGTCGACCTCTCTTCTATCAGGCTGCCATGTTTTTTGTTATCATCAGAGAGACAAATGAGAAACAAGAGAGAAAGAAAGCCTCGGGGCTCATGTCCTCACATCATCACCACTCCCTTTATCCCCCCCCCCTTCCCTCGCTCTCGTTCTCTATCCTCCATCTTTTCTGTCTTCCTGAGTGACAGCTGGCAGCCAGTAGGGTACAGTGGGCATGCCAACCCAAGTGCAGATATTTGCCAACTGACTTGAGAAAATACACATTTGAACGTGACTGACTCATGCGTGCATGCTGTAGCTCTGGATCTCCTATTGCTGCTCTTGTCTGGAGAGCTCAAACACATGCAGCACACATTACACTCCCTGCTGCCCACAGAGCTTTGTGGCCATTAAAACCGGCAACAGTACGTTCACAAAAGGCCTGTAAATGAATCCAGTGGGACGGAGTCGAGGCAGAGGCCACGCAGGCAGCTGCCATAAAATCACCCATCGAAAGCAGCAGAGCAAGGAGAGGAATTGATTATAAAAAAACAATTACATGTGACCTGTTTTTTGAATTTAAATTATTTTTTTTTTACATGAATATAAAGAGGAAGATAGATTAACATCCGAAAAACCATTCTCTATATGTTAACATATTATGATGAAGATGTTTGTGTTCATTGCTTCCGCAAGACGACTATTCTTTTCTGTTGTGACTGGAGCAATAATTAAGCTCCGCTTTGTTGCTCATGTGGCTTTTTTCCTCCCTGCTTTCTTTCTCCTTAAAAAGAAAAGAAAGAGGCCGGTGCGTTGCCTTTAAATTCAGGAGCTTCATAGCACACAGCAAAAGGAAGACATCTCCTGTAATGACTCTGCAATATGCAAACAGCACCTTTTATTATACAAACAGCGTGTGCCGTCCCGCTCCCCTTGTGCGAAAACACTCATATATATAAAAAATTCAGCTTCACACTACAGACAGCAGCTGATACCGAGCTCAGCCTTGAATATGTGACATTCTGACTGATAAGTGGTGTTGAAAACAGGAGGAGCAGACAAGGAAAAGGAGCAGTAGTCTTTTATAATTTCTACTATTTTCTCATTTTCAAGAATTCCCCAGTGACAGACATCTGCCAGTCTTTTTTTTTTTTCATTCCTTCAGTCTAAATGGGAGGTGACATTTGGGTGAGTTTCTTTGGTTGATGTCGACTGAACAGCAGCTCTTGAAATCCACAATCTGATTAGTGTGTAGTGGAGGCAGGATTGCAGAATTTTACAACAATTTATGGGGGTGCAGAGGTCAGCGGTTGCAAAGAGGGAATTACAAGACACGAGATTACATAAAGCATATATAAAAGAAAACAAGATGTGCGCCGAATAACTGTATGCTTATACACACACACACACACACACACACACACACACACACTATCTATGTGTAATCTGGGATTATTGTAGTGCAGAAGGAGGGCATGTCCAGCACTTCATGCAATGCAGAAATGCACAAAAAAGAAAAAAGAAATGGACAAAACACAAGGCTCAGACCTGAACCTTAAGGGATAAAGCAAGACAGGCGGTAATGAAAAATCAGGGATACGGGGATTTGTTGTTTTGCTTTGATGGAGGAGAAAGACAGAGGGAGAATCAGAGTCTGAGACAGAAACACCAGCAACAATAATCCTGGAAACATGAGACATTTCTATGAAACCTGATATCTGTGTGAGTGTTGCTCTTAGCACCAGTTAAAGGTGTTAACATCCAGCGTTCTAACACTGATTATTACGATTACTATAATAACAGCTGACACATTTGTTAGATTACCAAAACAAACAGGGCAGCCACCACAAAGCCTGTGTGTGTGTCTCTGCATTTCATTAGAAATCAGATAAAAAATTGCTTTATGGCAAGCAAAGGGAGATTGGTGGTGGTATGTGGCACAGGACAGGAGCAGAGGGTTGTTACTGTATTGGCACAAAAATAACCTTCGACATCTTCATTAGAGCTGCAGCGATTAGTCAAGTAATTAATCAGTCTATTGTCAGGAAATTAACTGGCATCTTTTTGTGATTGTAGATCAAAAGTTTAAAGGGGGCCTATTGTAGAAATAGATTGGATAGAAAGGACATTAAACTACTTGCTGTGGTTATTTGACCAGTACGAAAGAAAATGTGTTAGGTTTTTTTAGTGATAACACATCAGTGGGGCCGTAAAGTGTGTCACACTTATTAGTCTGATATCTCTGTTTTGGCCTATTTCCTTATAAAGTCACATAAATATGATATAAATGGGAATGCCATTTCTACTTTCATTCTATTTCTATGGGCCTATTATGCTCATTTTCAGGTTCACACTTATATTTGGGGTTTCTATTAGAATATGTTTATATGCTTTAGTGTTCAAGAAACACTTAATTTTCTCTCATACTGTCTGTGCTGGAACACCTTTGTCAGAAACACTCTGTTTAAGCACCTGTCTCTTCAAGACCCGTTCCCAAAATAGCCCAGTCTGCTCTGATTGGTCAGTGTTTCCGGGTCTACTGTATCTGCCCTTTCTACACAGCCAGGGAATGCATGTAATGTTGCGTTCACACCAAATGCAATGTGAATTTTTCCCTTGTGTTGCTGAATCGCTGAATGAACTTCCACTGGTAGGTCCTCAGCGTCCTATGTCACCAGAGAATCTTGATGCCTATTGGCTAATGCAGCGTGAATAGTACGCTAAAGTTCAGATTTTTCAACTCTCGCAAACAAGCGTATGACAAGAAATCTCGCTTCTCGCTTCCTTCTCGTTGCTTAATTTTCTTATTTCGCATCATTCATGCTGCGTCCATTGTGCTGCACGCTGAAAATCAGTGTCTAATTACGTCTTTACATTGACATGTAATTCACTTGTAGTTTGCGCCCGATGCGAACGCAACATAATGGAGTATATGGTGGCACTCTTTACCGTGAAAAATCACCAAAAAAAGCTTCTAAACACAACTGGACAAGTTCCAGCAGCGTTATGCTCCATAATCAGGGAGAAATTAGCAACATTAGCTATTAGTCCCATGTATAAAATGATAGATGTAGCCACCGTGACATCACTTGTTGGTTTGTGGACTCCCGTTTGAAGCCTTGAGTTTGGCATTTTGGCCGTCGCCATCTTGGATTTAAGGAGCCAGAAGTGACTTTATTTGGATGGGAGGGTGGAAAGTACCCTAACGCTAGCTGCTAGCTTGGTTAGCATTGTGCATTTACAGCTATGATTAAGTGTGATGATGCTAATGCTAATTTTCGCTAGCAAAAAACAAAAAACAAAAAAAAACCAGGCTTAAAACCACTATAATAAAATGTGCTTACTGGAAAACTGAACATCCAGCTCCTTAGAGGGTCTTTTAGTACAACCAAACACTGAACAAGACTTTTTGTAGGTAACCAAACATTACAATTAACTCATGAAATTTTCTGCCCCAAAATGTACCCCACTTACAGTTGTCATGAATGGGGGAATTATCTATGGAGACCAAAACAGTTGTTTTTTTTTGTACCAGGCTGTAAACATGTTTATTTCTGCTGCAAATGTGGACATTTTAACATGGGAGTCAATGGGGAATGATTCACTTTTGGAACCAGCGTCAAGGGGCTGCAGTTTTTGGTGCTTTGCGTTGGCTTCATTTTTCAACCAACGCCATGTTTTCCTGAAGTTAGCACGTAGCTACATGTAGCTACATGTAGCAGTGTATGTAATGTAAACACTTGCAGTAGCGTGCCTGAAGCAGATGACCATATAAAGAAACCAACAATCTGACATGATTGTGTAGAAAAGTAGAAAAACACGTTAGAAACAGTATTTGCTTACTTTTACATACAATTAACTCAATAATCTGAAACCTCGGCCACATGTAATATCATCTGACATTTTAAAATGATGTACATGACTGAAAATATGGAAAACATATTGCCATTTTTGTAAGCAAGAATATCTAAATAAACAGGGTCCAGCCTCTCACATGTTAATATCTTCTGGTTTCTTTGATAGTAAACTGAATATTTTGGGGTTTTGGGAAGTGCATTTTTCTTAATTTCATGATACTTTATAGCTCAATAAATTCATCTTTTTAAACAAGAAAGTAATTAAGAAACAGTTATGAAAATAATTGCCAGGTGCAGCCCTTACGTTTAGCCTGCTCATGAAGTGTTTTCATTTAGTATTTTCATACAGTGCATTGGGGGCATTCACAGTGTACATATTTTCATCATAGTTTTCCTTCATCTCTTCTTATTTCTTTTATTTCCTTAGCCCCCTAGCAAACACCCACCATTCTCCACTTTTTTTTGTTAACAGAGAAAGCAAAAAGAATGAGGGATACTGTGATGCATTTTCAGCCCGCACTGCTTGAGCATGCTCCACCCTTTAGTCATTTAAGTCACACTTAGGTTTCAGTGGTCATTGGAATTCCTTTTTACGAGCCCACTGATCAATCAATCCCGTAATTCAATCCCGCGGTCAATCATGTTTAAATGAATAATTCACAGACCACCATGACAGAAAGCTCTGTGAAATGGCTCACAAGCAGGGCGCTGCCCTTATTCTGCAAGGAGACCTGAATGGAATCCGTCCAAAGTAAAAGTGGATAAGGTCAAAATGTATAAAAGGAAAGGGAACATTTGTGTATCACTGTGCCGTGTTCAGACGCTCCTCGAGCAACGTGATCAACATGTTACCAGGAATCTGCCACAGTGAAAAGCTGGAAGCAGCTGGTCAACAGCCAAACTGATCTGAATATTGTTGTCGCCTCTCTGTCCGTTATTAAAATAAAGGCAAGGTTTCAAAGCTTTGCTGTCATATGCATAGAGAACAGGCTGTCCTCCATATAAATATTAAAGGCTCAATCAGTTTTTTCCTATAAGTGAAAGGATCCTACATGACACATTTCCTGGAAAAGTGAGGACAGTTTTTTTCTCTGTGTGCTCGTCATGGTCCTCTCACTGGTTTGAAGTGGATGTGACCCAGTTAGAAAAAGATGATGTCACATATGTCTTGGCACCAATCAGCATTTGGCAAAATTTAAACCAGAATCTGCTTTAAGTATTAATTAGTTATTTGGTCAATTACTAAATCTGACACCCACAAACAGAGGCAGAGCTGAGGGCCCCGAATGTATTCTCAAAAGCCCTGAATTTGTAAGGTTTTTAAAGACTAGGTAACATAAAATCTAGGGCTGCCCCTGGCAAAGAATTTTCCTAGTCAACCAGTAGTCGTCATTTAGGGCCATTAGTCGACTTGTCGCCTGCATGTTTAGGATATTGATTTAATTATTAGATGATATATTTTGGGCGGGGCAACACAATGGTTTGAGTTGAACAACGAGCACACATGGTTGGGTTTAGGCAACAAAAGTACTTGGTTAGGTTTAGGAAAAAACAACAGGGTTTGGCTTTAGAATCTTACGGGATGTGAACACCGGTCTCTTGGATGAAAGTTGGTGGTTGGTTGACCCATCCTGCCCGCCCCACTCTGACTTCCACTGCTTTAACTTTCATCCTTGTCCTGCCGTGTCTCCACCTGATGCCGCCGGGCCCTGCGTATCATGCGTATCATGCCGATGTTAAAGGATGCCTTTTTTCGTTGGTTTCTGATGCCGCAAGCCACTGCCCAACCGCCAGGTTTCAGTGACTTTGGAGTGAGACAGGGCTCCCCAGACCTCCCATCGAAGCTTTAGGCTGAGTCCTGAACCTTTATAATGTCTGGCTCCACCCCTACCCACAAACACACCTCCACAATCCCAGGAAGCTGATTAGTTTTTTAGTCTTAATAAAAAGAAAGTCCGAAAGACGCTTTTTACTCATTTAGTCAAGAGAGAACAAGAAAAGGTGTGTTTAAAGCCACCAATGAACTCAAGCTGCACCGTTTCACAGGGTGCTGAGCGTGTTGCAGCGAGCACCATTTGCAGCAGTAGGCTGGCAGCCGGTTATCGGGCCTTGATGTCTGGCAGCACGCTTTCGTCATATGGAAATGGCTGCAGTCTCATCTAAAGTGGGATGGAAAAAAAAATGATACGCACCTTCCCAGAACTCCCCCAGAAGTTTTGGGCTGAGTCCTGAATGTTTTCAGTGTCTGGCTCCGCCCCTGCCGACAAACCTCCACAGTCCCGCTGAGGCAGATTCGTTACTTTTTTTACTCTTAATAAAAAGACAGTCCAAATGAATATTAATGTAGTAGAGAAAAAGGAAAGTTAGAACAGAAGAAGAAGAAGAAAATTACTTAGATGAAAATGAGACTGAGGAAGTGTATAAATTACAAAACTAAATAATAAGAGTACATTGTGCTGCATTAATGTAAATTTGTAGTGTATCTCTGGTGTGCATCACTAGTTTGTAGAGTTTGTAAAGTACAATTGTGGTAATTGGAGTTGCTGTAATAAAGTCTGTAAGTCTGACTTTCATAATTGCCATGCTGCTTGAGTAATTAACATGCTACATAGCCTACACTATAATACAAGTATAGAGACGGCACACATTATTTAAATTGCCACATTGAAAACTTTGCCTGTAGGACCCGTACGCTTCAACATAAAACCCTCTCCTGTTTATGATAAAGTGAATATTTCTGCTCACAGCTTTACTTTTCCTGTGACATTTTCACTTCATTGTTTCAGACTGATGCTTCCCGTTTAGTGCTCGCGTGCGTTCAGCTATGGTAATTGCTATATGGTGAGAGTGGCAAAAACACTAATAACTTGTCTGTTCTAAACTTTGTAGCTGCACAAGACCAGAACATTGAAGCAATCGAAGCTTGTTGCACCGCCCACACTGGGTCAGATTACAGCGACACATCAGCCGCTCGCAGTGTGGAAGCCCTGTCAGGGTGCAATAACCAGCAGCCCACACAGACGGGGCCCAGATGGACAGGTTTACTGTTTCTGATTTCCTTCCCTCCTCCTGCCACTGAGCAGTCCTCCTCCCTGCGCTTCAGGCTTTGTGCTTTGTGAAATGAAGTGTGATGATCAATTGCGCTGAAAATTTCTCAGAAGGTTTAAAATGGAGTTTTGTGGGCCCCGGTCTGCCTCCTGAATTTTTTAAGTTTCCTCTGTGCAGAAAGACAAATGGCTGCCCTTTATGGAACCGCCTTAAGCAGTTTGATTGTTAATACTGTAGGTGTTTAATATTACAGTAGAGAGTTGTTAAATATATAAACACGTTACAGTGCATTTTATGATTTATGAGCTTTTTAGAAAATTACATCATACCCATTTTTTATGCCAGTATCTGGTTCCTTTTATTTTTTTAACTAATAAAACGGGAGCGTTTGACCCCTCGGGGAGTCCTTCATTTGTATTTTTACAGTGTCACAGTTTTCAGTGTCACAGTCACAATCAGTCATATTGCCATGGATGTCTTCCAGCACACACACTCTCTGGGAATAAAGGAATGAATAGCAAGTAAAAAAAAAAAATGCCAGGAAAACATAAAATTTCTTGACTTTGAGGTTATTGGCTTTGTGACTGCAGAGAAGGTTTATGGCAGCGAGCTTTTCAGAGGCTAAAAGGAGACAAAGGAAGCTAATCTCACTGAGAACGGTAAAATCTGCTATATAGCTAATGAAGTATTATACTGTGGTCAATGAGGTAGAGGCACTGCAGAGAGCCCACGCAGTGTGTGTGTGTGTGTGTGTGTGTGTGTGTGTGTGTGTGTGTGTACAGTATGTGTGTGTGCGTCAGTGTGCTTTGTTGTATGAGTGGGGGTTTGTTTGTCAGAGGGCTGCGGTGATAATGCTGCCATCAAGAAGTGAAGTCTTTCAAGGGAGAATGAGCATGTACGTCAGGGAGAGACGGAGAGAGAGGTGTTGATTTTAGTGCAATAGGAAGGACATATAAGGACGTTTAAGAGCAAAACAAGGAACAGAATCGGAGCAAGAAAAAGCAATACAAACTGTATGGTAGGACAAGAATTTCTATCTTCCAGTCCGTAGGACCATATCAGTGTTTTTGCTCTTTCCAAACTCAAAACTACAAATAATGTGATGTACACTGTGAATTTAACATAATTGAATGTTTTGTTTTCTACTTTATAGGCAGCTATTGGTTTTTCCATTAATTTCCATACAGTGCAACAATTTGATTTGGTGTAGTCCAACAGGATGGTTGTATCCCTCAAGGAGAGGGAGACAAAACCCGTTGTATGCTCCATGTAATGTTTGCTGCTGAAGCAGTCCACTGTAAAATGTCTTGCGCATAATCTGGAGCTGTCACAGATACCACTTTTCTCATTCATTCATTCATCTTCTAACCGCTTCATCCTCTTGAGGGTCGCGGGGGGGGGGGGGCTGGAGCCTATCCCAGCTGATATCGGGCGAGAGGCAGGGTACACCCTGGACAGATCACAGGGATGATAGTCTGGCGCACATAGAGACAGACAACTATTCACACTCACATTCACACCTACGGACAATTTAGAGTTACCAATTAACCTAGTCCCCAATCTGCATGTCTTTGGACTGTGGGAAGAAGCCGGAGTGCCCGGAGAGAACCCACGCTGACACGGGGAGAACATGCAAACTCCACACAGAAGGGCTCCCACACCCGGGATTGAACTGGCAACCCTCTTGCTGTGAGGCGACAGTGCTAACCACCACACCACCGTGCCGCCCACCACTTTTCTCAAACTGAATAAATTCTAGCCAGCAGGCCTGTAACCACTGGTATACTGGAGGGTATATTCAGGTATATATATGGGGTATAACCACCTCTTTTTTTGGCACCTATCAACTCATGAATTACCTATCAACCTCATCAACTATCATTACACCACTGCAAGTAACCACGGTATTTTGGGGAAATAAAGACACTGATTTACTGTGCTCTTGCCGGGAAGCCAACTTTGTCTTTGCTCTGTGGCCAAAAGTTGCAGATGGATTGATGGGTGGATGTCATGATATTATTGGTTGGAACTAGTTGGTATAAGTCTACGAAAGCCTGCTTCATGTTTAGTTTGCTTTACAAGACGAAAACATGAGTGGATTTTGATAGAAGCATACGAAGAAATTGCTCATCAGCACACTGGTCAGCCAAAACATCAAATCCACTGACAGATGAAGTGAATAACATTGATTATCTTGTCACAGTGGAATTTCAACCTTGGGTTCTAGTATTCATGCGGATGCTCCTTGACATGCACCATTCACCCAAACACTGTTACAGACCAAGTAAACCCCTCATTGCGACGGCACTCCCTGATGGCAGTGGTGCTGCAAAAGAACTGCTCAGGAATGGCCTAAGGGATTTGATGAAGAGATCAAGGCATCAACCTGGCCTCCAAATTCCCTAGATTTCAATCCAGTCAAACATCTGTAGGACGTATGTGTGCCCCACCTCACAACCCACAGGACTCAAAGGATCTGTGTCCATCCACAGTCATAGATGTCAGAGGCCCACTGGACCTCTGGGTTTCCAATGTGCCCCACGGATGCCCAATCAGATTAGGATCTGGGGTATTCGGAGGCCAGGTGGATGCCTTGAATCATTCTCAATCTCCTGAAGGGGACATGAATGTCTAAACCAAATTTCATCTCAATTTATCCAATAGTTCTTGAGATATTTTAGTCTGGACCAAAGTAGTCTGGCTCACAGGATGTTGCCTTGTCACTACATGAAACTAGTCTCACATAGCCAGACCTATCTCCGCACCTAATTTTAGTGATGTGCATGAAACAACAGCAACAACCTCTGAGGTAGCAACCTACACACCAAAATGTCTTTTAATGTTTTATGTGGCATTATAGTTAGCAGGGAGTTAGTCATTAAAAATCGAGGGCTTGCCTCCCCATGTGCAAGTGTTCCACTAAGACAGTTTTTTCCAAGAGCACCGATGCTACGTTTTGGGCTTAGCACCACTCAGGATGATTGTGACTGGTTTAAAGAAATACGAACAACCCAGAGAGTTTTTTCACCCTAGTGTGGAATTATATTGAGTTTAGCCGGACCTTTCTCCAGTGCTGGCACAGCGCGAGGTTGCTGTCCTTAGAGCCAGGCTGCTAGCATGGCTAAAAGTCAGTTAGCAGATTCATGAGACTTGCCTTCAGGGTCAGTGTCCACCAAAGTGTTCTTTCCCAGCTGAAAACACAAGATGCTCCTCAGGAAATACCTGGCTCGGAGTGTTTGAAAGCAGAGTGCTTTGGTGCCCTGTGTTTTTTGCTGTGGAGCTTCTGTAACCCGTACCTGCCAGTAAGCCTATATTCTTTCAGTACATAAGCCTGCCTTCATCCGCATGTGGGTCATGTCCCTGTTACCTTTTCTGCTGCACTGTGACATGCTGTGTCGCCTCACAGCAATCAGATAAAATAAATGCAGACCTGAAGCAGCTATAATCTGTATTTTTTCATTCACAATGGATCACATGCTTGTATGTCTGAATCCACAGAGGTTCACAGCCGAGTCTGTAGTTCTCCTCAACTCGATGGAGCTTTTTGGCTTCTTTTGGCTCAGTGTTTGAGTTTTTCAGTACACAGCTGTTCGGCTCAGTCTCACCACTCACAGCATCGTTTTCAGCTGCATCAGGCAGATGTTTTCAGTGAGAAAGCTCTAAAACCCTCTGTACACTACAGCCCATCACCAAACTGCAGACAATTAGAGACTACCTGGTGAACATAGAGGAGCACTTAGCAATATTTAAAATATTTCCCAGTTGGTGGAGACAAAAACAGAGCTAAAAGGAGAGCGAATACTGGACCCCAAAAAGAAAGCTAATGTTGCTCCAAAAATGGTGGATGTGTCAATAAGAAACTCAAAAAGGTAATATGTCGGTGTTGTGTTCACAGCTTGTTTCCGTGGCACCCAAGTGGCCAAAAAATGTTACTGCATGTTTCAGAAATTAATCAGATTCAAATTAATCTACAGTAGTTCACATTTTTTAAACCATACCATTGTTCACTTGTCATTCATGTAAAATATAAGCAGCAAATACAAGACTAAAGGGCCGTCCACACCAAGAACTATAACGATAATCATGTGAGCATCCACACAGATTAGAGATACTGTTCTGTAAACGGTGTAGAATTCAAGCACTATTGATGGAAAGTGAATATTTTGTGCTATTTTGTTACATACTACTTTGATCGTCACAAGGGGTTCACTCTCTTCAGAGAAGGCGAGTCATTACGCTACCTGCGTTAATGCGAGACAGCCTACCAGCTAGCTTTTTGCAGTCATCTCAACATTTCCGTTGATAGTAACAAAACACTATTACTGAGTCTGTATAATGTCTGGCTCCGCCCCTACCCACAAACACACCTCCACAATCCCAGGAAGCCGATTAGTTTTTACTTTATTTTAATTTGGAGGTAAAGACCTTATTTACAATGTAGCCGAGTAAAACAATATAAAGTAAAAGCACGTAGACACAGAAAAAAAATAAAAGAGAAACTTACATAAAAGCAATAAAACCACAATTGAATATGTAAAAAAGAAAAAGCAGCAATGATGAATAAAAATAGTTAAAAATGTAGAACACGTGAATCAGGTAAAACAGAAACACCTAGAAGTAAAATTACGTTTATATTATAAGGCCTTAAGGGGTATTAAAATGTCGTAAATCAATTTCTCAGAAGTCTCAAAAATGCTAAGACATGGTAAGTAGTATTTTATGTTTTTTTTACCTAATATGGCACTGTAAAAATTTCAAAATAATTGGTAACATCTATTTTTTTTGGGGGGGGGGGGGGGAGAATTGACCTTTTTCAGTCGTGGTTAATTTAAAAAGTTGTGGTTTTCTTGAACTTTAATTCTGAGTAGTATTTAAAATATGTTGAAAATCTTAAATCTAACTTGCCATATGCTGTAGAAACCCAGAGTCCAAAAAAGACATGTCCAGAGGAGCCCACAGTACAAACTGTTTTCCCATATTTGACATCATTGTAACTTTAAAAATGGGAACATGGCCGTGCTGTGCTGAATCGATTAATCTTGTGAAGGAATTGAATGTTTATTTAGTTCTGTAAAATGCTGTCAGTGTGATGTCAGGACACAAGTCAAGGTTGAGTTGCTTGCTTGAGTCAAGGGCATGCTGTTTGAAAGATGACAACTATATTTTCCTCAACAGGAAAGCAAATGTCATCAGTCCTGAAAATATGGCTGTGCAGCAGTGCTATGGTCAGAGGTCCTGAGAGACACTGTCCACACAGAGCTTTTTCTTTTCTCCACAAACCTAATGATGGTTATACGGAGGCCAACAGGTTTTAGTGATTGAGATAAAACCCTGGTTGACTGTATAGATTGAGCACGTACACTGACCACGTTTTATTTTCCAAATATCATGTTTATTTTCAATTCAATTTAGATTTTGCCTGCATGGGTGGGCCTCCATAAAACTGTTTTTCGAGGCTCTTGGTGATCGGGGTTCCTGGGGTGATCTGAGGATACTCTGGAGGCTTTTTCCATCAAGAATGGAGGAGGTGAAAGGAAACCAAACCTCCTGTTCTTTTTCCTGTGTTCTTGGTTTCTGCCTCTCTCCATTTGTCAAGTCCTGCTCCATCATTTCATGCTTGACTCTCTTTTCCTATTACCTCATGCAGAGACAGTATGGCAGCCCATGGGATGTGTCAACATGCAGACGCATTAAATTATTAGACCTTGTTTATTATGAACTCTGTAGCATACACAACCGGCTGCAACCTATTAATATTCATGCAGCGTGACTGTTCCCAACTGATGCTAACAGGACAGAGTGGGGTCACTTTAATGCAGTCACATGGACGTGCAGAATAAGACAAGCAAGTGCACATTTTGACGTGGACATTTACAGTAATTAGTCCTGTTACAGGCTGGGACATAGAGGCACACATGCATGCTCACAGCGCGCAACATAAGGGATCTTTTACACAGTCAAAAGAGAGTCTGTTCCGTGCTGCAGCCTGGTCAGATTGACATGGCCGGTTGGATCAGCTTGGGCTATTTCTGTCTTTTTTGGTCCGAGCTCGCTGCAGGCAGGAGAGGTCGGAACACTGTCCGCTCGACTGAGTGGTCGAGTGAGGGCGACCCATCACGCAAGCAGGGAAGACTTTTTAGAGGGAACATTTTTTGGGAAGGTGAAAGAAAGCACTCACTGGGCTGCACTTCCTGCAGGACTGTGGAAGACATGAGTGAACAAGCGTCATGGTCAAAGCAGTAAAAACAGGAAACAGTTGAAAACTAGTCAGTGATAACATGGTCTGGCGGTCTTTCTTTATCATGGGGCTTTGGATTTGTCATTAAACAGGCCATCCAGACATGAGTCATCTGTGAGATTACTCTTTGTTTTCTGCATGCCCTCTGTCCCTCTCTATTCTTATCCTGCCTAATTTCCTCTCCGTCTCACACGTTTATTCCCCCCCCAGCATGTTGACCTTGTCCCTTATTCCAGCTAGTTCGATTGCGAGATAGTCCACAATGTGTGTGTGTGTGTGTGTGTGTGTGTGTGTTTGAGGGGACAAAGAGGAAACCTAGAGGTGGGAGAGAAAGCAGTGGAGAGAGGGGGAGCAGTGAGGTGTCCAGCACTTAAATTGCCTGTTTATTTCCAGTCATTGCATCAATTACACTGATACAGCTTACAAACGAGCGCGCTGAGTGTGTTTGTGTGTATGTGTGAGATGGGGGTGGAATAGAGAAACAATTAAGAATGATAGATATGGAAATTTTTGTGCTGTTCTATGCAGTTTCTGGCTTCATGAGAGTCACAGAAAAGCACGCAGGGGGCAGAAAAAAGGATTTTTTTTTGTTCTGTTAGCAGAGAGAGAAGCAGAGGAAACTCGAGCCGTATTTTGATTGTGGTCCGTGTGACAATCAGAGAATTCATGCATAGAGAGCACACGTCTGAGTGTGTGGAAGGGGGCTGCATGGGTGTGTGTGTTAAGTGTGTGTTATATGGGTTCGGCCAGTGGCTGCCCTGAGATCAGGAGCGTGATCGTCGGCTCTCTGGGGAAGAGGGGCGTGTCTGTGACAGGCTGCAGTGATTAGTGGAGCTCAGCGGGCAGAATTTATCAGACTCAGCCGAGGCCGTGAACCGTTTCGTTCTGCAACTCTGCAATTTGTCTCTCAATTCGCGTCATGTAACAGCCTGAATGCGGCTTGCCTGTGCGGGTTTGCATCATGCATGTTTGTCCTGCCTCGTGCATTTCTGAGTGTCTTCCTATAGCGAGGAATAATTGAATTCATGAATGGTAAAGTGCGACAGGAGGGAGATACGTACAGAACCACTGTCGATACACTTTGATTTATGCTTACATCAGGTGTTCTGTGACTTTACTTAAAATGCATGTTAGAGGAAAAAAGACTTCTCAGGAGATCTGTGTCTCCAAGAATTGACAATTAATTGATTAGTCAGTTTGCCAGGTCGCAACTAAAGATTATTTTTATTAGTGATTAATGTGCCAATTATTGTCTTGATTAATTGTCTTGTCTATAAAAATAGTGAAAATGTCTGTTACAATTTGTCACAGGTGTCACCTTGATCGAATATTTTGTATTATCAACCAACAGTCCAAAACCCAAAGACATTCAGTTTACTGGTGTCTAAGATATGCCTAAGATAAGTATCACAAGTTGAAATTTGAGAAGCTGTAACCAGGAACTGATTTCCATTTTTGACTTAAAACCCCCCCAAATTAAATAAATAAAATATTAAATAAAAACACTAAAATGATCATTCAGTAATCAGAATAATTGCTGTCAATTGTCTTAGCGATTAATGAACCAGTTGCTGCAGCTCTAGTCACTTGACAGAAGATTCGTCTCAAATGATTTTTAATAGACAGTTAATCATTTTAAGTAATTTACCAAGTAAAAAAGCCAAAGTTGAAAAATTAGTAAATATTTGAAGTCATGTTTCTGGCCACCCGATGAATGTAAGTCCAATAATCTGTGTCTTTTAGCTCTGTTTTTGGGCTCCACCAACTCCAGAAGGAAACATCTGTTTTTGTAGCTGCTAAATGCTCCACTATGTTCATCAGCTAGCCGGTCACTTTGTCTTAGAGGTTTTCTGAGTCCCAACTGACCAGCCTGAGCCCTAATGGACCCGAGAAAATTGTTTCGAGATCTGGTAATTTCTAAGAATATATAGCTGACCGGTTTTTGCCTGGGATGTTACAGACCCAACCCAGTGCATGTCTGAGTGCAGAGATGGGTCTCAAGTATATTTCATGGACCCAACAAGCCCAGTTATTAAAACTTACAAAAATGTTGTTCCACTGCTAAAAACACTTATCATGTCGGATGTAACGTACTGATCTCATGCATCTCACTGTGTATAATGTTTAATAATATTTCATCTTTTTTATTCTATTGTCACTTATTTTGTTGTTGTTGATAAAAAACAAACAAATAGCCGAAATACTTACATTAATACAAATATTATAGCGTCCATCTTTCCTTCGCTCCGCCACCAACATGCTGGTACTTCTGCTTAATTTTTTTTTTCCATCTTACTTTTGCTCTTGTAACCAGATCCTAAATCAGGCTCATCATCACACCAGGCACACACAGCACTTATGTGTTTCTCTTGTGAATAGTGTTGATCATTGGACTTCTCAGATCCACTCAGGTATTACATATGATGATAAACAGAATTGGGAACTGTGGTAATAGAATGAGACCGACCTGAATGAGCATAATAACATGTGGAGGCAACAAGTGTGGGCATTGTACGTTCCTGCAAACCATGGACACATTACATTTAAAGATTATGATTTAGGCAAGGCAGCTTTATTTGTTTAGCACACGAGGGCAAAGTGCTTTACGAAGCAGTAAAATATAAAACATAATAATAGGGACAAACATAATAAGGATACAAATTTGCAATAAAAGAGTACAGAGGAAAAAAGATCTAAAAGATAAAATGTATTACTAAATGACTAAATGCAAGAGTTCAGACAAAAGGTGCAAAGATGATTGAAAATTGAGTTTGAAAATAAGTTTGCAATCATTACAGGGTGCAGTAGGCAGTTGTTACATGTTTAGCTTTGACTTACAAGTGGTCAGAGTCAGGGCTTGTCTAACATCTGGGCGGTTGTTTCAGGTTTACGCTGCTTCACCATGATTTGTTCCAAACGGATTGCAGAAGATACGTTGGTTATGTTAGACGCAAAAAACATTAGCTATAATGAGGAAAAGATCTTGTTTTGGCTTTAAATTCCTGGTTTTGGGAGCACTATGTCTGTTGGAAACAGCAATGTCTCAGAAAAAAACAGCTTTTTTTTTTGCATGTCACTATCGCTGGTAGAAAAACAGTGATGGGTCATTATAGAACACTTAGATATGATGCTGAAAAAGTCGATGGAAACACAGCAATGACCTGCTAAAGCACAACTGGTTTTGTTGGTTATTAGTCTCAGACAGTGGTCTGCACCTTTGCAGGCGTCTTAGTGTCTTTCCAAACACCACCTCCTCCAACTTCTGATGAAGTCAGCCTGTATACTATGTCAGTTAAAAAATATTGATGTAATAAATACAGAATGTGCAAAGACAGTATGACATATTTGTGGTTTGCAGAAACGTTCAATGCTAACATTTTCTCAGGCGATTGGGCTGGGGTCCCGGGTCCTAGGGTTCAGGTAGCCCCAAGAAGTCCTCTGCTTTGTCTGTCTAATGATTTGTGCTGAACAGATAGTGTTTTTTTTTGCAAATGCCAACACTATGAGAGCAGTGAGAGTGAACCCAAACAGTAAACTTGAGGGCCAGACAAATAAACAACAAGCTATAAAGCTCCGTAAAGCCGAGAGAAGCTGCAGATTCAGGCGATAATTCTTTGTATATTCATCATCATGAGCCTACACTTTCACTTCGTCACATTGTTTGTACATTGGTTGTCATTGTTATTATAAAAATATCGACTATAGCCACTTTAATGTGTCACCTTGGGCTCTTTGATGGACGTTTTCCACCATTCTGTAACATTTAAAAGATGAAACGGCTCATTTATTAATCAAAACAACAACCGAGAGATGAATTGCTAATGAAAATAATTATTGCTTTCACCACTGTTATGAAGCCATTAGTATCCTTCGTAAGAAATGTCAAAGTAAATCCATGTATTAGAGGAAACTACTTTTAATCAGCCGCTGAACAGCCAATCATACTGGCCTGGCTCATTACTGTCAAAAGCAGAGAGCATGAAAAACATGGATGACAGATTTAGTGGCCTGCCTCTATCCCTCTGGGCTGCATACACAGTTTTTATGGTAAGGGAAACAATTCATCACAGGGCAATTCATCAGTGGATAACTTTTAATTAATGTTCAAACGTGTGGACCTTTAAAAACGGCAACCTCAGCTCGCTCCCCCGCTCTGGTGTCCGCTCTGTTTGTTTCCTTCTCCCAACATCCGCACCTCTTCGTCTTTTTCCTGGAAGTGTGGTCGCTCTATTTACTCATCCGCTTTTACTTCAGCACTATCCTGCTCCCTATTTTCACGGCTCCTCTTTTTCTCTCCACTCTATATTCCCTCCATGTTTACATTAGTTTCACTGGCAAGTCCTTGCGGCTCAGTCCCTGCCAATGTTTGTGTTGTGGTGAATGCTGCCCCCTATTTCCAGCATTTTACCATCTTAATATCTTCCCTAACCAGCTCATTTATTTTCCCATGTCTGTTTTTTTCTCCTCCCCTTCTCCTCTGCCCTGCAACATCAAGGCTGAGAATTTAAAGAAATAGATGATCAGAGAGAGCAAGACTATTGGAGAGGCTCAAAATGGAGCCGGCACGAGCAAATTGGACACGAGCACGCAGTGTAGATGTAGAAGATCCCACATAATAGGGGAAAAAAAGAGAGTCCGACAGATTAATTCTGAATGAAATTAAAGAAGACGAGAGGGAGAATGAGATGAGTAAATTGAGCATTACTTACTGCATTACAGTGTCTCTTAATTAACCGTGTAAAAGCTTTCTTATTAGGACTGATGCACTCCTCAGTTAACGAGGGAAGAGAGAATGCTCTTTCAGTTGTCATTGAGATGGGCCTCGGAGGGAAGAAGTGAAACAGCAAAGCACTGAATAGGAAAGAGCGAGTACAACTGCGGGACAATGATAAAGAAAGGTCCATCTGAATGTGCATGTGAAATCGTCTCACTTATAGCGAGGCTTTGTCTCAATCATCTGTCATCTTTGTCATCCCGGTCTGCGCTGCCCTCCGCCACCTCCCTGTCTGTGAATAGACATTGTGTGCAGCTGCGTTGAAAGTCTGATCACATCGCAGGGTATCTGTGTGTGAGAGGAGTGTGGGTGTGTGTGTGTGTGTGTGTGTGTGTGTGTGTGTGTGTGTGTGTGTGTGTGAAGTCATTTCAGTTTCAGGTTCTGCACCTTTGCTGTCTATCATTATTAAATCACACTGAGGTATAAACTGAAAACATACACACACACACACACATTTTTTTCATTATAATCTTTTCTTTGTACCTGCATAGAAACAGTAACTAAAGAGTTCACTATAGCAACAGAGAAATGTAACAAAGGCTGCAGCTCAGCAAGGACACCTGATATTTTGTAGACAAAATTGATCACTATATGATTCAGATGTTCCCGAAGCATGATGTACAGATCAGTTGGGGGATATACTTTATATACTTTCTGTCTGTAACTAAGCTGAGAGGATTGATAGAGATTCGATGTTTGGGGGAGGTATCAATCTTCTCCTCCAACTCTCAGCACGAAATCTGTGCTTATTAGTTAAACATTTTGGTAAATACATTGTATATAATATTGATACCACTCTCATGTGTGAGAAGTAGAAGCCAACCCCAGCTTTGTCCATTTAGCATTCCTGCTCGCTGTTTTTGTATTTTTCAGCACTGTGTCCACGATTTTGTAGCTTCCTCTTGGATGTGCGCTGTTCCGGTTGCTACCTTTTTACAAAGTCCCAGCCTCACCTGCGTGCTGTGGCCAGGAGCATCCTGAACACAACAAAATAGGAAGAAAATATGAATATAAAGGCAGAGGGCAGAGTCTCTGCAGATAAATACTCGGGACACACTTATGGTTGGTCATAAGTGATGATTGAGAGGGATTACTTTTATAAGAGTCTATACATTGCACTGAGGAAAATCCTGCACAGTATACCCTACGGATCTCGAGCAAGGATGCGTTTAGCTCAACATAAAGACTGGAAGCAAGGGGAAAGAGCTAGCTTGGCTCTGTCATGAGTTAGATCTACAGCTGCAGCTCAATCGCAAACATAAATGTTAGCATTTAACGTGTCTGCAAACCACAGATATGTTACATCTGTATGTTGTTATGTAGCAGATATGTTGAAACTTAGATTTTTTTTATTTTTACATTTCAACAGTATTGTGGTTAATGTGTGGTCAGGTTAGGCATGAAAACCACTTGGTTATGGTTAGGAAGAGATTACATTTTGGCTTAAATACCCGTATCCCTGCCAGAAATGCAGCAATGTCTTGGTAAAAAAGACAACTGTTTTTCATGGCAGTATCTGGCAGCAAATGCAGAAATTTCTTAGTGAACAACAACCACTTTTTGTGGCATTATTCCTGCCGGTAACGCAACAATGTCTTGGTATAAATGACAACCATTTTTGGAGCACTATCCCTGCAGGAAATAGGGATGTTTCGGTAAAAAACAACTGTTCTTGGCGGCACCATCCGTGGTGAAAATGCAGCATTGACTCTATACAACACAACCGGTTTTGTTGTTTGTTGGTCTCAGTGTTCTGCAGTTTGGCAGGTATCACACACCATCCACCATCCCTTCCACCTTCTTTTACAAGGACAGCCCACTATGTTACTTAAGAAATGTTGATATGATATGTATGAAACATACAAATGTAATGCAACCTTAGTTTGTAGAAACATACATTGCCGACATTTTCTTTTGGTGACTGGGCTGACATTTTCCAGTACCTCTAAAAATGTAATTTTTACAATATAATATCTTGTTTGTTTGAACTGTTTATGAAGAGAAATGTAAAAAGGACAATTCATTATTTTAGGGAATAGACTTTTCCTGCAGCTTAACGAAAGGTTATCAGACTCTTTATATATAGAGCTTGATGCAACCTGCACAAACACAATAATTCATCATGTTGTTAAATGGTGAAATGCAAAGTAAAATATGTCAAAAAAGACACTTAAGCCCATTTTCCACTGTACAAAAAAACAGCTAACACCCACTAACATCTGACCTTTTAATGTAATAGGAAAGGTTACTATTGATGTTAGCACCAAGGTCAAATAACTCTGCAGTAGTCACATAGGAGATAAATAAAAAGAAGTAACCACTGCAAAGCTTTTCAGCCTCCATACGCTGCTTTGTACTGTTTACTAACCTGTTTTCTGACTTATCTGCTGCAGGTGGTGTACAAAGCTCTGGTCTACTGGCAATGGAAATAGCCTATTTTTAGCATGTTTACCCGTGTTTAAAAACCCTTGCACACATGCTAATTTTGGTGGAAAAGGTTCATTCTACAGAGTGTTGTACATTACGCTGTAGCAGGCTCATCTTTACGTCATCAGTGTGAAAAAAAAAGGCCTTTGCTGATAAAAAAGTGTCACTATTTACTCTGAATTTCTGCCCTTATATCTTGTAAAACACATAAAATCATACATAAGTTTTCAAATTATAAAGTCTATGGCATGCAAAATGTAGATTTAGTTAGAAATTCAGCCTGCGAGTTGCTCTTTAACACACGGGACCAGTATTAATCTTGTCATGCAGCTCTTGGAGAGAAAGCAAATAAACATATTTCCCAAATGTTGAACTATTCTTTTATGTCTTTTCCCCCCAATTATCCAGTATCCAGTTAAAGAACAAAATGGAGGATAAACTGGCAGCAAATACCCGCAAATTTACACAGATGCCCTTTAATTGCATTTTAGCAAATGTGCTGTTTGATTCCTCATTTGAGAAGTTTTAATCCAAAACTTCGAAGTTGGAGTTGGGTAATGTTGTGTAAATATGTTGACGTAAAGTCTGTACATCAACAATTCAAACTATCTCTGCATACACTTTATCACCGCTTTCTGTTACAGTAATAGGAACAAGCCCGAGTACATTCTGAAGTTCAGTTTGACAACTGTCTCCTTGCAGTTATTTCCAGGTTGCTCAGCCAGATCGGAGCTGCAGCAGTCCAGATGGGAGACAAAGAGTGTTTGTACAAGCAACTGAGTCAGCAGATTTTACACACAGCAAATCTGCAATAGCAGCCGTAGCAGTTGGTTGTCTAAGATCAAACTAAACGTCAGTCTGGGAAGGAGCGACTGTGTGGGTGTCACTGTGATTGACGGCTCTTGTTAAGGGCAGGATTCCTGAGAGGCGAACAGCGGCTCAGGCTTGTCAAGGTCAATCGGGAGGTGTTTGGCAGGAATCCAATTGGAGATTTCAGCTTGAAAATTGGAGATATGCAACCCAACCTGTGTGTCAGAGCTGGGAATCAAAAGGTCAGTTAAGTGTCATGGCAATGATAGGAGGAATTATGGGATGTGGTGACAGAGCCAATGGGTTTAGTGTCACAAAAAAAGAGAGTTTGGCCCTGGTGGGCCTCCTTGGAGAGGAAGTTGCAGACCCTTGTCTGATACCACAATCTCTTCGTCTGCTGTCTCTTCCTACAATATGGTGCTGTGTTTACTTAGCAGCAGGAAACTAGAGGGGCTCATCTTATGGCCATAGTGATAATAAAACTGCTGCTGTTCTCAGATGTGTTTGTTTCTGTCACAGGTGTTTTAAGTTGCTCTTTTCTCTGATATAAGTGTAACATAAGTACCATGCTAACCATGAGGTTCCATTATCCATAGGCTGTACAGAATAAGCAATGCAGCCACACTAGTGACATCCATTTTGGCCACCAACATTTTGCTTTATTGGAGCCAGAAGTGACCATATTTGGATTAGAGGGTGGAGCTAACCCTAATGTCAGCTGCTAGCTTAATTAGCATGGTTTATTTACAGTTTATGGTTAACTGTGATATGCTAGTGCTAATTTTGCTAGTAAAAACAGGCTTAAAACCATTAAAACTAAATGTACTTAACAGAAACCTGAACATCCAATTCCTTACAGAGTCTTTAAGTACAACCAAACACTAGGCAAGACTTTTTGTAGGTGACCAAAATGGTACAGTTGACAGCTAGCTTACGGCTATGCCTATACCCTACACTGTGAATCTGGGGTTACGCCACAGTTATGTTACCTAACCATCATTGTTGCAGTGGTAGCGACACCCCCTGTTACTGAAAGTGGCCAAGCCCTTAATTATACATAACTTTAAGCCTTAATTAAATGTAAACATGTTAGCTATGTAAAATCTACCCCCCGACAGTTTCAATGAACTGGTAAATTAGTTAATAGCCTTCTGCGACCCTGCATCCACATATTACAACAATACATTTTGGGTTTGCCACACCTTATACTTAATTTTACTTAACTTAGACCTGTTGTCCTTATTTGTGGACATTTTTGTGTGTCATCTAGTGGTAGCAAAGGCACAATACACTAATCCATGTGGGAATGAGATGGCAGCCATCTCTGCCAAGTCAAATTTTATGGTTAAGACGTTGTTTATTTACACTTACCTAATGTTTGTAGTTTCATATGGAATACAAATTTGACAAATTTTAGCAAAAGTAAGAAGCTAAGATGTCCTTACTCGTTTAAGGACATTGAGACTTTATTATCGTCTCCTTTTAAGCCATCAGGCCTTTGTTATTGTATTATCGTGTCATTTCACACAGGCCATTTAGGTGTTACAGACTATTCCTCCTGACAATAAGGACATTCCTGGCTCGAAATATAAAGCAAGGAAAATTCATATAATTGAATAAGTCTCGAGGCTCTTAGATTTGTTGCATTATTTTCAATTTTGCTTTGGCACAGTCATGTTTAGGACTCATGACTATGAAAAATAAACCCATTGTCCCCTTGTGTTTTCCCCAAACTACTTACTGTTCAAAGACAATGCTTAGTGTTTAATACTTATTAGATCCTACTAATCCCAAATAGCTACGAGTAATTGAAAATGCGTGCAAACAAAAGCTTGGGTCTCAGGAGGATAGAGACCAAAACGTTTTTATGTACCAGGCTGCAAACATGGTTATTTCTGCTATAAGTTGGGCATTTTAACATGGGGGGTCTCTGGGGATTGACTCGCTTCTGGAGCCAGCCCCAAGTGGCCATTTAAGGAACTGCAGCTTTTGGCACTTCCACGTAGGTTTCAGTTTTCAGCCACGGAGGTTGCTGCTTGGTATTACTCCTGTGTGCCACTTTGATTGGACTCAGTATACTGCACTGACACCTGGCATAGAGGATTGTTTAATCACAACCCAGCCGCATAACTGATGTGGAATTAAATCATAGGCGAGGTGCACTGTCTGCCCAGCACGTAGATATCTGGCAGCCGTTGCAGTTGTTTCAGTTCCAGTTTAGTAGCAAGATTACATTTCTGACTCCAAGTACAGATTCTCATCCACATCTTGTAAAGTATTTATCTACATCGGGAGTTTTCAAACTGTGAGGCACGTCTCCCCAGGGGGGAGCGTGAGAGACATGAGGAGAAGATGCTGACTGAGGTGAAAGGGACAGGTGTAGCTGCAGGTGTCTAAAAACAGTGGGAAGTTAGTTATTTTTGGCCTACTGGTTTGGTCCAATCACCAACACAATCAACAGTTGAAGCAGCAGCAGTGGTTGTGACAAACAGTCAGAGGAGGCAATTACTAAACTTCAAAACTGTTAGTGCACGGCTGTCGCAATTAGCATAAGAAATTGCACTTGTTCTCTGAGCTGTAACTCTGTCACATTTGAACACACACTACACACATTTCTAGATTCAGTGTGACTTTCACTTATGGAAAATATCATTATCTTAACTAGGGATATCAATTTCGGTCAATATTGTTTTTGATAGCTCGGCACCCTCTAACCAGTAACCCACAGGTTCATTTTTAAGGAAAAAACCCTCCCTAAACCCCAAAATGATGTGAATAGGGCTACAAGAGACCTTTTCTTTCAGTCCGGTGCCCCACTGACTCAGAGAGCTTTAGCGCTGCATTTCAAAGTGCTACCCAGTTAGAGGTAGTGAAATTTTAATGTTTTGTGATGTAAAGCTAGCAGCTAGCTGCGTAAACACAGCGCTCACTGCCCACCCTCCTGTCTCCACTGGTTAGCTAACATCAGCCCTGGCCGCTCTACACTCTGCACTCCCCAGGTCGGGTTGGAGCTGAGTTAGCTAGTGGCTCTGCTCACTTAAGATGGTCACTGTGCTGTGGAAACATGGTGGCCACCCTCTGGTCTACCATCAGGTCACTCCAGTAAGCAAGCAGCTTCATTTTGAGCTGCAAAACCCCTTCAGCATTGTTAACTGGTGTTAGCACCACCAGTGGTGCTGACACGGCTAACAGTGCTAACAGAACTAAAGTGATGCTGAAGGGGGGGAGGGGGGTTGCAGCTGAGCTGCTTACTCACTGGGCTACCTGGGGGGATGCTGGAGGCTGGCCACCAATGTTTCAACAGCAACACATGGGGCAGGATGGTGTCTGCTGAATTTGTGGCGCCGCTACCTAGCTTCCACCTGACCCGGCTGGGGTGCAGTGCAGAGCGGCCAAGACTGACCATTGGAGACCATGTGGGCACTATGTTCCTGCATGTTTATGCTACTAACTGGCTGTCTGTCTCCCACCAGATCTGGGTGGTGCACAGTGCAATTAACTGAAGAGTAGCAGAATTATCCGATAAACAGACATGCATAGCTGGTCAAAATTATTCTCAGCGGTTAACCAAGCAAACATTCCTAATCTCCACTCATCATAAATAATTTGCATAGAAATCCGAGGTAAAAAGATGCTCCTTATAACTTCAGAACTTACCTGAGACTCATCATGTTTTTCAGTTTTCTTGATAATTGTCTGTTCCTCCATGGGAACACTGCAAACAGGAACGGGTAATAGCTCATTCTGCATACTTTTAGTGGTGCCAAATTCGGTGGAGATGCATGCCAAAATGTTGGTATTACACATTTCTGCAAACCACAGATACGTGATATTTGTACTGTGTTATGTAGCTGATACATTCTTCATGTTTCAACAGTGCTGTGATTAATGTGTGGTTAGGTTTAGGCACAAAAACCACTCTTCATGGCACTATCTCTGCTAGAAAAACAGGAACGAGTCACTCTGAAGCACCCAAGTTTGGTGCCTAAGAGGCCACTGGAAACAAAGCAATGACCCACGAAATAACAGTTAGTTTTGTTGTTTGTTGGTCTTAAACAGGTGTCGTCCGCAGACCGCTGCAGTCTTACCTAGGTGACACCCCATCCACCATCCCCTAAACCTCCAAAGTCAGCTCATGTACTATGTCATTTTAGTAATGCTGATATGATAAGTATGAAGCGTG
The DNA here is from genome assembly GCF_011397635.1 of Epinephelus fuscoguttatus. Lineage (NCBI taxonomy): Eukaryota > Metazoa > Chordata > Actinopteri > Perciformes > Serranidae > Epinephelus > Epinephelus fuscoguttatus. The sequence continues at coordinate 21,598,571 of NC_064763.1, read as the reverse complement.
CACATGTAACTGTGTAATGCAGAGTTAGGGGGGCCCCAGACTTTGAAAACCAGATCTACAAGAATACCTTTTGCAGATACCTTGTTGAAATGATCCTACAGGTGTCCTTGTAAGTTTGTTTGTTCTGACAAAAAGATTTTTACAGACCTCATTGATGGCAGCATGTTCAAGAATTTCACTTTTAGATGTCTGATCAGATGAGATTTGGTTTCACGACAAAAGGAGTAAGTTGAACTGACTCGAAGGAAGATGGCGTGCTGTCTCATGTCACAAAGCAGTCGATGCTTGCTGTGAGAAAGAGACCCGATCAGCATCGATGTGAAGGGAAGACAGTGAGATCAGGGCGGAGGGGGCTGCTGGCAGAGTTTCAAGGCCTCGTCTGGGAAAACGAGAGAGATGGTTGGTGGTGGTTGGTAGTCGAGAGCCTCAGATGTCATTAGCCATTTTCTTTTCCATGTATGTGACAAAATCCTCAAAGCGGAGGTGTGAGGGAGCTCGAGGAGAGATGAAGACTGTAGTTTTGTGAGGTTGCTTTGGTGGATGTTTCACGTCAACATATTTTAGTGAGATTTATATCATTCTTTTAACACTCTAATGCTCTTTTTAGTTTATTTAACAACCTTATGACTATCAAGGCGATGCAATCATCAGCTTAGCGTAAAAGAGCACAGCATTAAATTTGATGGAAAAATCAAAGGAAAAGAAATGGGTTTTTAAAGTTTGCTGACTTTATACTTTTATAATTGGCATTAAAACCACTTAAACAGCAAATTCAGTCACTTCTTTTCTTTTTTTAGAGGGTTTATGATTAAATTGAGTCACCATTATTGCAAATGCACGTCTGATTTATTTGAAATAAATGTAATGAATGTTTAGTAAATGAAGAATAAATCATTTAATCCTCCAACCAAGAGTAGATTAAGAAAAGTAATAAAGACAGAAACGGACAAACAGCAGAAACACACATGACAGTCGTGCAGAGAGATCTGTAATGCCATTATAGTTTCATCAGAAAGTGTACCATCTTGACATTGATTGGCGTTGATGGTCAGCTGTGTTCCCTTGTGATTTCTCTGTCACTCTGTTTCTCCACAGAGAGCCAACATCAAAGCTGAACATAAAACACTGGAGGAAGAGTTGTTTTGGAAGAAAGAGAGAACACACCCATACGAGTTTATGGACTACGTGTCGACAAAAGCCAGAGAAGAAACAGTTTGCAGGCTTTGAAGGAGTCGTGTTGGGAAGAATAGTGCAAATGGTGCTGCAGCACCTCCTTCCCTGGCAGCCCCACTTCAAAAAGTAAGCATTGCTTCACTTATTCTTGATTTTGTCAGTGCATTTAAGATATCTGAGCAGTTTCAACCTTTTCATATGTGATCAAACTATAGCAAAGTATTTTCTTTTGTATTTAAATGTATGACTAACTGATGCTCACTTGTATTATCTCTTTATGCTATTTTAAGCTTATAGCCTTACAGCGTTCCTTTTCTCAGAAAAATGGATGTCTGTGGACCTTTGAAAAACCCAGACAGTCCATTTATGACACATGATGTTTACCATACACTAGATACTTTGAAAAGACTTAAAAGACTAAAATCTGATACACTCTCACATCTAAAAACAAGGTGAGTTTTTAGTCACACGCTACAAGATTTTGCAATGAAAAATTATGTTGTGCTGGTGGAAAATATCATGCCAAACTCCCTTTAAGAAATATGACATATTAGCAATTATTTACATAATAATAATAATGCTAATAATAATCTTTATTTATATGGCACCTTTCAAAACACAGTTACAACGTGGTGTAAAATAAAACCAAACACATTTGAAACACAAGGAGAATATAACAAATAACACGTCATAAAATGTCACCAAAGTAAAAGATAAAATAAGGAAGGCCAAAACTAAAATCAAGATGATAAATGGGAAATAAATCAATAAGATAGCAATAAAATAGACAGACAGCTCAAATAAACTCAGGATATGCTTTCTGATAGATGTACGATTTTAGGAGAGACTTAAATGAAGCCAGTGACTCAGACAGCCTGATATCCTCAGGCAGGTCATTCCAGAGCTTCGGGGCCCTGATTGCTTCAAAAGATAGTTTCAAAAACTAAGATTTCTCACTTAAATAAGAGCTGATTGGTGGATAAGACTAAATTAAACACAGACTCTTCTTCTCACCACAACTACACCAGTTTCTCCTCCTTTTCCCCAGAACAAGAGAAATGAGACTTGTTCACTAATTGCGCCTCCCCTGGAGTCCTCTCCGTGTTTACTGTCTACCCAGCTTACTGCCGGGGAGAGCACAGCTATTGATTGTTGACAATGTTCAAGCCACTGAACTTCGCCATTTGCATGAGCCAAGACTACAAACGTGCAATAATATTGAATATGTTCGATTTTATCGGAATGCCAGGATGAGAAAAAGATTGGATTTAGGGGCGTCTACTGGCAGAATGGTTTATAATGTTCACAGGTATGTTTTCATTAGTTTATAATCACCTGAAAATAAGAATCGTGTGTTTTTGTTACATAGGAATGAGCCGTTTATATCCACATATGGAGCGGTTCCTTTACCATAGAGGGTGCCATGTTCTGCTACAGTAGCCCAGAACAGACAAACCAAACACTTAAACCAAGCGATTGGGTTCATGGGAGCGAGTCACAACTCTAGCAAAACTCTCATGAATATATTCTGACATTGGAAATTTGTCTGTGACAGTGGAATCTCTTGACAAAGTCATTTGGTGTAAGGCTGGCATAACAGTGTTCTGAAGATATTTCGCAAGTCTCCTAAGACTCTTATGTCCAACTGGATGAAAAATAGTCTGTCCTCTGCACGCTTTCCTAAGTTGTACCTCTTTTCCTCCAATCCAAACAAAGATCCATCCATCCATCCATTTTCATAACCGCTTATCCTCTTGAGGGTCCCGGGGAGGCTGGAGCCTATCCCAGCTGACACTGGGTGAGAGGCAGGGTACACCCTGGACAGGTTGCCAGACTATCACAGGGCATAAGTGCTTTTCTAGTATATAAGTATATAACCAGTATAACACCAGATCCATGCGCTGCCATCTGGGCGTAACCCTCCACCTCCTAACTCTGTCCCACTTACAACTAAAGACAAAACAAAATGGCATGGTTGTTGCAAAATAAATATTTTAACTCTTTGGAAACCTGAGGCTGTGCCTTCTTTGAAGACCTGGCCAGCAGAAATTGCCAACTTGTTTTTTTTTTCCTAACAGTAACTTTATTGATTTTCAACAACAATAAACAAAGACATACACACATCCACATATACACAAACAAGCAAAAGAAAACACCAGAACAAAATCTTGGTACAACCACAGAGTATTTAACACACACATGTAATCCATCCCCGACCCCAAAAGTATGAATTTCAAGATAAATGAATAAATAAGATAGAATGAATAAAAAAGAATTAAATTAATAAATGAGAGAGGAGGGTAAATAAATAAATGAAAATAATAGGGAGAAGAACATTATAAATTACAGGTTGAGGATCATGCAATACAACACACTTCAGTTTAAGTACAGGTTATATTAATGTACAAATTTTGACAACAATTAACAAGAAAAAAAAGAAAACTTTCCATTCTGTGGTTGGTGTCGACTGCTCTGCTTAACGCACTACTTTGTGTCCTATAAGAGCATGTTTGTGGCTCTGTTGCTTGGTTACAAAACAGCAAATCCTAAACAAAAAAAAAAATTACCAATATATTGACAGTTCTTTCCAATGTTTTAGATTTTCGGAAAAAATAATTTGTTAATATTTTTGCTTGTGTTTTACAAGAGGAGCGAGGACACGTGGATTTTGTACAGCAAATGTAATTTCATTCAGATGATTAGAGGAGATTCTAGGATTCTGTAAATACCTTCAGACTTTGAGTGTTTTTTCAAGATCATCTTAGTTTTTCAAAGACGGACGAGTAATTATTTTTCAGAGAAACGGAAGCTTAGCGCTGCTTCTCAAATGAATGAACTTGACTATTTTAACCCTATCTAACCTTTGAAATGGGATCAAAATTTCAATTAGCCTACAACAGAATCACTTTTATAAAATGCACCAAATGCAATACAGTTACTGAAACTGTCTCTGTATATTTTTATATAAAAAAAGACTCTCATTCATCTGGAAAAGCTGAAAGTTACAGGACCTTAAAACTGTAGCAAACAGAAACCAAGCTTGCGGAGCACCTTGACTGTACCACCTTCTCAAATGGTGGCAGTAATTACATAAGAGATAAATGAAGCCATTAAACAAACTAACACTTATCAACGGTTAACAGTGGGCAATAAAGCTCGATTATCCCCCTCATTTTCTCCTTTTGGGCAGGAGGCCAAAGTAAGCAATCAGTAAAGGTTGCACTAAAAGCCAGCACCCATTAATGAAAGATACTAACTCCATGACTGCCTCAATTTGTTTTTCGGTTCCAAAGCCAACAGATTTCTGTCCAGAGGGCAAGATTTTGTACTGGTTTCCAAATATAAGCTGAGATTCTGAGAGGAAGGTGACATTACATTTAATAATAATAATTTCCACAGCTTCTCAGTCAGCAAAAATATTATCTGTTCAGTGTTTTGAAGCCAGTCTGACCAGATTTCAGGGGTGAAAGTGAGATCATGTGGAGTCATGAGAGAGTGAAGAGCTCTGGACGACTGTGTGAAACGTCCTGGGATTCAAAGCAACTTTTGCTTGAGATCTGAACACTCCCACAGCTGATGTTTCATGCAGGAGAATCCCACACACACACACGCACTAAGAACTCAAAGTCAAGGATCTTTTCTGAGCCCCGGAGGCGGCCTGTATCTATTTATCCACTGAGATTTCTCATATGGTGAAAGACAAACGTATGCAGCTCTGAACACACAAACAAAAGCCTGCATAAATGCACTAGTGCTTTAAAACCACAGCTACAGGTACATCTCACAAGGAAACATTTCCTCATGTTTAATTTAAGTACATTTATTCAACAGCTCCATAATTATTTGTTGCAAAGCTGCATTGCTGCGGATTTCAAACAAGATTTCATTAGATAAAAGTAGATTTTACAACCAGAATAAATGCTGGCATTGTACGTTTCTGCAAACCACAGATACATGACATTTGTATGTTATTATGTAGCCCGTATATTTCTTTATGTTTCAACAACACTGTGGTTAACGTGATGTTAGGTTTAGGAACAAAAACCACTTGGTTGTGGTTGGGATGAGATCATGTATGGTGCAAAACTTTGGGTGGCATGATCTTTGCTGGAAACACAGCAATGTCTCAATAAAAACACAGCCTCTTTTCATAGCACTATCCCTGCAGAAATCGCAGGGATGGCTCAGTAAAAACAACAGCTTTAGTGGCGCTATCCCGGCATGAAACACAGCAATAGATTCATGAAAAACAACCACTTTTTATGGCACTATCTTTGTAGAACATGCAGTGATAGCTTGGTAAAAAAAACCTGCCACTATGCTCGGTGGAAACACAAAAAAACACCCACGTTTGCAGGCTACAAAGCCGCTTGAAACGCAGAGATTACTCATTTAAATACAACTGCTTTTTATGGCACTATCCCTGTCGATAATGCTATAAAACACCCACAGTTGCTGGCCAAAGAGGTGCCGGAAACAAAGTGATGTCTCAGAACAAAAACATGTACTTTTTGTGACACTATCAAAAAAGGCAGCAATGGCTTGGTACTATCCTCAGTGGAAACACAGCAATGTGTCTGTGAAAAACAACCACTTTTCGCGGCACTATCTTTGCAGAACATGCAGTGATAGCTTGATAAAAAAAATATGCTCATTTTTGTGGCACTATCCCCGTTGATAATGTTAAAAACACCCACAGCTGTTGGCTACAAAGCTGCTGGAAACGCAGGGATGACTCTCTAAAATAGAACCACTTTTCATGGCACTATCCTGGCAGAAACTGCAGTGATGATTTGGTAAAAAGTAATTGCTTTTTGTGGCACCATCCCTGTTAATAGCACTAAAAAACACCCAAATGTGTTGGCTGAAGATCCGCTGGAAACACAGTGATGGCTCAGAACAAAAACACATACTTTTTGTGACACTATCATGGCAAAAAAGGCAGTAATAGCTTGGTAAAAAATACAACCACTTTTTCTCGGCACTATCTTTGCAGAAAATGCAGCGATAGCTTGGTAAAAAAAAAAAAAAGCTGCCACTTTGTGTGGCACTATGTTCGGTGGAAATGCAAAAAACACCCAAGTTTGTTGGCTACAAAGCCGCTGGAAACGCAGTGATGACTCACTAAAATACAACTGCTTTTCATGGTACTATCCTAGTAGAAAGTGCAGTGATGACTTGGTATAAAAAAATTTGCTTTTTGTGGCACCATCCCTGTTAATAGCACTAAAAAACACCCAAATGTGTTGGCTGAAGATCCGCTGGAAACACAGCGATGGCTCAGAACAAAAACACATACTTTTTGTGACACGATCCTGTTGGCTTAAACGCCTGTGGAAATGCAGTAACGCCTTGCTAAAAAACAATTGGTTTGTTGATTGTTGGTCTCATACAGTGGTCTGCAGCTTGACTTGATGTCTTGCCTAGGTGTTCCCACTACATCACGTTATAAATGTTGATATGATGCATGTATGGTATTTGAAACATACAAATGTAATGTATCTGTGGTTTGCTGATACGTAGGCTACAATGTGAATGTTTTTTTTTTCTGGTGACTGGGCTGAGATTTGAACAGGATGGTATTTGTTATTTCAATCAGTCAAAAGACAGTGTGTATTTTCTTTAGATTTCTATTGGAACAATATAAAGTTTAAACTGTTTAAAATGGGATTAAGCAAATGTTGCATGAAGAGAGTGTTATAAGGAGGAGGTAAAGAGAGAGACGCTGCTACAGATTGAATGCTATGGAACAGAATATGCAGAAAAAGAACAAAATCGCAAATGGAAAGACAGAAACATTAAATTTAATCAATACAGATGATTTGTTTTTTAGACATTTGTGAATGCAACACGAACAGGTGACAGACCAGACAAAAGTGAAAGGAAGATGTGATTGTAAAGAAAGGTGTGATGATGAAGCAGAAGAAAACTGGGTCTCAGTCTGCTGCCTCATCGTCCTACAAGCCGCGTACACTGGAGGGGAGGAATTATGGCAGGGAGAGCGAGCAGAAAAACCTGTTTCTTCTAACTATAAAAAAAAAAACAGAACTGCTTTTGTTCAATCGATGCAGACTGAAATTGAGTTGTCCAGGCAGTGTGTACGAAGACGTGCACAAACATGTTTTGATTTTGGGAAGTACAGTGTGGGATTTGATGTGTAAATTGTGATGTGGAGGGTGCAGATGAGAATGTGAGGATCCAAGTAGCCGGCAGGGAGGTGAGTAATACAGTAGATTGGGAGCAGCAGGCTGAGATCACGGCACCACAACATGTGATGGAAACTGGCCTATGATCTGCTTGTACTTTCTATTTTGGTGAATTTGGATTGAAATGTTCTTGTGGCCAAGGACAAGTCGAATTGAATTGTTTCCATGAATAGTCACAAAGTCAAAAATATATTAGGCTGGAAGAATATGCACAGTATAACTGAGAAGTTAAGCCAAAATCGTACTTGACACAATTTGCAGTGGAAATGGTCTTGCTACATCTGTGTCACTGAAAAGCAACAGATTACTGAGCCTTTTTTTAACTTACCTGCATCAGACACTTAGAGGAGGAATCACAGGCAGCTAGTCACAGTTCCTTATAGGGATGCACGATATTGGATTTTTTGCCGATATCCGATATACCGATATAGGACAACTCATTTTTCCAATGACCAATACCGATATTGATATATCCCCTTTTTTCCCCACCTACTTTTAGTGATCATAAAGTCTCTCCTGTCGTAGAGTTAACATCATATTACACATGCATGCTCTTATCATGACGGCCCAACAGCGGATACAGACATGAAATGCAATACTTTTCAATGTATGTTATATTCATTCATTGTGCAAAATAAGAAAAAGCATGTTGGTTGATTCATTTTAAAGCCAATATCAGCTGATACTGATGATGTACATTATCATGCATCCCTAGTTCCTTCAGTCTAGCGAGTTGACAGTTCTTTGTGATATCAGGCAAAGATCAGTATTTAGACGTTTTAAAAATCTAATAATGATATATAGGCCAATAGTACATGATTTTTTTTACATAAACACATGGTGGCATGGTGGTACAGTGGTCAGCATTGTCGCCTCAAGGGTTCCTAGTTCGCACCCAGGGTGGGGGAGCCCTTCTGTGCAGAGTTTGCATGTTCTCTCCGTGGCAGTGTGGGGTTTTCTCCGAGTACTCCGGCTTCCTCCCACAGTCCAAAGACATGCAGGTTAACTGGTGACTCTAAATTGTCCGTAGGTGTGAATGTGAGTGTGAATGGTTGTCTGTCTCTGTGTGTCAGCCCTGTGATAGTCTGGTGACCTGTCCAGGGTGTACCCTGCCTCTTGCCCAATGTCAGCTGGGATAGACTCCAGCTCCCCCGCGACCCCTAACAGGATTAGCGGTTATGGAAGATGAATGAATAAATGAACTTAACATAACTAGAAAAGTGCACACAGTAGAGTGCGGATCTCCACCAGGTCTGTCTGGGAGCATGTTGGTGGGGAGCAGGGAGTGCAGGGCAGGCTTTGTGTCCACTGCGTATGCATGACAGTAGTGGAATTAATCTCACTCAGTTGTCCCTTCTGGCTCCCTTACAGTCATCAAAGATAACAAAAACGTGGATTTATACATCGGTCTTGTCAAATTTTTTTAACATATTGGGTGTGGAATTAATCTGCAGATGCTCCGGATCAAAATGAGGCCAAACTTTTCTACGGATGTCAGTTTTTGAACCTCTACAAAGGTCAAAATGTGTCCTGCAGCAGACAGTAGGGCTTGTTGTTGGCAAATTCGCAATGCAGATGGTGAGATGGTGAATTGAGGCCAGATGACATGTAATGTATAGATCCTCTTCGTCATAAACAATCAAACCAGCAGAGTTTTTTTGCTAGTGAGCCATAACTATTCCAAAAGCACCTTTAAATTGTGAAAGATACAAGCCAACTCTCAAATATCAAATGTAATTCTGTCCAGCATCAGTGCTGTGTCATCATCACGTTCCCCTCAGAGCGCAGAGGAGATGGCCTGACTGCATGCTGTTGACAATCATGGTCATATGTGTGGGACACCGCAGCTGTTGAAATGCACACAAATAGCATTCAATAATCCAAGAACAGAGCGTCAACAGTGTGCAGTAATAAGTTCCAGTACTGTCCATATATCACCAAATATGACTCGAGTTATTGTGTGTAAAATGGCTGCAGTGACCACAACTGTGCTGTCACTGGAGACACAGCCACACACTCTGCATACTCCAGTCACCTTACGTACATCTTCACCACCTGCACATGCGGATTGTGTAAATTGTCTGGAAATAAAGCCAGTGACAGCTCTAGCCTCTCGCACAGTCATTACACTCCATATCCTCATTATGAGTCCTCATCAAAATGCAGGCTGAGTTCACCGTAACAATACTTAAATAAATAAATTGTGTTTACCCATTAAACTTACATTTTCAAATGATATCTCAGGGTCGGGTACACCACTGATTGTCCCGATCATTTTGGCAAGGTGTGAAGCAATCAGGCTGATTGCTATAAACATATAAATACTGCAGTGACACTCGGTTGTTGCCGTGATTCACTGTAAAGAACCATTTATCATCAGACACATTTGTATGCATCTACAGTCATCAGATACTTTGCATTGACCATTTATGGTTGAATATGGGTATGTAGAGGGCGGGATATGAGGCTGAGCCACGTGCGGACAACTCCAAGTTGATTTGGGATTTGTAAGAAGAACTTGCAGGCATACACACAGTTTTATAAATCAGATTTTTTTTTGTGTTGCCTTTTTGTTATAATGCTATCATGTACACTTTTAGCATGGATCATGCATGCTGGTTTATAAATGAGATCCCAGGACATTTACGGTTCAGCTTGCCAGTGCATTCTGAGCAATGACAAAGTAGGTAAAGGTGCCACCATGTCATTGGTCCAACGGCCCAAAATTCCGAAGCCCTGCTACTCCGCAAAAAGTCCCATTGAATTAAAACTCCATTTCTCCAAGAGCCTGTTATCCCTCCCAAAAAACGCCCATTTCTTCGAAGTTACATTTCTCCGAAAATACATACTCCCTGCTGTTGGTTTCAGTTTCCCAGCGGTGTTTGAGACACTGATCCTAGGCGTTTTTACTGACCCTTTGCAGCATTTCCAGTGACGTTTGAATCACTGATCCTGGGTGTTTTTACTGACCAATCACGGCATTTCTAGCAGTGTTTGAGCCACTGGTTCTGGGTGTTTTTAACTGACCCTTCGCAGCATTTCCAGCAACGTTTGAACAGTAGATTTGTTTTTACTCACTCTTTGTGGCATTTCCAGCGATGTTTGAACCACAGATCTTACTGACCCTTCACAGTAATTCCAGCAACATTTGAGCCACAGATCCTGGGCATTTTTCTGAACTCTTCATGATGTTTCAAGCGAAATATGAACCACAGATCCCAGGTATTTTTATTGACCCTTCACAGCATTTCCAGCGACATTTGAACCACCAATCTTGGGTGTTTTTACTGACCCTTCGTGTCATTTTTACTGACGTTTGAACCACTGATCCCAGGAGTTTTTACTGGCTCTTTGCGCAGTTTCTCAGCGACATTTCAACCTCCAGTCCTAGGTGTTTTTACTCACTTCTAGCGCTGTTTCCAGCAACCTTTGAACCACCTTTCCCGGGTGTTTTTGCTGACCCTTAACAGCGTTCCAACTGACGTTTGAACCACTGATCCCGAGTGTTTTTACTGACTCTTAGGGCATTTCTATCGACGCTTGAAGCACCGATCCCAGGTGTTTTTACTGATCCATCACTGCATTTCCAGCGGTGTTTGAACCACCAGTCCTTGGTGTTTTTGCCAACCTTTTTTGGCGTTTCTCAATGGTGTTTCTCAGTAGCATTTGAGCCTCCGATCCTGTATGTTAATCAGTCCCTCACAGTGTTTCCCAGCGGGGTTTGAGCCACTGAACCCAGGTGTTTTTCACCAACCCATCCCTGCTTTTACAGCGACTTTTGTGCCATCAAATGTGGGTGTTCTAAGCTAAAATATGTTCCTTTCCTAATCATAATGAAGCGTTTTTTGTTCCAAAACCAAACTACACATTCACCACAGTGTTGTTGAAAAATGGAACATATTTACAGAGATATACAAGTCGAAATTTTTTTGTGGTGATCAGGGTGTCTAAGTGTACGGAGAGTAAATTTTTGGAATAACAGGGCTTAAAAGCAAGGAGCATTGTTTTTTGGATAACAGACTTTTGGAAAAATGAGCTTCCAGTCCAATGGGACATTCCTTGAGCTAGTAAAGCTTTAGAATTGTGGGCCATCAGAACAATGAGCAGTCCCTGTAATGGTGACATAGTTTCTAAGTAACCTCAAACTTATTTTAGCATTTCTGCGCTGCCATTTCTTGTTACCTTTCGCCGACATATACACCAGTGCTGATATATCTGCAATAAGCTAATATGGGCCAATGTATCAGTCTACCTCTATATACAAACAATAAATCAAGCTTTACTATAAAAACCTCTGTATGAAATGCCATATACAATTACATTTTCATTTTCCTAGGGAAAAAAACAAACAAAAAAACAAATTTCTTCAGTGGTCATTGTGATTACAACAACCACTCTGTGACAGCCGCCTGCCAGAAACCGAAGTCAAGACATAAATGCAAACAAAATAACACTGTCTGGCTTTTCTGATAGAAAAAGTGCATAGAATGTTAACTTACCTTTTAATGTGAACATGTCCATCATTTTCATGCAGACACAGAAAACAAAAACACAGACCTGATGTGAAAAAGCACAATTTGAGTTCCTGTCGGGGAAAATGATTGTTAACTTTATTCTTGAATAAATAAGTAAAAGGGCGACTGCATCTTCTCATTGAACACTGATAAATAAAAGACAGCCAGAAATTCAAGAATATAAAATACATGAATAAATTACGTTAAAAACAAAAAAAGATGAAAGACGAGTTTTGCGCTTGATCTTTAAAAGGTGCTTCAACTAGCAGCTGCTACATGACGGAGACGGTTAGCAGCATCAAGTGATCAGTTTACACTCAAATACACGGTCATATCATTTTAGCAGTGATGAGGTGGTTTGCAGGCATTTTCAGTAGCTCTTGGGCCTCCAGTATGGCTGGCAGGCATAACCTGATAGCCCTGTAAAGGTGCAGAAACAGAGAAGGTTTCATTGATGTTATCTTTTTCTTTTTCCCTTTTTTTTTTTTTTTTTGGTCAGATGTGGGTTAATTTTCACCCTGAGAGCACAGCCTTGTCATGTGACTCGGCTGCCACGGCCTCCCACAGCCTTGTATTTATATTGCTACTTGTCAGGGTTGAATTCAAATTTAACCAATTAAGCTAACAGACCTCCCTCTCTCCTTTTCTCACAAATAAAAAAATCCAATCAGACTCCTAGCTGAAGCGTGACAACCACAGCCTGACTCCTTGACTTTAAGGCGGAAGATAAATTTGCCTTTATAAGTCCCATTTATAATGATCAAGTACGTTTTCTCAAAACAGAGAAGCCAGACTCTTCACCAGAATAAACTGTTTCCTCTATTTTATGCAGCACCAACATTACTGGAAAAACCAGCAACATTAAAAGCAGGGCAAATGATACGAGGAGCTGGCGAGGCATTGATCAAAGACTGTGTTATGACCACTGACACAGACTGACACATCTAAAGTTTATTTACCAGCTGGTCTGCCAAGTTCGTGCTATTGAACTGTACCATCCACCAGTGTGGCAGAGCAGCAAATCTCCCATTAAATATCAAAACCTTTATTTTGAATTGCTTCATAGATGAACTCAAAAAGCATGTAGGTCATTTAAAAAAAATCTAATTAGCAAAGAAAAGCAGGGAAATAACATCTGGAGAACATTATAGTAGTTTGATAATCAGAAAGGCAATTTGAAGGTTGAAGTTCAGCTTCTGTTTTTAAATAAAGCATTTTGTAAAATCTAAAAGTACATAGTAACTTTGCACAGTAAAACACAAAATTAAAATACTGAAATTAGAATAGAATAAAACAATTAGTCAATAAAAGTTGCACCAAAGGAAGAAATAAAAAAATAGTGTTTTTTAGATATTTTTTTATATTACCATGCTGATGTCATGTTTACCATGTACACCATCTTAAGTCAGTGTGTTAGCATGCTAACATTTGCTAATTAGCATTAAACACAAAGTACAGCAGAGGCTAATTGGAATTCTATTAGTTTTTGGTCACTGATTAACATATTGGACCTGGCAATTATTGAGATAATTAAGTCTGGTGCAAAGTGGTGGACTAACCACCTGACGATCAACATTGCCATCCATAGAGCTAAGTGTGGGTGATACATACCTTGTGTCGTTAGAAATGCGTCCACCTATAGGGATTTGTCAATACCGTCTCTAACGTAGGAGCTATTTGGGGCAGGCCATGTATGTATAAAAAGAACTGGATACAGCGATCAAGGTGAGACCCTGTGCAGAAAGTCGTCAAAAAAGAAGCCAAAAAATTTAAACTGCCGTGTATAAAATTGCCTGCATGACTGGTGCTGCTTCTGCACTGTACGGCCCATAGAGCAGCCAAACTAGCTACTGCTGCTGCTTAGCCCGCTAATTTGGATGGGGATAACATGGTTAAATCATGCCACTCTTATAGACTTTCCAAATGCCATCTGACTGAATGGATCAAATTCTGATATTGATATGAGGTGGTGACACTCAAAAAATTGTATCCACTGATTTACAGCCATGTAAGTATATGGGAAAAAAATCTTTTCAGGCAACATGGCATCATGTGATGGATGTAATTACGCCGTTTACCTCACACGATAACTTATGACCCCCAGGAAGCCTGCCGGGCTTTCAAGTCAATTTTCCTAGTGGCCAGACTGTGGAATTACAACTTCCAGGTCAATCACTTAATGCCATGGAGCCCAAGAGAACTTCTTCTTGTGAGTTTATTGTGAAAGGGACGTCTGTAAATCAGTTGCTACATTTTTCTGAGCATCACAGTGTTTTATTCGGGCTGATAACATTTTGAAAGTCTATAAGAGTTGCACAGTCAAATAAATTAAGCCCAATTCAAGTTAGCGGAGAGCTAAACTGGAAGTTAGTTTGCATGCGGCGCTGAGCACCTATTTTAGGAAAATACGGGGCTCCACCTCCAACGCTGTATCCAGTTCTCTTTATATATCCATACAGTAATGTGATTTGGGCAGGCATTCAGGAAGAGAAGTGGAAAAGTGGTAAATATAGACACCTGTAACACTTGATTGTTGTTAAAATAATTTTAGTTATACTGTGTTAGTTTTTTTGTTTGTATGGAGGTTCCAAATAAAAGAAGAAAATAAAAGAAGTGTCGTATGGCTATTTTAATTTCTTAATTTAAGTATCATGATATATGCAGTTACTGTGATGTAAAATTACATATACCTTGATAGAAGATATCAGCCACATGCCCACCCTGTGACGATTATTAAGAAAAACAATTTTGTAATAAAACTACTAAGGTTAGTTCAGTGACTGATTCTGTTATTACATTTTAACAATACCCGCCCCCCCCACCCCCCCACCCAAAACCCTGTCAGCATCATGTAAGATTTATCCCTACCTTTGCACACAATACGGGAGCATATTGTTGCTAGGAGCTGCGGCCCTTTTGTTAATGCTGAAAGGATTTACCTGTAATCTGGCTGTCTGGAGGAAAAAACATCAGGCCAAGAGAATTCAGCAGCAGCTGCAGTGGAGAGGACAGGGAATTAGACTGGTGCCACGACGGAACATATTATAGCGCTGTAAAGATAAAACATTTTAAAGTGCTTTAGCGCTATATATCAAGTCACGCCAAGGCCCTGTGAGCCGCACACCCACCAGCAAACAAAAACCCCCAAGATGAAGGTTCATCCCCTGCTGTGAATTATGTGAAGCACTCCACTGCTGCAGCACTATCTCTATTACTCTGCTACAGCATTATTTTCAAAGCAATACTGAGTAAAGTACACAATATGAACTGTCAATTTGTCAGGCCAATATTGATTTGTATTGTTATTCTTTCATATCTCTATGGATATTGGATGCAAACATGAAGAGTCTCTTGTAATCGCACAGTTAAATATGTGCAATGGCCTGGTTTTAGTCTTGGATCCAGATCCAATTTTACATGTGCAACATATAATTTATTAGAAACGGAATTTAATCTGTGGTTTGTTTGTACATGTAATTGAAGAATTTAATCTCTTGGTGGAGTTTTTTCTTTAATACTTAATCCATTTTAACACCACAGAAAATTCAGGTCTTTCCCACTCGAGTGGTAATATAGACTATGTGACAAAAATAAGACAACTTATTTCATCCGGAAACACAAATCTTTATATGTGTCACATACTCTGGGTCTTTGTGTCAGCAGTTCAGATGAGAAACTGCTGAGTACAAATCCAATCACTCCTTCATGCCAGGAAATTGGTGCATAAACCAAGAAAAAAAACTGAGTTAGTACGGGGGCGAAGAAATCCATTACTTATTCAGCCTTTAACATGTTATTCAATCTGCCTCTATAGCATATTCACATGGCATGTTTTCAAAGAGGAGGAGATGATAAGAGATTTAAAAAGGATTTTAATGCATTGGGCACATCAAATAATTCATGATTCTAATTTATTATGAGCCACAAACGCAGGGACTCATTTGGTTTGAATGTGATATGTGAGGCGATGAATACAGATGGCTTTATTCAAAACACTTGAACATCATTTGGGATGATGACAGTGGTGTCTGTTTATTTTACATAAAAGTGACAATGACGACGTTTATATGCAGAGAATATTGTGTTTTTTGGGCTTATTCAGAAAAAGGCAACGTTCCTACTAAGTTGTTTACTTGGTTAATACAAATGAGTGTTTCACTAATATTCCTGTTTGCATGCAGACTGGGAGTAGTGTGACTGAACATGTCGTTCATCATGTCAAAACCTGGAAAAGCAGAACTGTGTGACTCATAAATGTGTCTTTTGCTTCTTTACTTCAGAGCAGCCTTTTTTCAAAGTTTTTCATGAGTGTCGGCCTTGTTGGACCGTACGAACACAGCCTCCCTCTTTCATTCCTTCAACCCCGTTCTTTTAGGGACAGTGTTGTGATATTTGTGCATAGCCAAAATCCTGTTGATATCCAAGTCTTTCACATCCTTTAAAGGGAAATTTCGGTTATTTCAACCCGCAGAGCTAAATGGTAAACAAACATGGCACCACACCGGTAAGGTAAGACAACACGTTTACATGTCGTTTTCAATATGTTCTCTGACATCTATCTTAACAATATGAGGCGGTCTTTGTGGAAAAAAGCTTGTTTAGTGGATTAACTTTGCACTTGAAGTATGCCCGTTCACTTACGTTTTAACAGGTCTGACGCTACTATGCGCCCCAGCTGTATCTAGGCTAACGGCTAACATGCTAACTATTATTTTTATGTCACTAGTCACTTGAAACAAATTTAGGACGATAGGAGACAGGTTGAAATAAACCGAAATTTCCCTTTAAAGTAGATTTATTTCTCCTTTCGACCAGAAATGTTAACCTGGTCTCATTCTCTAACTCATCAAATACCGATGTGTGGTCAGTGGCCTTTGGCATCATACACTATTTTTTACACTCCGGCTAATTACAGCAGTGTAAAGAGTGGAAAAGTCTGCCTAGTGCGGGTAGGAGTGAAGGTCGGTCAAACAAACACCGGCCTTTCACCCGGGAGTCTGCTGTTCATGTCTGGTGTAAAACCAAAAGTAAATCGAGGTCTTTTAATAATTCAAATAAACACAACAAGTTTGTGTGCGTGTGTGTAGCATGCTATCCTAGTGAGGTATGTAATTGGACGTATATGATGCTCAGTTAATTAGTAACATTCATTCATTTACATCTATAACCGCTTATCCTGTTAGGGGTCGTGGGCGGGCTGGAGCCTATCCCAGCTGACATCGGGCGAGAGGCTGGGTACACCCTGGATAGGTCGCCAGACTATCATAGGGCTGACACATAGGCTGCGTTCAGACCTGATTCAAATCTGATTCCTTCTCAAATCCGACTTTTAGGGCTGACTGTCCACACTGTTTTTAGCAAGTGGCTACAACATCGGAGTGGAGATGTCATCTAGCGTGTATTGTGTGATGTCATATAAGGAGCTGTTCAGACTCAGACACAACTGTCCAAATGCAATTTGAAACTACCTCCCAAAGATGGTTTTGATCTGGTTTGCAAAAATCGGATTTCATGTCATTTATGACTGTTCAGACTTCACAAGAGCCATCTGGTTCCAATCTAGATTGGCTAAAAATCAGATTTTGGCTGGCAGTCTGAACAAGGCCATAGAGACAGACAACCATTCACACTCACATTCACATCTACGGACACCTACGGAGTCACCAATTAACCTGTATGTCTTTGGATTGTGGGAGGAAGCCGGAGTACCCGGAGAAAACCCACGCAGACACGGAGAGAACATGCAAACTCCGCACAAAAGGAATGGGGGGATCAAAACCCCCCACTCTTGCTGTGAGGTGACAATGCTAACCACTGCACCACTGTGGTGCCACATCAGTAACAGCTGTAATTATTTAGCCAAACAATTATGTTTTTCTCTGTACATTTCGTCTTCCAAATTGCATGGCTCTGGATGCAGATTTTGCCATGTTGTTTGTGGCCTCTTCTTCTGTTACGCATTTAATGCTATTCAACTTCCAGGTCAAAGCCCGGGGAGGAAACTGTGGAGCATTCACAGAGCACCTAGGTCCAATTGTATGTATACATGCAGCAGTAATTTGACTCCCAATTGCATTAACTGGGTGTGTTAGTCTGACTTTGAGAAATTAAGTTTAGTATGATTTCAGTCAGGCTAATGTATTTACATGTATTATAAAAGTCTGGTTTTAGTCGGAATAATACAATAAATCAGGTTTTTCTTTGTTGTTTTGCATTTCTTTGTTGTTTAGTGTACAGTATCTTTGCAGTTCCTTTGCATCTTTTTGTGGTACTTTTTAGTCTAGTCCTGTTGGTGTGTGTTTCTTTGAGTGATATTTTGCAGGTGAATGCCAGGGGGGCCTGCTGGACACTTTGGGCCCCTGAGCCTGTGCCTTGTAGGCATGTTCAGTAATCCATCCATGGCTGTTTACACGTCTAAAGAATGCTCCTAAAATCTGAATAATACTGGCATATTCCACGTTTTAATTGGAAAATGCTACATTTGGAAAAAGACCTGATTCAGAATATCCGAACAGAATATGCTGTTTACCTATCAAATTCTAAATATTCAGAATGATAGTGGAATATTAGCGTGCTTAGTCAAAGATCACGATTTTGCATATGTAAAAGAAGCAATCTGTGAAGTGGAAAATATTTTTTTAATGCTGCGGTTTGTATTTGTGCCTTGTTTGTTTCTTTTAAGGATTAAAGTCCATTTTTTAATCTCCGTGTTTTAATAGCTTGACGATTACAGTACATTATTGCAAAGACATGGCCTCTTAGATAGAGTATTACAAGAAATGCACACACAAATAAAACACAACAACCTCTCCAATGTACTAAAATGAATAGGCCATGCTTTTCTGGCCTATCTCATTTTTTTTTCTATCTTGGATCCCTCGAGTTATTGCTGTCATCACCGTAATCATTATATTTTGCGTCATCTTTTCCAATCTGTAAATCTAAAATACGATCCATGGACATGGCATGTAAGATAAGCTGTGGGCCACTATTATCTTTTCCCTGCCATCAGTAAAGTGGATTTCCTGATGCATCAGCAGCCCCTTCGGTCATCCAAAATCTGGTTTTCCAGATTTCCCACTCCTATCCCCTCTGTGGGGGTCTTAATGGGGAGATGGGATTCAAAGGTCTTGCTCAAAGCCGCTTTCTGTCACTCTCTCTCCCTGCCTGTTTTTTTATGTAAATCGATCCAGTCTTGGGTTCCAGCATTAGATTGGGGGTTGTTGTGTGTGCTGTACACTGCCTGAGGCGGCTGACTGTCTGGCTAACACATTACCCCACATCCCCACTTTACTCCCCTCTACAGATAACTGAAATGTAGACTGCAACCATATAGATTGTCCCCATATGGGTTAATGTTTGCAATTTGATCGTGCATGGATAGACAAACACACAGCACGTCCGAAGCAGAAACATACACACAAACACAAAGAGCCTTCAGGTGCTCTTTGTGCTTTTACATCGTTTTCTAATAGAGGAAGAAAAATGAGCAACCATAGGGCAAAACATCCTCAAATGACTGTCTGCCGTCCTTTGTAGCACCTGCTTAATCCAGAGAATCACAGCTCAATATGCTCTATTAATCCCTCCGGCGCTCTGCACCACTTCAATCTCACACCACATCTATGTTGTTTTTAAAGGGCTGACCCAAATACTCCAGTGTTCGAGAGACTCGCCGCTGAAGCTCCTGGGATTGAAAAGTCATCCATTCTTTAGCACTTTTCTGCCACACACACATTCACACACCGAGACCTCATGAACATCCACAGCACAGTACGGTGTACAGCTTTCTTAGTCATAAAATCAGCTTATATCAAACTGCAAGTTTACGAACAGTACCAGCTTTTTAAATTTCAGAAATGATTCTCTTCAGGTTCACTGACACCACTTCACTTCAATCAAGAGGACTAAAGTAGAAATAGACACAAAAGCTCTGATGCTTGAACTGATTGTGACAGACATAAGTCAAACAAGAAATATAAAGTACTATTTGGGCCCAATACCATTCCTTATCTTTACCCCTACTCCTCATTTTCCAGTGCAATTTTACTGAAATGGGACAACCTTTCAAGACTCTGATATGTCATTAGTAGTCGTCAATAGGGTGCTCTGGGAATGAGTCCTAAAACCTGGAAATGAATTAGCATTTTAGCACTTCCGTTTCCCTTGTCTCGAAGTCAGTGGTTTTTGGTATGATGCCTGACATAAGCCTTGTTAACACAAGCTTAAGAGACTTTCAGTTTTTGTTCTATGACACAAAATATGTCAGTAGATACCACACGTGTGAATTTTGAAGCTTTTATGTGTCTTTGCCAACAAGTAGCTAAATGAGACTACAGAACGTTATCACGCCGAACATGGCTTTACAGCCTCGTTGTAGCAGGGATGTTAAGTCATGTGACCGTGGTGTACTTTGTTTGTAGCCTAACATCAGTTTCTTACTTATGGTGATCGCATTTAGGCCATTTGTAAAGATTATCTTGCTGAACAAAACGTGCAAGTATCATAGGAGCTCATGTCTTTGCACAAGAGCTTGTTATCTGCCATAACCCAAGTCCAAACTGAAAAATCCCATTGGCTTTTTGACAAGGGAACCTGCTAACTTCCGTGTCAGCCTAAGCATTATCCCTGGAGCACTCTACGGCATTTACATAAACAGACTGAACTATGACAATAATGGTGATAAAGACATTTGTCATTCATCTTGTGGAGATAGAAAAGCATGTATGCTCACAATTTGTTCACAACTGAAGCGTAACCCTATCAATCATTAGTCAGCAAATAAAAAACAATACTGCTTTATTACCAGGTGGGGCACTGTAGGCTCACATAGCAACCCGTCTGCACTGATATTAGAGGAGTGGTAGCACTGCTAGCCTTAAGTTAAATTTCAGGTGTCACATACCATCAAAGAGGTGGGATGTGACATGGAAGTATGTCGAAATGTGGAACTGTAAAGCACAAACCAGCAATAACAATATAACGTTAGCTAGCTAGCTAGTTGGCTACTTAGACATTAGCACACTGCTAGCAATCTTTCTTGTTATGTTTGTTCAGAAAAAGTCCATAGCAACAGTTTCTTACTTGTCCAGCCATCTTGAGGATGATGACTCATAACACTTGGACTGGAGTGTGCCTCTTAAAAACCTCCGCTTAAAGCGCCATGTAGCCTCAACACTTCACCCCACCTCTCTGTCCCAACAATAACCGAGCCCCCCCACCAGTAGATGTGAACACACAAAATGGAGGGCTAAGTGGTAGAGGCAAGAGGTGTTTTGAAATTGTTGTAACTGTGCTGTGACATTGTTCATAATGGAGCTATTGTGCATTTATTTTCTGTCAAAGCTATTATTCTGAAGTCCCAAGTCTGCTTTCTAATGAAGAAATATATTAATAATACAACATCTGGGAGAGCAGATTGTTGGCAGGATTGATAGAAGTTTACAGCTAGATTTCTATAATAATCTGCCCTGTCAGGGTTATAAATGTAGGAATATAAGAGCAATTATAATCACAAATGTGTTATTTTTTTTTACTACACTGATGAGAACAACTGAACTAAAAGAAAGTTTGGCATAAATGTGATTTTTTTTTTTTTTTTTTTTTTTTTTTAAATGTCACACTGCTTTAAAAATGGCTGTTCGCTCTGTGTTGTTGTGCAGGACTGAGTAAAGCAGGGTACACACAATGATGTTCAATCAAGCGACACATTCTGCTGCTGCCAAAACATAAATTGCATTTATCCAGCCTCAATCTAAGACATCCATTTCCTTATGTATAATGCCATCTTGCATTACAGATATTGTTTTCTGAATTTGTCACTTCCCATGCTTGTCAGTTTTATGATGAGATTTTTTTTATATTTTTAGTGGCCTTATTAAGAGATTGGTTTTGGCTTCACACACTTCTTAGCAATAGTATCTCATGGTCATGACTACAAGGCGCAGGGGACGGGTTGTGCTAGAGAAGAACTTTTAGTTTTCATGTTAATTTGTAGAACATGTTGTCCGACCACGTTAGGAGACAAGTAGTTTTGTATAGCCAGATATGTCTCCATGCTTGCTGAGCTGGGGATGTCAATGTTAAACTTAATTTGGTTGACTGCTGAGATGTTTTTGACCAGTTACATGTTGGTCTATGGGTAAATTCTGCTGCTCTTCAGTTTACTGCACTGTGCACCACCCGGTAGTGGGAGCTAGTTAGTGACCAAGCTGCTTAATTTTAACAACACTAAAAGGGATCTGTAGCCTAGATGTGTGTTGGCCGCAGAGGTTGCGCTAGACTTTTTCATCGCCGGTCATTTTGACCAATAGGGTCGTAAAAAGCTGGTCATAATCTATTTTTACCGGTCATTTTAATTTTCGTTTTTAAATGATAATAAAGATATTCAAAGACATTTAGTTTTCATTCGTTCGTTTTTAATAAATCCAACAAGCAAGTTATAAAGTGTGCATTAATAAGGACATGAACGAAAAGATGAACAGACATCCACACACCGCAGCGCTTCAGTTCGGCGTCTGATCTAAATGCGAGCCGCGAGCGCTTCTGTCAAGCTGGATAGAGCGGATCGTACCAAACAGGAAGTCGGACACAGAAAAGACGAGAGAATCTGGCCAATTTTCAAAATAAAATAACAACAGCATGCACTGATGGAATACCATGTTTATAATTTAAAATAACACAACAGTGCATAATCGAACACATTTTTCAATACCCTGATAACTTCATTACAATTTTAATTTTGTGTCACCGAGCCTACAGACATGACTACATGAATAAAATGGTCAGAACAATATGCCCTATTCATTCAGTGTTAATCCAACACACTCAATACATGGACATGCAATGACAAATTGTAATTAACTTATTACGTTATAAAAAAACTATTAAAATATGGCCTTACCCATGTTTAAAATGACCTGTTGAAGTGAAAAAACAAGTACAGGACATCCACGGCACTAATGCATCTGGTGTGTCCAGGCCATCATGTTAACAACGCTACACGAAGCAGATGAATGACTTTTTCACTGCAGTGTGAAAACGGCAGTCACTTAAACCATTGACTGTGCACTCTGCCGCCAAGTGGGCAGGGGTGGTAATTGCAACCGGTCAAATGACCGACGGCCTTCAGATTTTCCGGTCATTGTTGTAAAAAAACGGTCAATGACCAAGAATATCTGGTTAACGCAACCCCTGGTTGGCTGATCAAAAGCAAAATTAAAGAAACTGTCATCCCTGAATTTAACCACAGATTTTTAAATTTACTTAGCTACTGCATGCCAGGATGGCACCTTTTCATTCCAGTGGAGATACTCACCTGATGCACATGCTAAAAAAAGTTTCTAGCTTCCGGGTGAAGTCTAAAGTCTCTGATGTTTTCACTGCAATACCATGAGTGGCCTCTAGAGAACATTGGCTGCAAGGCTGAGCAGAGTTCTTAGGGGCAAAGCTGAACCCTTCAAAATCCTGCACTTAGGGGAAAAAATGCCTTGGGTGGAACTAAGTTCAGGATTCAGCGAGTGTGCCCTTGCAAAACAGTGTGAACTTGTTTTGATGGAACATTTGCAGGTGGAAAGGTGAGCCCTAAATCTCTACAAAAGTAAACACCACATAAAACACTAAAAAGATGTTTAGTGTTTAGGTTGCTTATTTGGAGGTTGTAGTTGTTTCATGCATAGTGATAAAGCGAAGTGGAGATGGGTCTAGCTATTTGAAACTAGTTTCATGTAGTGATGGAGATTTGGAAACAGTAACACGCAGATAGTGAAATAGCAGGAGAATTCTATTGGCAGGCTTGGCTCTATGCACTGTCCTGTGAGGAGACAAGTGTTAAAGGGTGATTGAAAAGCAGGCTGTCACAGAGGGGATGGAGATATGATAACATAGATAGTCACTCCTGGAAGGCGTTCATAGTGTCTGACTTGGTTGTTTACATCAAAAGGGACAGAAACAGTTGTGCCAAGAATGAACAAAGAAAGAGAGAAGTTCAAACCCTGGCTCCTTTCTCACCTTCACATAGCTTTTCAATCAGCAGCAAAGTGGGTGTGAATCTGAGACTGAGTGTGCACACAGTTTGAAAACAAGGCGAGACTTCAACTAGAAAACAATGTCTTGATGCACTGGATGTGCTAAATATGCATATTAAGGCAGTACAGGAGGAGGTGCACATTAATAACCCTCCAGGACTGTAACATGCATGTTTAACCCAAACAATAGCCCTTTTTAGATGGGAATTGTGCAAATTTGCAGGAAAGCCCAGTCAGTCTTTTTTCAGCATTGGCAGTTTAAAAGCAAAATCGGGGAGTACGGCAAAATGCTGCCTACCTACTTTTGTTATACAGAATGCGCCTTTTTAGGGGCAATGGGGGGCGTGAGCAAGTAACAAAGCGTGTAGCTCAGCGTGTGGCGTAACCAGTGACGTGGGAGGGAAGCCGTGGCTGGCCAGTCCTTCGGCGATTCCCGTCCTTCACCGTTCCCGTCATTTGACGGTTAATGGCCTCTTCGTTTGCGAGGACAAGGAGGGCGTGCAATTCCTTGTCTCCCCAGTTGCTCATCTTTACTGTGTCTGTCAGGTTTGTGTTTCCCTCTTGCTACTAGCTGCTCATTCCTGCAGCTGTTTCCTGTTAGTCCACCACCAGTGGGTCGCACGTGTGGCGTCATCAACAGCTCCTCCCACAAGTCTTCAACAGCCCTTCCCATTGCTGAAGGCCGCCTCGGTCTGTTTAAACTAAAAAGGGTTCCGTCAATATGACTACCCTACGAGGTGGAAAATTGGGCACCTCGGATCAACTCACCAATCCAATAAACGCTTGCAGCTTGCCGGCAAAACAGCCCAACATTCGCAGAAAATCTGGCAGTGTAGAAGAGGCTACTGTGTAATGTTACTGTAGTTGGTTCGGAATGAACCGCACCGAGTTCATTTGTAATCTGGCGGGGACCACCTCTTCAAGAAGGTCTCGATCAGGTTGTTTTGGTGCGCACCCGAGTGTGATTGCTGTGTTCACACCTGCCCAAACGATCCGCACCTAAGGGGCAAGAGGAAGTTGAATTCGATTGAACTGAACCAAACAGGGCAAGTGTTAAAGCACCCTGAGTTTTAGAAAGTTACAGAAATTTTTCGGACAGCCCCCCCAAATTCCTGTGTCAGAGAGATGTGAATTTAAGGGGTTTCCAAAGCTGTTTATCCATCTGACAAGTACTGCTAAAGAAGCATACTGCCAACTTAAAAGTCTCCAGATAGGTTTGATAGTTGAACCCTGAAGTCCAAATCAAATCTAACATAATGGTGAATAAGATGGTCATAAAATCCTGCTCACATCAATTCTCAGTGAAGGATAAATGCAACCCTCCATTTGCAAGAAGAATTTACACAACATTTGAACTGACAAAGGACAGACAGTAATTACTTTTCCATTAAATGATTCCCGACCAGCCACGGCTGAACAACTGTTGGAGGGTTTGGCGTTGTTTATTTTTTCAAACGGTGATTCATTACACTTGAAAATGAGTGCCGTGTCAACAAAGTTTGCTCTCATCATTTTCAATATTTTGGCAATGAATACGCACAGATTAATGTTTGCAAATATATATTCAGCAAAGTCAACTCCCAGCAGAGTTGTCATTCATTTGGTTAATTATCATGCTGTCTGACTTACACTCCTGGGAATCCTGTAATATGCATGAGAGCCGACTGGCTCTGGCAGATCACCTCGGATTTGTGAGGAAATCAATACTACAGCCTGACTATGTTTGCTGCTGTGTGGGCCTTAACGGCTTGACTAATGGCTCTGGTTATTGAAGACTGCGATGGGCTCAAGTTGTCACTCTGTTGCAATTTACCAGTTTCCAAATCTCTGTAGTCAATAATGTACTTACTGTTATGACATCTCGCGCTTAATCAATAACAACAGCAACTCGTGGTGCCAATCAAGTCCTGAGTACAGCTCATGCAGACTCCCACAGCACAATGGTACTGATCGCAAATAGTTAATTAGTTGTCACATCATCAGCATCCTGCTGCAGATTAAACCTTTCCCTTGATATTTTTGTTCCACTGTTTTGTTTCTTCACAGCTGAATTAAGATGTGTGTAGAAGTTTTAATGAAGTTTTGTAGTGCCCAGTGCCATCTTGACTGCCTGAGGAGAGTTTAGCTCTTGAAGACGATGGCTCTGAGCTAAAACATGTTGTTCTGTCTTGATAATGAAAAGTATCTTAGGCTCTGAGTGGCTAATGCAGCCATCTGCTGGCAACTCCTAATGGAATTATAGAGCCTTTCAAGATCTCTTAAATAATTCAGACGTGGAGAATATTCTCAAGACTTCATATTTATGTGTGAGGCTTAATTCTAACTGTAGGATTGGATTTGTCAATTCCAGAGTTGCTTTTCCTAATACTAAATATTCACTCTGCTTCGAACATTCAGTGCAGGACAAAGTAAGTCTGGTCTCGTCTGTAATCTTGGATTACTGTTGCTAATTCAACATAATGATGGTTGGCTGTGCGGTTATCTTTCAGTTTTTCTGGCTTTGAATCGATGGCAGAATGTTGTGAGAGGCTGAGAGGAATCTTCACAGATCCAGCCATGTGTGCACATCTCCTTGATGATATGAGTATTAATTGTGGAAAAAAACAATCTTGTCATTGAGTGCAAGCTGTCTTTGTTTAGATATCATAAATGAAGTATTGTTTAGACACAAGAAAAGGAAAGTATAGTGTAAAGCTGAACAGAAAAATTTTAACCGAAATCACCTTATACTCCTTTCCCACCAAAATTAATGCATGTACGGGATTTTTTTTAAACATGGGATGACCTGATAAAAATAGGCGATGGGCTGCTTTTCCCATTGCCAGTAGACCAGTGAGCTCTGCAGTAGACAAGTATGCCTTTTGGTCATATGTGTCATGGTCATCATCACGGATTGGCCGAAAAACAGGTTAATAAACAGTTGAAAGCAGCATGGGGGCCAGTGAAAATGTTACAGTGGTTACTTCTCTTTATATATCTCTTATTTTAGTCGCTCTCTCAAACCCAGTGCTGACTAATTTCGAATGATATTTGAGCACTGCTTGGATGGAGACTGACAGCGTTATGTGGCAGCCCATCACTGCATCATGCCAGCAAAGAGGCTAAAAATAGCGTGTCCACCCAGGTGTCGTATTCCCATCACTGCCAATCAAAGCTGATCAGAGGTGGAGTCAGTAAATACTCGTGACAACTGCAGAGTCAATTGTCCCCGGGGAGTGAACCTTTTCCATTAAATACAAAAGCCAGATGTTAATGGGTGTTTGTTTTTTTTCGTTTAGTGGGGAAAGGGCTTCAGTTGTCTTGTCACCTGTGAACATTAATGAATTCATTTGTGCATCAGTGCTGACTATATTTCTCTTTCTCTCTCAGGGTGGAGGTCACAGGATTCCAGCTCACTGCAGCAATTTGAGGATTAACAACAGACCTGGAAAAGAGAAACAGTGCTTATGTTCACCATAATGGCACCCGTAGGCGTGGCTAAGCTGCGGGCTCGGCTCTTCCTGCTGTTTCTTTGCTTGACACTACGTGCTGGCATGCTTCAGTTTGCTACAGCTACGATACAAGGGTACATTGGAGACAGGGACATGATATGCCCGTCTGTGTGCAGGTGCGATGAGGACTTTATCTACTGTAATGATCGTGGCCTGAGCTCCATCCCCTCACTGCCCCCTTCGGCGTCCGTCCTTTACCTTCAGAACAACCAGATAAACAACCCGGGTTTGCCCACCTCCTTGGAGCGCCAGCTTGCCGTCCGTGTGGTCTACCTCTATGATAATGAACTGGATGAATTCCCCATGCACTTGCCACCATCTGTCCGTGAACTGCATTTGCAGGACAACAACATACGCACTATTCCTCGTAGTGCACTGGCTCGGATGCCTTTGCTAGAGAAGCTCCACTTGGATGACAATTCTATTTCCACTGTCAGCATTGAGGACCAGGCCTTTGCTGACAACCCACGGTTGCGCCTACTTTTCCTTTCACGCAACCACCTGTCCAGTATCCCCTCAGGACTGCCTGCCTCTCTGGAAGAACTCCGTCTGGATGACAACCGAATCTCCACTATCCCAACCCATGCCTTTCGAGGCCTCGCCTCACTTAGATGTCTTGTCCTGGATGGGAACCTTTTGGCAAACCAGCGCATTGCTGATGACACATTCTCCCGCCTTTCCAACTTAACCGAGTTGTCCCTAGTCCGTAACTCCCTCCAGACCCCTCCTGTCAACCTGCCCAGTGCCCATCTGCAGCGCCTGTCTCTGCAGGAAAACGCCCTGACTCATATGCCACGTGGTTCCTTGGATGGCATGCGCAGGCTGCTGAGGCTGGACCTGTCAGGAAATAACCTGACCACCCTGCCGAGGGGACTGTTCAAAGACCTGGACAGCCTGGGACAACTGCTGGTGCGAGGCAATCCTTGGCACTGTGGTTGCAACCTGCGCTGGCTGTATGACTGGCTGCATGCCCGTGGTAACTCCATCACTGTCAGAGGTCTCACCTGCCATGGACCTGACAGGGTGCGAGACATGGCCTTGATAGACCTGACCAGTGAGATGGAGGAGTGTGAGGTGGTGAGGACAGCAGGGACCAGAGACAGAGTGGGTGGGGGTGGAGTCGATAGCTCTACCACTCACACTCCTCCACAGGGCTCTCTCTTCACCCTCCGCTCAAAGCGACCAGGCCTGGGGCTTCCTGACTCTGGCTTAGACTACACTCTTAGCAGCAGCGGTGTGGGGAAGAGTCTGGCCCTCAACGTGAAGCCGCTCTCTCACAACAGCGTCCGTGTTACCTGGAGCGTGGCCCAGCCCAGCTCCTCCTTCAGGCTGAGCTGGCTCCGACTGGGTACTGGGAACGCCATGGGCTCAATCACAGAAACTCTTGTGCGGGGTGACCGTCGAGAGTACCTGCTTACCTCCCTCCAACCACGCTCCAGCTACATCATCTGCATGGTGCCCCTCCCTGCCAGTTCAGAAAGTAAAGGAGGAATTTCTGGAGATGCTGACTCTGATGAAGCTCTGGTGTGTGCAAAAGCTGAAACATCTGACCTCACCCCTCTGGAGGAGGAGGAGGATGAAGACTCCCATCAGATGACAGTGCTGCCCCTGGCAGGGATTATTGGTGGGGCAACCGCCATTGTATCTTTGGCTCTTATTTTTGGCATCTTCTGTTGGTATGGACATAGGACTGGGCATTTGTGCTCCCGTGACCATTACACACGCAGCAGCTCCCGAAAAAACAAAAACTATGATGATTACATTGAGTCAGGCACCAAGAAGGACAATACCATCTTGGAGATCCGCAGTCCGGGGTTCCAGATGACGCCTATGGCGGCTTGCCAGCCAATGCAGCCCAAACCACTACGAGAGGATTACATCATTCATACCATATTCCCCTCCAATGGCACTGGCCTGTACAAAGGTGACAACCATGTCGCTAATGCAGGACATGGCACCAACCGTGGCTATAGAGAAGGAGGAATCCCAGATATAGACTACTGTTACACATGATGTACTGTACCAGATCCTGTTCACAGTGTTATTGGTAAACTGTATAGATGCACAATTTCCCTTCGCATGGACACTTCTGAAGCACCCCTCTGTGCCTTCTTCTTCTGGTCTCCCATTCCAAAATACCTGCTGTTCACTGCACTGAAAGAACTGTATGTGACTAACTGGAACTGAAACTGTGTCGGAACAGTTGACTGCAGGAAGCAGCAGCCAGTGCCCCAGGTGTAAATGCACAGCTGACTGTTTCTTCACCATCTTAGTAATGGCCTGTGTATGTTGTTTTTTTCTTTCTGCTCTTTCCGTGTGACATGCAAGCAAAGAATGTATACACTGTGGAAAGGTCAGACTTTGCATAGGTGCAGGTAGAGTTCCTCTTTCACGCACAGGAGCCACAGCAGTCAATTCAAAATGGATTAAGAAATGATGAAATGACATTTTTGGTACTCTTTTCCTGCTCACCGGTCATACACAGTATGTAGTCTTATCAAGTCATTGTTCCAAATGCCTCAACTATATTGATGTGCCCTACCAGCTATCCAAGGAAAGGGCTTTGTAAAGCTGTGAATTGTTCTATTTCAAACGACCCAATAACCACTTGTCTTAAAGTAGGCTTGTTATTACCTTATTCAGTAGTTGGCAGGGTGAGGATCTTATCAGGGCTGGTCGGCCTTGGTTATACCTCTCGAGATCATTCACCTAAGATCAGTATTGTAGTGTTGCATCAGATGAGATGTGGCACAAGCGTGTAGATAATACTTAGATACCGACTGGGCTGTGTTTGAAAAATGCTTTGCTATTTTTATCCGTGGTTTGTTTAGTAATCAAATCCTGCACAGCTCTCTTTATTTATTTATTTTGTCCCTTATGTGATGGTTTTTGTCTCTGCTAAAGTTGCTTTTTATAATTTTTGCCCTCATGTTTGTCATTACTGATGAAACCCAACTTTGATGAAGACAGTGGATTTGTTTCATCTGAACAAAATACGACAAGTGAAGAAAATATCCCGACGGCTGTCTACAGGCTCATGTTTTCTTAAATGCAGCAGAGTGAGTTCTTGAGTGAGACTGTTTATATTATGTAATCTGAAAATTAGACCCCACGCAAAGACTAGCATGTCAGCCCACTGAGACGGTAGAGACCAACCTCAACCCCTCTTTTCCCATTCTGTGCCTGTGTGCTTAACCTGTGACTTCAGTTGGTTACAAAATGTTTCCTCCACATTTTAAAGTGGCGTTCACAGAGAATCCAGCCTGGACAAATTACTAATGTGGAGCCTGCAATGTGAGGCAGACTCTTGTGAGTGAACCTCGAAATGAGGGCGAGAACTGTGAGTGAAACTGAGGAGACTCAAACCGCAACACTGTTGACCTGCACTGTGGAGCAGTGGCCAAGCTGTGGGTGGGTGGATTGACTGTCAGGGGAGTTTGGAGGTGGGGAGACTCCTCAGTGAGATGAGTTCATTGATGTTTGTTTTAGCAGTGCTAAAAGGCCTCCACTCATTCCACCTCTTTTATTACTGAGCAGCACTAAAAATGTAAATGTATTAGCACTTAGCAGAGAACAGGGATAAATGTAATGACAGGCACCGTGAGACGGAGGCTAAAGAAACATCTCCAGGCACTGAGTAAGTTGGAGAATTGATGGCTCTGGCGCGGTGGAGTTCACCCATGCATAAATCTGTTTGTCATACTCAGCTTCTCCCCTTGGGTTTAATATTGTCCATCAGTTGTTTACCACTGTGTTGCTTCCAAAGGGGAAACCAATTGTGCTTCCTTGACTGTTCTGCCCGTCGGAGTTTTACACTGGTGTCAGACAATACGTCAGTGGAATGTATATTTTATCTTGCACCCAAAATCACTGGCTTAAACATCATACCGGCCCAGCTAATTCTGTTTTGGGGAATGTTGATATAGTGTAATTGCTATTTTACAGTGGGTCTATTCAAGACACGTACTTCCTCATCATTTGTATAAATAAAACCATGGCCACAGCCACATAAATATTTTTTCTGGTGAAATTATAGAAAGTAATGGTGCCATAACTTTGCGTAAAAAAATTATGTGAACCTGAGATATGTGTGGAATTTGCTTTATAAATTCATCTTCAGAGGGGATCAATAAAAAGTTTTATAATCTTGTTATTACTGCAACCTGTCATTTCGCCTCATGCCTGAGGAAACGGAATATCTTTATAACTCACAGAGGTATTGGTAGGGGATAAAATTTTATCCCAAGAAGCAGGCTTTTGTGCAGAAATTAGACCTGCATATTGTTTCTATTTGATGAGGGCTCAGAATAGCTCCGGGATAAAACAGTGCCAGCTACAGCCTGCGGCCAGACACTTCGAACCAGCTGAGATTATAAGATGGAGCTGAGAAGAGTCAACAGGCTGCCGCCCTCAACTTCACCTTTACATGCAACAAGGCCCAACTCCAAATGAACAGCTTCATCAAAACAGATGAAAACTTGGGTAATCAGCCTCTACTGGGTTGAAATTTCAGTTCACCTGAAGGACTGTGCCTGTGCATCAGCTTGATACCTTTTATGTTACCTCTGAATTTCATCCACCTACACAGCCACTTCAGTCAAAGAAAACAAAGTTGTTTCATTTACAATACAGATGAGTGCAAATCAGTTAAAAACTGAACAATGCCAGCATTTAAGAGTGACTTGGTTTAGTCAGAGGTGTGCTCTGTTTCAGCTTTAATCACACTCATCAATGACATCACAGTATACTGACATACCATGGAGTCCATCTAAGACGTCATACTGCGTTCCATTTACCCCGGAAGTCAATAGTTGGAGCTGGGAATGACCTCACACCCAAGGTAATCACATTCTAAAGCAACAAGTCGCAAAACTAAGATTTGCTGTAGCTAGGTTAGCCACAGTCAACCATTGGCCCCTTTAAGACAGTCTGTTCAAGGCAGGAATGCAGCGCTGTTTTTCTGCCTTGCTGTACTGTATAAAAGGTAAATCTGACCGTTGGCACTAGCGAGTCCTTGTCGGCTCGTGTTAGCATTTTTGAATCAGCGTCAGAGGCAGCAGAGCCCTTCAGTGATTAAAATTACTCTTATTGGCAGTTCAGTCCAGTGTTCGAGAAAAGAAATGAAAGTGAGAAAAGCAAACAAATTAATTAAGTCAAGATGGCGGGAGATCGAATAAACGCGTTATATTAGGTATGTTTTTTTAGCCACTGAGCTCATTAGCAGAAACGGTTCTTAATTGTTCGCTGGTGCATGGTAATTATCATTTGTTCTTTCAGCATCTGGTTGTGTTGTTAATGTGCTAACTTGCATCTTGAATCCATCCTTTCGGTCTTCTGGTTTCCTTTCGTTAATGATGATTACAGACTATGGCCACAAGCTGGTATGGAGAGTTATTTCCTCTCACGCAGGCACAGGACGTACATGCTAGTTGGCCATTGGCTGTAGTCTTTGCGGTGTGTACATGTGCAGCTTTTTGGCCGAGACACTGACAAAGTGAAGCAATGCAACAGTTGGCAGTGGGCTGCGGAGGTATAGTACAGCGCTGAATCAACATCTGTGTAAAAAGCGTTAGCCCACAGGACGAGTGTGACAACATAAAAAGCAGCAAATAGCAGTTAGCAGTGAACTCAAGATAAGAACAGCAACTGAAAATGTCTGCACCAGGAGCTCCTTACCCTCCGAGTAGAGGACGAGATCAGCCACCATATAACAGGGACGGTGAATCATTTTTATTGCAATGTTAAACCATCATTGTTGTTTAGAAAACGCTGCTCCAGCCATATGTTATATGGCACACTAGACGCCAACGCTGTTACACATCCCACCTCTTTGGCTTCCGAAATGTCAGCATGCTATCTATGCCATCTTTGTTTGGTTCTTAATAAAAAAGCAAAGGTAGGATAATGAAGGCTCTTCATCACAGCAGCATTGTGGGACGTCTGTATAAAGAGAGCTACACTTAACAATAGCAGTTGAAAGCAATGCAGTATGCCATACACCTGATAAAAGTTGGACAGTACTGTGTGTGCTGATTTAATGAGACACCAATAAGAAAGGGGTATTAATAAACAGTATATTATGACAACTTTCACTGTTGATGCTCTGAGCAGCCATTTTGGATTCTGAGGTCTGGGTTGACGAGGTTACTTTTGACTTCCTGAGTCAGGAATCCAACGTCAGGGGGCATTCCAGTTGAAATTTGTGACTGCGAACTTGGAAATTCAGACTTCCCAGTTTGAACTGAATGCACCACTAAACCACCGGTCAGCAAAAACAGGAGTTTTATAGGATGTTGAGTTACTCTTTAAACAAACCAAAATACAAAACCTCATGTTTGTCTGTGTCTTATTTCAGTCTCTCATGTAAAATGGAATGAGAAATGCATCTAAAATTATGGATTCACCTATCCAGTGAAAGTGGTACTTTTCCAATTTATTCTCCTCTATTTTGCATTACAAATAGGAAAACATTTGTCAATTACATTATTACAAGCTGTAGACAGAGAAACAACGCCTCACATTTAACTCCTTTTCTCATACACAGTGAACATTGCTTGAGTAAAAACTCAGAATCCATTGGCAGCTTTTGTGTACCCACAGTCATGTTGTGTTTGGATTACCGGGTGTTGGACTGAAGAGAACCACCAACTGTGAACTTGAGGTATGAAATGTTGAAACTGCCATTGTTTTATTTTGTTTCATTCCTCCAATACAACTTGAATTTTTTGCCGACACACATTTGAGTGCCATATAACTGCAATGCGCTGCTATTTTTCTACTGTCTGTGCCCATGGGAATGCGGTAGGTCTGTAAGAGATTTAATAAGTATCACCACGGATCAACAATGTAACTGCTGTTGTACGGCATTGTGAACAGTTTGTAGCAGCAGCTGAATTCCCCATGCAGAGCAACAGAAGATGATTGGATTATCCCCTCCTCAGCATGCCGGAGCTGTGAGTCAGTCCAACACAAGTTAATTAATTTCAAGGGTGATAGAAATATGTAAAGTTTATACATACAGTACCTCTCAGACTCTGAATGAACACTCGAGAGGGAAAGACATCTTCAAGCACCTTGATCACATCTTTACTAATTCTACAGCACGTCTATTGGCTTAAATAAAAAAGGAACATGAAATCATTTACAATCAACATATCTTACTTCCTGTATGACCAGGTAGGTCTGGTTTTAAAGGTGAACTTCACTGATTTTACACATTAAAGTGTGTTAGCAGGTCTTATGCAGCACTACTGCGTAGGTTAAAAAAAAAAAAAAAAGCTGTAGCCTTTGAAGCTTTTCATGGAGCTGCATGAAGTCTGATAAATAACTGCAAGTGTCATCACTTGAGTCTGCGTCAGGCAATAGAAATTACTAGAAATTACATCTGTGGTTTGCAGAAACATACAATGCCAACATTTATTCTGGCGAGTGTGTTGCGTCAGTCGGGGATTAAGACTTCAGGTTTGAAAATTAAAAATATCTGGGGGTGTGGAGTTAGAGAGAAATGAGCTGACCGGACCTCTAAAGCCCGCTGCTCATCTCTGCTCGAAGCCAGCAGCTCAAGGCTATATTAGCTGCTAGTAGCACAACACACCTGAATCTCTAACTAAACAGTTGGCGGTCCACTTGAATTGTGGGTAATGTTGGCACCTAGTTTTTGAGATAAAGGAAAAGTGCATGGAACAAAAGAGACAATATCTCTGTTGTATTGATTTTGATCCTGTTTGATCCCGCAGTGTTAGAGGAATGCAATGCTGAATCTGCTATTACTTTTAAGTCACAGAAACCTGAAGGGTAATCATCGTTTTACCAATTTATTGAGGGAAAAAATGAGAACAGGTTTACGAAGAGCAACGTCACCTTGGAGATGAAGATACTTCTATCAGAAATCAGTTGCATTGCAGCCAACGATCAGTGCGGAGAGCACAGTATGTAATCTGGGATTGCATCAACAGAGATGGTTAAGACAGATCAACCTTTGCTCATTGCTGTCTTTGACTAAAGAAAAAGCCCTCTGATGGTCATCTCGGAAGGCTTTATGCCAGCAGTGCATATGTCTCTGCTGGTCTTGGACAGTGCACTCCCCCTCTCAAGCCCCCTTTGTGCTCTCAGAGATAAAAGAGTATCCTATTGTCATGGTCAGCCGTGTCACAACTCAAATAACTGTGACCTGAGGGTTGGGCAGTGACCTATTTCTTGCCTCACTTCTGGACGATTTAAGACCGTCTCCTGTAAATCTCATTGTGCAGCACGGAAAAGGGCGAGGGGAATGCAATATGAGAAATACGATATTGGAAATGAGGCCAAAAGGGGGGATATTGCAGAGGAAGAGATCGTGGCGATGTTGGCGATGGGAGTTGTTGAGGAGTCTCACAGCAGATGGGCTTTCTTGGTTTCTTACACAGATGGTTTAATAATGTTTCTCCAAGATTTCAACAGTTAAGGGTTGATAAGCTGGCAGTGTGATCATCTTGGATAAGTGTAATATAAGACTGCATGGATTTTGGAAATAACGCCTTGTCTGAGCCCTGATGATCCTGAGGGGACTGCGCTGGCTACACTGAAAACACAATTGCTAAAAGCAGAGAGACAAACTGAATTGGTGGCTCCCTGCAGAGTATGAAACAAAATCATCCCAAACTCAGTATTAAAGGGATAGTTTGGATTTTTTGTATTGGGGTTGTATGAGGCACTTGGTCAGTGTTTTACCAACAGTAGATTGCAGACGGCGTGCTTCCAGTTTGAGAAGCAGGCAGGAGTTCCACCATGGAAGCTAAGCCATGTACTGCTGTGGACGGGGGCAACAAAATATGATTTAGACACCTAAAAATATCAGTAACACTTGAAGTGTACACTATATTTCGGATATTTTAATTGCTTTACCTTCCAGTCGGACAGCCCTTTCTGAATGGGGAACTCAAGCCATATATCTATGCTCTCTTCAAAGCCACACACCCACAGCAAAAACAGTAATTTTACCTCACAGAACACAGGTGCTGCTGGTCTACTGCTGCCTTGATTGGTTAGTCAGTGTGTGTTATTGTGTGACTTTGGTGTTTTAAAGGGTTAGTTCAGATTCACCAAAGTCACACAATAACAAATTATGGATCAAGGCAGTGGTCGACCAGCATTTTCTCTGCTAGGTAAAATAACCTAGCAGAGAAATGTCGTGTGGATGTTGGGTGTGGTATAGGCAGCTAGTAGTAGGCGGGGCCAGCACTGAAGTCACACTTGGGGGTTGGTGGTAATGACTCATCAGCTGCTATCAGCCGCACCTGGAGCAAAAGCTGAAGAGGCCATTGATCTGAGCGGGAACGCCACAAGGGAGTGGCTGGAGGCAAGACATTCTGAAGACAAAAGAGACTGAGAACGCGTTTGACACTCCACCACAAATTATCCATGTAAATACAGTTTCACTGGACAACTATGAGGAAGAGCGAGCTGGTTGGCTGACTGGTGCGACGGAACGGCACCCAAGGGGTATCCTGCGTAGTCATCCGGCCGGAGGGAGCTGGTTGTGAGGTGCAAGAGCAGTGGCCTCGAGGTGAGTCAACCACACATAACTCCCCCATATAGGGAAGGTTGCACTCACCCATGGAAGTCCAGGCACATGGCTCACTAAGAGGCACTAAGTTACCGGCTTGCTAGCCTTAGTTGATGAAGTTTTATGAGCTAGGTTTAGCATAACAGCGTAACACTGACTCTCAAGTTTATTTGGTTATTTATTGTTATTTTGTAAACAAATAAGCTTTTAACTATTTGTATACTCAACTCGTCTCCCGTCATTGTTGCAGCCTGACCCTAGGGGGACAACCTAACGCACTGACAGATTGACGCTGACCGGAAGTCATTCATTCCAATGGAGGTGAAAATGAACTAGCACGCAGCACGGCAGCGGTTCCGTTGACCATCGGACCGTGGAGGCATCAGATTTTTTCTACTCAGGCGTTGACAAGATGGGAGAAACGGAGCGTTATGGTGCTGGAAGTAGGAAATAAATTGCAATCACAGTTGTAAACAAACAATATCTCATTTATTTATGCAAAAGAAAAATAAGCATAAGCTTTTTTTTTCCACTATTAAAAGTGATTGTTGACCATAGGTTGATTTCTATGCGGTTGATAATTAATCTATATTTTCGAATTTTGCGCTCATTTCCATAGCCCATTTCACGCCTATATATCAGCTCTTTCAATAGTACACTACTCAACTCGTCTGCAGTCACATCATATAGCAATGGATAAGCGGACACAGCAAGAATGAGGCTTTCGTCCATCTTGAAATGATGCATCTGGCCAGGTCCGTCAACGACAGAACCTCGTGGCGTTGTTCTGGGGGTGGGGAATACGTTGGGGGAATGCTCCGTTAAAACAGGAAAAATAGGTTGTGCACCCAGCGTAAAAGCTGGGTTGTAACCTTGTCAAAGGACTC
Source organism: Epinephelus fuscoguttatus (assembly GCF_011397635.1). Taxonomy (NCBI): domain Eukaryota; kingdom Metazoa; phylum Chordata; class Actinopteri; order Perciformes; family Serranidae; genus Epinephelus; species Epinephelus fuscoguttatus. Next base: position 21,560,730 of record NC_064763.1, on the reverse strand, counting down.
GTGGCTTTGATGAGATGTTGTAATGTCTTCAGCTCCGTGTTGGAAAGGGCTGTCTGACAAGGCAAGGTAAAGCGATGAAAATATGTGGAATATAACGTACACTTGAACCGAGACTGACTTTTTTAGGTGGCTAAATATGTTCTGCTGTTGCCCCTGTCCAAAGCAGAACATTGTTTAGCTTCTGTGGTGGTCCTCCTGCCTGCCTTTCCAAACTGGGTGCATGCTAGCTGCCATCTACTGAAGGTAATACACTGACTATGTATAAGTACCTCATTCAACCCCACTTCAAAAAATCTGAGCAATCCCTTTAAGTTCGTCTTTCTGAGCAGCCATAATAGAGCAATACTGGACCTCAAAGTAATATTTGCAAATCGTTAGCCTACTAAAGATCAGGTAAAGACCTTTTCTTTCTCTTTCATCTTCACAAAATCTAATCTAAGAACTCAGAGCCCTGCAGTATAAATAGGGAAATCTGTCCAAGGTCTCAAAAATACCATCTTTGCCTCATAGTCATATCTGAGTAGGTAGGTGATTGCACAGATATATGAGAGATAGAAATACAAAGATGAGGCAGATTCAGTTCTCTCTGCATCAGGAGGAAATTGATTTGATGGAGCTGGACTGTGTTGTTTCACAGGAGGATAGAGCTGCCATGACAATGCAAAGCCTGAAATGATACTTCTTGCACTGCCATTTTACTCTTGACACTGAGTGTGCACTAACGGCCTTCGGATGTGCAAACAAATAGACAACTGCAGATCGGGAGCCAGACATAATCCCTGTCCCCAAGAGATGAGGCTGAGCTTGTTAGCTGGAGCTCACTGGTGAGACCTTGGAATGAAGTGGACTTCAATGCTGTGTATTGGAATCACTGTATATATGCTCTTGAACCTGTCTTTGCTTCATCCGAGCTTTGATGATTAAATGTGATAGCTGCCCAGATGGAAGGGACCTAAAGTATGTATTTTTTTATTTCAGCCTGTAACCAGCATTCATCAGCCAGGATTTCTTGCCTTCAGACATTTTATTTCTGCACAGTGAACTTGCAGTAATACTACACCAGCCCACTCCTATTTTTCTTGTCTGTTTCAAGGTCTCAGAGTCAGTATGTGGCAAAGGTTCTCAGAAATGCAGAGATGCTGTACTGTTTTCTTGATTTTCTACTCTGACGCTTGCATTCTTTTTTTGATTAGTTAATGTAGGAGAGAAATGGAGACTGAATGTTTATGTGTAGGTGTGAGAAAGTGGATTGAAGTATTACCAAAGACAAATTTGTTGCAGCACAAATCTACTGTAGGTAACCTGACATCTGTATGAAGTGTGCTATTTATTCTGAAGAGGCTGTAATCACCGTGATGTGGCTCAAATTACTGAGGTAGTGCTCCAGACTAGAATAAAATTACATTTTGTAAACCAATTTAGGCTAGCTGTTTTACAATTAGATCAGAGGGGATATTACTGATGCAGTTGTTCTGGATGGGCTCAGATAGTAAATAGACTCTGCAGGAGTTACTTAATAAAACTAATGCCGTTAAAAAAAGCCTATGTGTGCATGCTGGCAGGCCTTGTGCAACTTGAAGCTCTCAGTTGTTCTGCACAAAACACCTGCTGTTATGTTCACAGGGATTGAACCAGCAGTTAGCAGATGGTAGTAGTGTGTGTGTGTGTCTTTGTGTGTCCGTCTTTGCTCAAACTTTGTCTGGAAAAAAAATAGAGACCACAAACAAACCACGCTGCTGGAATCGGTTTCTTAATATTCTGTTGAGATTTCTAGGAACATTCAGCTCGTCAGTGTTGTCATCACATCTTCCATTTGCCAAACCGGCATCTGATTGTAATTTCGGTTTTTAGCCAGATAAGGGTTTTCAAACTGTGTGTTCTGTTTTCCTTCAGACTCAAAACGAGGCTCGTTTACTTGAGTGCCAGGGGAGAATGATTTTTTGTCTAATCAGATTTCCTTTGTTTTTGCAAATGACTGCCTCTGAATGATCACACTGAAGGGGAAAACAATTTTTTTTTTTTTTAGAACGGGTGTCTTATTGCCATGTGATTAAACATGAGCTGTGGGACGAAACAGTGGAAGCTGAAATCTTACTTTTAATTCAGTAGGATTTGCACTGATGGAATTTAACACGTATGAATGACTCTTCAAAATATTTAAGTTTCTTTCAGAACCATCTTCTTACAGATGTTTATTTTCAGTCACTGGTTAAAGCTGTTTTTGTTTTGTTTGTGTGTGTGTTTTTTTCTCACCTCTTCAAGAAGGTCACAGTCCGGTTACAAATGAACTCTGGTACAGTTTGTTTGTGGTGAGAACGTGTTCCGAACTGGATCTGAACCAACTGCAGTCACATGACACATTGTTTGGGTTAAACATGAGCATGTTACAGTCCTGGAGGATTATTAGTGTGCACCTCCTCATGTACTGCCTGAATATGCACATTCAGCACATCCAATGCATCAAAACATTGTTTTCTAGTTGGAGCCGCGCCTCGTTTTCAAACTGTATGGTTTGACTAAAATGAACAATGACAGCAATATAGTCCACGATGAGCAGCGCTAAAATCAGCCTGCGTGGTTGTCCCTCCATTGTGACATTAGAAAGTGTCACATTTATCTTGCAAGTGTACTCTTCTTCAACGTTTTGTTTACTTTCTGGATTTTTTCCGCGTGGAAATTCTGACCAATCAAGAGCAGCTTTCTCGCGCAAGGCATTTTATCTGGTCCACTTGTAAATGCTGCCGTGAGAACACGAACCAACTCTAGGCAATTATGTAGCTTTGTAACTTAAGCCTTTTTAAAATAGGAATTGTGCAAATTTGCAGGAAAGCCCAATCAGTCTTTTTTCAGCACTGGCAGTATAAAAACAAAATCGGGGAGTGCAGCGAAATGCTGCCTGCCTACTTTTATTTATACAGCATGCGCCTTTTTCAGGGGGTGTGAGCAAGTAATGAAACGTATAGCTCAGTGTGTGACGTAAACAGTGACGTACTCTGAGGGAAGCCGCGGCTGGTCAGTCCTTCGGCGATTCTCTCATAAGTTGGCCCGTTCTTCACCATCCCCTTCATTTGACGTTTAATGGCCTCTTCGTTTGCGAGGGCAAGGAGGGCGCACAATTCCTTGTCTCCTCAGTTGCTCATCTTTACAGTGTCTGTCAGGTTTGTGTTTCCCTCTTGCTACTAGCTGCTCATTCCTGCTATCAGCTGTTTCCTGTTTATCCACTGCCAGTGGGTCGCACGTGCGAAGTCATCAACAGCTCCTCCCACAAGTCATCAACAGCCCCTCCCGTGGCGGAAGGGCACCTCATTCTTTTTAAACCAAAAAGCTTCCAACAATATGTTTAGCCTTACGCAGTGGAAAATCGGGCACCTTGGATCAACTCACCAATCCGGCTCTGTGTGTCTAAACGCTCACAGCTTGCCGGCAAAATGGCCCAACATTCGCCGAAAATCTGGCAGTGTAAAAGGAGCTAAAATTAGTCCCTGCTTTGGACCAAAGCAAGACAACTGTAGGTCTAAAAGCACCCGAAGTCTTGTTGGTTGACATTTTATTCAGTTTATTATTAAACACTAACTACGCTAAATTTAGTGAACTGTTGTTTTGTAGGTATGGCTTTATTGTCACTTTCTTATGTTCTCTCAGGATGCAATGAATGTGTTGTGCCTTTGAGAGTGTCTTCTGTTGCTTTTGTCTTTGCATTGACGAATTCCCGAAAAGAACATTCTGGTCGTGCCGTGAATGCATGTAGAGCAACCATTGATTTCCATTGCTGTTGTCCCTCTGATAGATATAAACACAGCAGCCCAGCTGTTGGTAACATTCTAACTCCCATCACCTCATTATACACTCAATTATAAATACCCCCTTCTCGTACACCTTTTCACACACTAAATATCAAATTGTCTCATTTATGCAAAAAACTACCAAACCAGGCCAATTTAAACTTCACAGTGAAAGGAATGGCTGCTGGAAAATGTTGGTACGGCAACATAATAGCCTCGTAAGATGAAGAGCAAACTGTGTTGTGCTCGTTTTAAGCTTTTCACATCTGGTCACAGAGAAAACAGCATCTCTCATGACTGACACTGACCCTACTGGGTATCCAGAAGAGGGAAACACTTTCTGCAATTTGCTAATTTATAACAACTCTTCAGCCACTGGCCCACTTTTTCTACTCAGGTAGGTCCGTCTTTCAACAGCTTTGTCTTTGAAAAATCTCAGTGGGTAAACTGTTACCAGGCCATGAGTCAGAGAAATTGTTATGACAAATTCACAGTGACTACTCATCTTTATATCAAGAGTTATTTTCTCTTCGCGACAGATCCAGTGGAGTGTTCACTTTTAATCATTTGAGACTGAGCTGCGCTCTGATATTGTCTACAAAGCCATTCTGATCAAACACCTCAGAGGTAGGTGGTACTGACACATCACTTTAATGGTTCATCTCCCGCCGCTGTGACTGAACACATCCATTACACTGTTCAAATCATTGTCATCAACTGTGCTAAAAACAACTGTATCCCCCTGGTTTTGACTATACCATCCTTTTCTCTCGACACTTCCCATGAGGGAGCGTCGACTGGTGGACGTACAGTGAGTAAACAAATAAATGGAGTTTCAGCTTGGTGTTTGTGCTTTGACACTGAATACTCAAATGTAATTTAAGCACAGTTAAACTGGGCCTACCAGAGCCACTGGGTGAGACCAGTCACAGATGGCTTGCTGACTCTCAGACAGCTGCTGGACATTACAGCAAAACTGAGAGTTCACAGATCATAGCCAGCAACACCATGTTTTCTCCACTATGTCCCATATAGGAAGGGACACAAACTATCAATGTAATAACCATGGATCAGTGGGATGCACCTCTGTTCTTAACCTTCACTAATAAGTAGCCATTGTGGTGAGGGATGTACTGAACTGGGCTCAAACTGCTGCTCAACAGTGTTTCAAGGGCAGAAACACCAGGCCAGACATTCATGGTCCCCAGAGGATGAATCCTGTGGCATCATCACTTTTTTTAAAATTTGTTAATGACCAAAGAAACTAACTGAGCATAGCGTTAGTTCAGACATGACACAATGTCAAGTTCAGCTCACAACCCAGCTACATCAGATGATCTCAAACAGCCAATCAACTGATGGAGCAGCTGATTGATGGAAGGGAGTCAGCTCATAGGTCACATGATTCCTTTCTATGCAACCAATTGGTGAATCTCATTCAGGGCGCCCTATTTAAACTGCTCTGGCCTGCCTACTGTTGCTGCTTCCTCTGCAAGCCGCTTTGCAACCTGCCTCCACCCCAGCTCCTCCTTTTCATGCTATGTCTGCCTTATCAATATCCTTTCTGTTTGTCATTGATGCTGCTCTGTTCTGTTCCCAGGGGGTCTTTGCTGCTGCTCTCCCTGCCTTAAGGTTTTCCGTGTACACACGTGGAAGGGCAGAGAGGTGTGCTCTCTTTGCCTTAGGCTTTCCACGTAGTTGAGCCCAGTCTCACTCCAGAGTCATTGAAATCCGGCACTTGCGCAGTGACTTGCGGCTTCAGAAACCAATGAAAAAAAGGCATCCATTAACACAGCATGATATGTCTGACTGGGGCAGGCAGGAGGGGTGGTGGATAGGTCCAACAAACACCAACTTTCACCCAAAAGAGCGGTGTTCGTGTTCCATAAGATTCTATAGCCAAATCGTGTTCTTTTTTCCTAAACCCAACTGCGTGTATTTGTTGTTGAAGGGGAAAAAAAGTCAATTTGGGGTGTTGCACCGACATAGTGCGTTTATTTTGAAAGAAACTGGATGTAAACATTACATTTCTGTGAAAACAGAAGTCACTTTTGAAAGAAGATAATGCATGTAACAGGCTGAACTTGATATGGCGTCCCAGAACGTCAACAACCAACACACCGAGGGTACCTTGCACGTCATATGTGGACGTGGAAAGTCCATGACCAAACGTCAATATGTGATGAGGTTGGAGTGAGAATGTATTGCATAAACATTTCTGTGTAGGCTGTGTAAGAAACGCAGAGAGGCCCCAGAACAGAGCCATACCACAAAATATAAAAGTGCAAATAGAAAAAAATTCATTTCATAATTTAATTTCTTTGACTAAAGTGTTCCTGACTGAAATGTTTTTGTCAGGCTGTGCTATACTTTCTGTTCAGTGCTAATTAGCAAATGTTGCATGCTAACATGCTAAAGGAAGGTGATAAACACCTTGGATGGCCACACATTCTGGTTTTCCAAGGATTGTTCTCTTTTTTGAGCAACTGCCCCAGAAAAGGGCTATTCTTTCTCAGGACATAAATTGTCCAAGTTTTTTGTGAAAATGTACCTTTAGTTTAGAAAGTCCAAATAAAACTGGATTCTTTTACTGCTATTCTGTTTTTTCCTCTTTATTTTGCCCCTGAGCGGATGTTGCAGTAAGCTACTGTCATGTCTCATGCTGCTGTTTTGACAAATCAGCGTGTGCATCAAAAGCCTCATTGAAGCTTATATCCATTAATTAACAGCTGTATCTGGCTGCTGAGTGTTATCAGCTTGACTGCACGTCAGGACAAATAAAGGTCAAGTGTGAGTTGCCGAGTGTTGGAGATATCAGCCATAGACAGCACTGGGCCTTGCACAGTAATCATCAATCATAATCATAATGATGAACTATTTAAAATTAAGATGAAGCACAACTACAATAAGCCCCATTAAACCATCAAGCACAGTATAATGTCATGATCCTGGGTTGTTGTTTATATTCTCTGATCTTGTGGACTTTGTTTTGGGGTTTTCAGTTTGTGTTCTAGATTGTTTCATGTTATTAATTCATGTTTAATCTGTTTCCTGTTTTGTATTTTGTAGATTCTGACCTTTTGTGTCATGCATGGTTTTAGTTCCTTTCTTTGTGTGTTGTTTTCTATCACACCTGTCTTCCTTCAGTCTCGTTAGTCCGTCCCTGTTCCTAGAGTCGTCCCTTCACACCTGTTCTATATCAGTCTTGTTTGCTCCACCCTAGTGTTCCCCTCCACACCCTTGTTGTAAACCAATCCCCATTTCCCTCCTTTTGCCTGTGTCCAGCTACTCCAGCGCCGTCTTGTTCTTGTGATTCATTTTCTGTGTATATAAACCTGTGTGTTTCCTGTTGCTCCTTGTCAGTTCATCTCTGTTCATAACTGTGTTCATGGTGTCATTCCCTGCTCCATTTCCTGCCTGGTCTCTTGTCTTCCGTTTTGGATTTCTTCCCTGAATTCATCCTTCTGTTCGTCGTGCTTCCCTGGTTTGTTTCTCCCTTCTTTTGGACTTTGAGTTACCTGCCTGTTTTGGATGGTTTTTTTTTTTATCAGCTTCATTAAGTTCGACTTTTGTTCAGAATCCACCTGCCTACAGCTCTGCATTTGGATCCTTTCTCAAGTGATTCATGACATCATATACATAATTGCTTGGAATAATAAAATGAATTTTGTGGTTAGATTGTGTCTGTCTTTCTGCTCATGCCATGCAGTTAATGCTCAGCCCCTCTTTCTCTTCCCCTCGAATTTGGGCCGGAAGTTACGTCACCACCACAGAAAGCACGCACTGCTGAATCAGAGAGGCATGTTATGTCCATCTCTCCTCTGTTCCATACAGTATTGGAGATATTGGTGTGAGTGAGTGGGTCAAAAAGTGACAAAGCAGCGCTACGATTACTGTAAGTTATTAATAACTTACAATAACATTGCATGCAGTAGTCCACGTTCACCCTCTGATTTCATGTAGGAACGTTTTTCTTTCTACCTGCCAACCTTATCAAAAGGAAGCGTGCACAACAAGTGTCCTGTGCTTGTAAAGCCCAGTTCAGACCAATGATTGGTGACGAGACGAAACCGCTTCAGAACGTTGCAGAGAAAAGTCGCAACGGTGTGAACTAGAAGTCTGAGCTTGACTCAAGCTGGCTGATGGTGTCACCTGCAACTCAACTGGTCAAATCTTCGGTGGCTGGTTTAAGAACGTAAAGCACCTGTTTTAACAGCCAGTTGGCTTGTAGTGATGTCTGCTGAAAGTCAGAATGGCCGCAGGCGGTGTGTTCCCTGCGGCAGGTACTCCGTCCCCCACCGAGCCCTTTGTTTCCATTCTCACGATGTGCTGGTGTCAGACAGTGAGCTTTTGAAATGTATTTTCTGGCACCTAGTTCGATTATATTAGGGAGAAGGCAGACATCTCTACGGCTGATATCTCCAACACTCGGCAACTCACATCTAAACAAGCTAGACTGGGAAACAGCACTACAGGTAAGAGATGAAATATGTAATTTTGATTTTGGGGTGAGCCGGCCCTTTAAAATCAGCACTGTTGTTGTGAGCATGCTGATGTTAGCATATAGCTCAAAGCATCCCTGTGTCTGGCTCCTATCATGGCTGTGGACTCTTAGTCTTGTTATAATAAATGAGTAGATGACAGTGGTTAGAGATTCACTGATGATACCCTGCACCAGATGAAATGTCATTCTAGTCCGTCTTTATTCTGTTAACAATCAATCACGGTCGGGGTGGACCCCACTCTGTGACACGCTGCTCAAGGCTTCTAACCTTTCTTTGTCCATCATGAGATCTTCGCGGGGGCGTTATCTCACACTCGCTGTGGATCTCACATTGGGGAGTGTCATTTTAATTTACAGTCTCATAAAGCGAGGCCCTTTGAGACTTAAAACGATGATTGCAGGCCATCCAGAGAACCAATAACAGCCGAGTGCCAGGACGGGGAGGGTGCCTTCATCCTCTGCACACCTTCACTCCCTTTCAGCCAGAGCACTTGATCTTTGCCTGCCTGCCGTCTGTCTTCATGGTTGAATCTCTGTATACACCTCTTCATCTGACCCGGGCGTCTCCTATCTTGACTTTTCCTATCTTTTCTTACCTGCAACTGGCACCTTCACTTTCTACCTGTCATTGGCAAGATATCTGGATAATTGAACGTTGGGTCGATGTGGTCGTTATGCACTTTGGATTTGAATAAAGTCATGCTGGGGCTTCTTCCTAATTGGCTGAAGATGTGTATGGAAATTTTTTGCAGTCTTAAACGGCAGGAGGAACCAATTATAAGGCAGATAGGGGGTGAATACCAGGTGGAATATAACACATTTTGGCTGATTAATAGAAACTTTGCAGAATTCTCTGCTGGGAGAAATGCGCTGTGCAGAGCAATAGTTTACACCAGGCATCTGTCAAAAAAATTATTCTTCAGGAAATGCTGGTGTCTTTTCTCTGTCAGCCAATGTGTCTGTGTGTATTTATAAGCGAGTGAGTGGGAGAGAGTCTGGCAGACAGACAAAAAGCACCTAATAACCAGCCATTCATTTTTATTCTTTGTTATTAATTATTTTGTGTGGAAATGCAGCTCTTTTTAGTTGTTAAACCAAATGAAACACAATGGAAGCAGATGCACAAAACCATAGAAATAGAGTTATTTTCATTTTATTGCTATGCACAAAAGCACACACTATATAGTACACCATATGCACGACCCGAAGACGTATATGGCAGTCGTGCTGCAGTGATGTTTTATGTTTTATCTCCCACTTTTGTCGCCGAGCTCAGTGACGAGGACAGTCTAAGTGCTCCAGACCTCTCAGTCTGTTATAAGATTACAGGGTCCAAAATTAAATAGAGGCATGTGCAAAGGTTGGAAGGCCAGGGAGGAGTCAGACAGGGCCGAGGTAATGTCACTATGTTTCTGATCTTTATTGGGAACGACACAGACAGAACCTCCCTCCCTCCCTCCCTCCCTCCCTCCGACACACACACACACACACACACACACACACATACACACACGCACGCATTTCCCTGTATTGATTAGTTGGGGAAAAAAAGGGTTGAGGTCAGCAGGCATATGTCTGAATTTCTTTCTCTCTGTCTCTCACACTCCATTTATCTCTGTCTGATTCAATGCTCTCCTTCCCCCATCAGGGGGCCGTACTTCATCCGTATATCTGCGCCTCCCCTCCCCTGACCCGCTCTCACACTCTGTGGTTTCTTTTTGTCCGTCTCTTTGCCCTTCACTCGACATACATAAATCAATCACTCAATCCAATTTTGTTCAGAGCAAAGCCTGATGGATTCGCTTCTGAGCCGCCGTCCTGATAAAGTAACAGTATCCACAGTGTAATTACATTACAAATTAAATGATGTGGTTATGAGCGTGGATTTGATTTTGCTTCATTTTCAGTATTCACACACAATTGTACAAGAGGAACAACAAAACGTGTACAAACAAACACATGGCAACCAGACAGAGAAGCATTTCAAGCTCGCTGTGAAATGGGGTAAACACATGCTGGAGACTGGGACCCCCAGAGGGGCGCTAGATTGTTTCAGGTACTCGAGATGATTATGGAACAAAAATAAAACACAATTCTACTATATAAATGCATTGTACTGTTTTTTTTTCTCCCAGATATTTCCTCTCAGATAAATGGTGATTGTTTTGACTTGTTCAAACCTCTTCACAGCACAACAGCACTTTATGTGGAATGAACAATGAACCAGTTTTTCATTGTTTTGATGCTAAAATGGTTTCAGCTCATTCAAACGTGGTCACTCAACAATATGTGCGTTCTCTGTTTTTTTAAATTGCATGCACATAAACTCAAATCCTTGAAATTTCAAATGGGTGCCAGTTAATTTGTCACAAACACAGTTAAAAAGGTTTAACATTGAAGTTACACCAACCACAAATGGTTCAATTCTCATCTAAAGATATTTATTTAAAGATACAGAGGTAGTGAAAGCCTTTGAATTTCATGACCATTTATATTAAAAAAGAACATTGTTGCAATGATTTTATTCATTTTTATTCACTAAATGCAGCACACACATGATTTGTTCTTGCTTGATAAAATTAATATGTGCCAACGCACATTGTAACATTATTAGAAACTTTGACAGTGACAAATGTTTGTGTTTGTCAGCACTGTGGTGCAGTGGTTAGTATTGTCACCTCACAGCAAGAGGGTTCCTGATTCGATCCCGGGCGTGGGAGCCCTTCTGTGCAGAGTTTGCATGTTCTCCCCGTGTCAGCGTGGGTGTTCTCCAGGCACTCTGGCTTCCTCCCACAGTCCAAAGACATGCAGGTTGATTGCTGACTCTAAATTGGCCTCAGGTGTGAATTTGAGTGTGAATGGTTGTTTGTCTCTATGTGTCAGCCCTGTGATAGTCTGGTGACCTGTCCAGGGTGTACCCTGCCTCTCGCCCAATGTCAGCTGGGATAGGCTCCAGCCCCGCCCTGTATTGTAGCCTCACAGCAAGAGGATTCCTGCTTCAAACCCTTCAAATGTGGGGTTCCAACCCTGTGGTGGGGGAGCCCTTCTGTGCGGAGTTTGCATGTTGTTAGCATGGGTTTTCTCTTGGTACTCCGGCTTCCTCCATGCATGCAGGTTACATGCAGGTGACTCTAAATTGGCCGTAGGTGTGAATGTGAGTGTCAGTGGTTGTCTGTCTCTGTAGGCCCATTTCCACTGAAGAAGTTCCTGGTACTATTTGGGGGGCAGGAACTACTACAGGAATGTCCTCTCGCTCGGCCCTCTCAACTGCCGTGTCTCCACTGAGAGAGTGGAGTAGGAGGAAGGTTCCTGTAAAGTTACGGGCTCTGGATATGATGTAATCGTTGCGCGACCATTTTGACCGGGGAGACGTAGGGATAGCGGTGTCTGTAATAACTCACTAAATGGTCCGTGAAAAAAATATTTTTTCCAGCGGGTGTCTTAGTTACAACATAATGGAGCTAACTGGAGTAGTTTCATGTCGTATCCGACAGCGGGAGGCTTTTAACAGATGACGTCCTGATGTTAGCTTTGCTGCTGCTGTTAGCTGTCCCTGTCAGCTGATGCTTTCTAGACATCGTGATTTCCCAAAACTGAATAAATACCACACATATCAACACAAAACTGCTTTGCTAGCTCAATCATGTTGTAACTAAGATATCCGCCGGAAAAAATATTTTTTTCACAGACCATTTAGTGAGTTTTTTTTACATGGCGGCGGAAGCTATATGAACGAGCTAACCCTCGTCTGCTGAGTACCTACCCCGAGGCAGGGACTTGTTTAGCCCCTGTAAAAGTTCCGGAACTCTGTCCTTCGGAGGTGGTTCCTGCGGTGGAGACATGCACCAACGGCCCTGGCCCCGTAAAATTACCCTGAAGTTCCTGCGGTGGAAACGGGCTTTATGTGTCAGCCCTGTGATAGTCTGGCAACCTGTCCAGGGTGTACCCCGCCTCTCGCCTAATGTCAGCTGAGATAGGCTCCAGCCCCCCCCGCAACCCCTAACAGGATAAGGGCCAACAGAAAATGAATGAATGACAAATGTTTGTGTTCGTTTACATGAAATTAACTAAGCTGGTGTAGGCAGCAGTTTGGAAAGTTAATCAGAAAGCCCTATGCCACAAGGTATTAACATGTTATGCCTAATTTAAAATAAAAGCATCCTTTTTTATCTATTTTATCAACAGTTTGATGAGCAACAAGCAACTGCAGATTTTTCGCAGCACACAGTGTAGAGCAGAGAATAGCAGGCGTAATGTAAATGTGCATCACTTGTATTCAAGGTCACACTTTTAAACATGAGATGACACAATATACACAGAACATTTTCTTCTCACTTTCTGCTGTGACAGTCCTGAATCATCCATGCACAATCTGTCGAACTCAATCCCATCACCAGAGTAAATGTTGGCATTGTATGTTTTTGCAAAGCGAGGATATGAAACATTGGAACGTTATTATGGCAGATATGTTGAATCTTGATGTTTCTTTATGTTTCAATAATGCTGTAGTTTAGGCATAAAAACCACTTGGTTATTGTTAGGAGAAGATCATGTTTTGGCTTAAAATACCTGTTTTTTGTGCCACAATCGTAGCTGGAAATACCATGTTGCCTTACTAAGAAATACGCAATTTAAGTGCCATAACTGATGCTGCAATTGTCATTATGTTTCGCTAGAAAACACATGGCTGTAAATGCCACTTTGTCTCACTTATAAACAACCAGATTTGTGCCACAGTCGGCGCAGAAACTGCAGCCATGTCTCGATATTAAACGTACTATTTGGTTGTTTTTCTTGAATGGCCAGTCTGCAGCGTAGCAGCTGTCTTGTCTTACACCTGCAGCATTCGGTAACACTTTACTTGAAGGTATCTACATAAGGGTGACATGACACTGAGACATTGTTTGGGTTGTCTTGATTATGACAACTTGACATTAATTAAAGTGATATTACCTGAAGTTGTCTTTGACATGACAAGTTGACATTAACAAGAAATGCACCTCTTTTTGTGTTTATGACAAGTTGACATAATGATTATTATTGTCATGACAAAGACAACTTCTGGTAATGTCACTTTGATTAATGTCAAGTTGTCATAATCAAGACAACCCAAACAATGTCAACTTGTCATTACAAAAACCAAATGACACTTAATGACAGCAGTCATAAACGTTTATGACATGTACATAATGTTTATGACAGGTTCATGACAGTGTCATATCACTCTTATATCGATACCTTCAAGTAAAGTGTCACTTTAGTAATGTTGATATGTATGAAACGTACAAAAGTAACATATTTGTTTGCAGAAATGTGCAATGCCAACACTTTCTTCCGTCGACTGGGCTGTACCAGCTTCACTAACTAATTGAAACTGCAGGTTGTAGGTACAAGCTTGTGATTTTCATCAGGTTTTCAACACTGTAAATGCAACATGTTTTAAAGGTATTACACATCAAAATGTCATAACTCTAGTAGGTAGGCGAGAGCCTCCGCAGACCATCTGGATTTTAAGCACCCCTCTGATTTAGGGCCAGTCCCTTCACAGTAACATCAGGGAACAGATACATTAACCAAGCCATGCCTAAATCTTAACGCTTTCCCTCACAGATAGAGCTGATAGCTGATCAATAGTTGCCAGACTCAATCAATCAATGCCCCTCCCGCCCCAACCCCAACAACCTCTCCAGTCACTTCAGACCCAGCTGCCTCAGCTCCAGGGCAGATTTGTCCTCCAGTGTCTCTGTCATTTGTCTTTAGATTTCCCTTCCATCTGATAGCTCCAATGCTTTTCAAATGCCCTTTCCACATGTCCTTACCCCCTGTCAGTGATTTATACGTGTGTCTGGTCATCACTGAGGACGCTGCAAGTTCATGCTCATTTGCACAAAGTCATTTAGTCTCATACTCGTTTTTTTTCTTCACATAAGTTTAACAATTTGCCAGTGTGGGAGGAATGATCCCACATGAATCCGGAGTTGTTTCAGCATGCTTTGTTAAATTTTACTTTATTAAAAGAATTAGAGCAAGTTAATTAATTTGCAAATGTGATTTTTTTTCACAGCCATGCAAAATTTGAAGAGGGATTTTAGACTCCATGCTTCATTAAAACAACTTTTTATTTGATGCAGCATAATTTGATTCAGTGCTTTTAGACCTTGTGAGATGCAGAGAATATTTCTCCTTCCCTCCTTCCTTCCTTGGCACTTCTTGGACTGTAGCTGTTTTTTATTTTGCTTTTTCATTTTCCCATTTTACTCCCATCACTTCCCTCTACAGGCAATTCACAGATGCAGTGAACTGTGAAGGAAAAAATTTGTCCCCTCATTCTCAAACACATGCATGGCCATTTACACACACATACATACATGCATACTGTACAGACAAAAAGTCGTGATGCATCATGCATGAGGGGGCAGCGTCCTGCACACATCAATGTCATTACCATGCATTTAAAAACGCTTGTCATGGCTGCACCGAAAGCTGCAGTGTCCCAACTTTTTTTTTAAAGCAGCAGCAGCAGCAGCAGTTCTGAATTATTGTAACACTGTTGATGTCTATCAAGGATGGCCTGGGTTTTTATGACAGTCATTTCCTACAGTTACAGTCCCTTACTATCTCTTTACGTCCATCTTCATTTATGACATTTGGCAGACGTTCTCCGGCAGACCGACTCAAAATGTGCTCATTAAGACAACACTGCTGCTTATAAGTGCAAGAGAAGCTACACCACTCCTTCATAACATCTGCTCTGCTCTGTCTTTTACTGCTTTTAATTAAGTCATAGCAGTAACTCACAGGCTTGTGATCAAAGACCCCACAGTCATTGATCATCTATTTAAAAAGATCCACACATGCACACAGAAAATCAATCAATACATCTGTGCTGACTGCATTTTGGGTTCTGTTCTGCTGATGAAAGGTTAATATCTTTATCTACACACACAGTGCTGATTGGTGGATGATTGAACCCAGCATTCTGTGTACTTTTGGTAATGGCCAATACTTTATTGGCTGTCAGTTTGTACACCATCTGCTGACTGAACACACAAACTGCAATCTGACACAAGCTTGCCAAGTACAAAAAGGCAAAAGAACAACAACACAAGAAGCGTTTTTTTTTTGTTTGTTTGTTTTTTTCTGCTGTCTAGCGAGGAAAAAATGTAAATGTGTTACACTAAATTTAAAACTGAAAAGCATTAAAGTTTCATCGCTTTAAAGCCTCTACTTTACACTGTTATGCATATCTGCACACAGGTAGCGTGTGTGTGTGTGTTTATATAAATACACCTGTGCTTCCTTTTGCTCAGAGACTCTTTACTTTAACATGATTACAGCCAAACTCCACAGCAAGATCAGGCAGGATGCCAAATATACAAAGTAGCATTATAAAAAACCTATTATTTTTAATATGTGCTGGATTTTAATTTAATTATATAAGCAAATATGTAAAGGATTGTGAGACGCATAGTAATGCACATTTAAATGTGCATAAATCATATATAGCGTCGACTAGACTCATGTTGTGAGAATCTGTTGCAAGAGAGACATATGGTGTGGATCATGAATAATTCCTTGTAAATCGGCTACCTGTTAGTATTTTGTTTTAAATGTAATGTTCATTCATATAACTCACGGTGTCACTGTATGTCGTGCACAGACAGTTTGGATGCTATTAAGCACCTGTGCATGTAAAATAAAGCAGAGCCTCCTCCAGTAGCCGACAATATGAAGTGACACACACTGAGTTTGGTGCCCACAATAACATATTAAGAGGAACTAAAAGTCAAAGCAATATACCTCAGAAGTTGAGAATGTATATACAGAATATAACAATTTTAAGAAAAACATGGAAAACATACTTTGAAAATTGATATAGGCTAACAAATACTGTTTGTGCATGTCAAGATTGGCAAAAATATTGATAAAGAGATGTGCAGATGTTCACAGTATAGGGCAAACTTGTCTACTACTTGCCTAGATTTTTTTTTTTTTTAAAGATATTTTTTTGGGCATTTTTAGCCTTTATTTGACAGGACAGACAAGCGTGAAGGGGGGAGAGAGAGAGAGAGAGAGTGAGTGACATGCAGCAAAGGGCCACAGGCTGGATTTGAACCCAGGCCACTGCGGCAACAGCCTTGTACATGGGGCGCCTGCTCCACCACTAAGCCACCGACGCCCCGACTTGCCTAGATTTTTAGAAAATAATTTCTTGATCAAAGAAATAAAGGTATGTTAACCCTTTGAAACCTGAACAAATTGGCTTGGGTTTTTTGTAAACATGGGAAGAAGGCAATGAGCAATGACAGAAGAAATGACCTTACCTTCTTACCAAGTCGGCCTTATTTATTTACTTGTTTATTTGACAAGGACACAAGCATAAGACATTGCCTCATATGTAAAATACGAAGTAGATGCAACACACAGGTTTCTAGCCGTGGCTAATTTGCAACCCCTGTCCCTGCTAGGCTTTTAGAATTAAAACAGCAAGTGTAAGATTACTGAGCATGGAGCAATTCAATTCAGTAATACAACACAGTATGTACAGTAAAATACACAAACAAACACATAATTAATTGCCTTTTTATTCTTAAGGCTTCCCATTGTGGTGCCATTGTGCTGTAGTTCTTGATAAAAAAAAAAGGTCCTAAATACGGTTTGTGATCTCTTTTTGTGAATGTGGAATATTCGCAATAGAATTAAATGCACAAACAAACACAAAACATCTTTCAAAACACATAAAAATGTCTTTATCCTATGATTAAATTGTTTGCCTGGTTTTTCTTCTTATATAATGTTGAACATCCACCCAAAATATTGTAGTATAGGCCACTGGTGTAAGGTCATTATGATGGGCCCTAGAGCACGCATAGATGGCCCTTGTGATGGCCCTCGTGCACGCTATTGTGCACATATTGTCTCGTCACACGGTCAGAGACTTAACACTGGATAACATCAACATACATATTACCCAGCAATCATCATTGCATATCTGTATCTGACAAAAAATACCAAAGAAAACAAGTAATTGAGAAATGATGAATTTAATTCAACAATTTTAATAGTCGATTTATAGAATGTTGATTTACAGTTATAGAATAAGCATATTATTTTGTTATAGATGCTGTTGACTGTTGTACAAATAAAGAAAAAAAATAAACATGAGATGATTTTGCCTTTTTCGAGGGCATATATACCAAACAGCACTGTTTTTAATTTGATTAATTCTTCTTTGAGCACAGGCATATTTTCAGGGTGACATTCACTCATGAGGGCCCATTCTCCATTCAACATATCCAGAATATTGTTGGAGGGCCCACTCTCTCTATTGGCCCTCCACCTTACAGGCCCCAGTGTCTATATTTACGCCCCTGGTAAGTTATAGGCCTCTAATTCTGTCCTCTAATTGACATGAAGACTGCTGTCTGCATTGTAGCCCACATATCGTAGGCTACGTCGTATGTCAGATAGAGTTCAATATTTTTTGTAGCTGTATAAAAACCATAGTGTTAAATACCTAATTGAAAAACATCGTTAACATGGACGTCTATACAGTTAATGACTCCCGCTCGGTAGGTGGCAGCAGAGTGCAGTAGTCGGTTTGTTACAAAAACCCACGAAGAAGACGCAGAAGCGGAAGAGACGTGGCACATAAACAGAGAGAGGAAGGAAACAGCTAGCTGCAGCCAAGTTTTCCCGATGACAGCTTGTGGAGCCGCCTTCCATGTGAATTTGACACGGAAGCTTCAATGACAGTCGTTCAACATCACCTGAAAGCAACGGGGCTCCAATAAAGTCAGGTAACACGTAATTATTTATCATTTGCGTTGGAACTTCCTCAACTCTGCCAAGCTAGCTTGATTAGCTCGCTAACGTTTCCTCAACTGATAACTTCCAGCTAAGGTAGCAGCTAATGTTAGCTTAGATAAATGTTGGGACTGAGCTGACGAGATGTGTTCGTTTAGTTCGGTGTTTGAACAGTAAGTTACTGTCGAAAAAATGACTCATTATGTCCCGAAACGTGTACGATAATTTTTGTGAAGTTAGCCAAAACTACAACAATCGAGATGCAGCTAGTTTCAGTTGAATAACTACAGTTAACACTAACAGACAGTATGTCTGACAGTGTCTTTGATAACCAGTTAACTGTACAGCATGTTAACGTAATAATGTTAGACTGTCGGGGTCGATAATGTGGAGATGATGTAACTGTCAAAATTGCTGCTCTTACTGTATGACAACCTCATGTTGGGCTGCCCCATCCAATCCTTGTGACATGGCAGTAGGTTCACTTTTATAAAATCCATACGGTTTGCAGTTAGATAACCCATTAGATACCTCTTATATTAAAGTAAAATAGGAGCAGGAGAAGCTAATGTGATAATACAGGGTGACTCATGGGTGGGAATTCACTTAAGTAGCCACAAGACCACAAACAGGTGGAGGGGGTTTAACTGGAAAGTTAAGGTAAGGTGTTTTAGGACCCCTCAACTGATGTCTGGGTTTGTTGGAGTTTCCTCAGCTTAAATAATGATGCATAGTCACAATATGGAGATCATAAACATTACCCTATCAGCACAATGTAGTGTCTGCAGGAGAGGCTGTGGAATAATTTACACATATTTCGGGGGATTGTGCAACACTGTAGGAGTCTTGGGAGAATATTAAAAGGGAGAAACCAGTCATTTTAGGTGTTAATTTAATTTTAATCCTTTGTATAATATGTTGGGATATTTACCTAGAGCAGGGGTTGGCAAGGCTTACTATCAAAAGAACCATTTTTGATAAGAAAAATCTGTCTGGAGCCACATAACGATGATTACTAATTGGTGTAAATGAGCATTCAACAGTATGTGTTACCACAAGATGGCTACTCTGCAGTGGGCTTTTTCTGATTTTTGGTACTTCAACTATGCAGCGTTTGCGGTTAAAGTTAACAAATTTGTCCTGGCACTATTCAATCCTTGATTTTCTCATTGTAAAGCTTTACTTTTTTGGATTTGGAATCCATAGGTGGCCTAGCTGGGGCACTAAAGAGTCACCAACACTATTTGTGTGTCAGCAAAATGTAGAGGAAAAGGTGCCAGGTCGTACACGAATGAAATGTTAAGACATTTATTTTTTTCAATTTGCTGCATAGGCTACACAGTTTGACAGTTGGAGAATGTAAGAATTTCTTTAGGCCTACAACAGAGATAAATGAAAAAACAAACAAAAAAAGGTTTGTCATTGCAATTAGATTTTTTTGGTCTGTCAAAACCACCAGGAGTCACTTGAGATTGGCTAAAGAGCATGGCTCCAGTGCCACAGGTCACAGTTCACCTATATCTCAGCATTTCATTCATTTCTGTGAGGAAAACTAAACTAAATTGTTGTTCTTGAAGTTTGGATCATTGTTTTAGAATTAGTGTACAAAACTTTGGTTGAGAGTGCTTTAACTTTTCTCCTCCCTGCCTGGTACGGTCATGTTAACTGTACCTTCAAGAATAAATTCTCTAGGATTGTGACAATGGCAGGTAAAATAGTTGGCATGCCACAAAGGCCCTTGACTCAACTCCTTACAGAAAGGACGAGGAAGAAAGTGAGGAGTATCTTGGCAGATAGCTCCCGTGTTCTCTTTAGCCAGTTCGAGCTCTTGAGCTCTGGGAGGCGCTATAGAGTCCCTCTGGCAACTAAAAAAAGTATTTAAGAAGTCCTTCATCCCAAGTGCCATCAGTATCCTTAACTCAACAAAGGGACTGATGAGTTTTAAACCACAGACAATGAGCTGATCTAATTTGTTAAGTGTTTTTGTATTGACTTTGTATGTTTGTTTTACAGACTGTTTGTCTGCTTTTTACAATGTTGTCTTTGGTGTCTGGTGAGCCAAAGACAAATTTCTACCCCTGATGGACAATAAAGATTTATTCTATTCTGTTCCATGATATTCAAGATATAAACTTAAAAGCTCTTAAAGGGTAAGGGCACAGTGAATTGATTAGTAATCGTAAATGTTGGATGAGCCTAGTTGCAGCTAATGTTACTGAAGATAAATGTTGTGACTGAGCTGACAAGACTTGTTATTTTTGTTCGGTGTAAAACATCGAGGTAGAGTAGAAAATATGACTCGTTATGACCTGAAATGTTTACGATAACTTGTGTGAAATTTGCCGACTCCACAACAATTGAGGTGCAGCCAGTTACAGTTAGATAATTACAAATCCCACCAATAGACGGTATGAGTAGCATCCAGTGCTGAGTGCCATTAATAACCACTTAATTATGTGGCACGTTAACCTAATGGACAGTTGTCTAATGGACCAAGAGACTGAGACAGGTCTACATAACGAAAGAAATGTCATTAAACAGGATATTATTGCCTAGTTGTCAAGTGTTATGCCCAGCTTGTTTAAAAGTAACGCAAAGAAGGGAAGCAACCATTTATATAAGCAAGACATTTGTTAAAGATAATTCAACATAAACAAACTATAATTTATCAAACCAAAGCTTAAATTCTAAACAAACCAAAATTGGGGAACTGAAAGGCAGTGGTTGAGAAGCCATTTTAGTATTAATCTCAGAAAATGTCAGTTAAATATAAGAAGCCTATCCACCTTATTCCTAGCCCCTATGATACCTTGCGTGAATTATGTGTGCAACTTCCGGCATTGAACTGAAACCAGCGATTTCCAACGGTAACAGTTTGTTTACAGTGCTTTATTCTTCTTTCCAAGAGCAATAGGCTCTGTGCACAGAGCCTATTGTGAAATAAAACATGGAGCACACCATCTGTCAAAGCTCGAACAGGATTATGTGATCATACCTCTGCCATCTCTGACAACCATCTCAAAGCATTGTTTTTTTTTTTTTTTCTTTTCAACCGAGCACGCTAGTAATTAGTTTGCCTTGCTCCCATAAAATATTGTTAACTTGCCCTATTGTTAACATGGCCTGAGCTAGCTTAAGGTAAAATCTGCTCCTTCTAAAGATGATTTCTGATTTCTGATGGCTTATTAAGAGATACTAACACATTCAGCAAACATTTAACATAATTCAGTATTAACTGTAGCTCCAAGTAAAATGAACTGTACTGACGCTGAGTGACGGACCTGTCAGTGTAGGTGTCATTCTCTTCTGCAAATTCTGATTTAATACTTTTTCGCTATGCCTGTGAAACTCTTGTGGTTTTATTTCTCATATCAACGGTACCTTTGGCAACAGGAGCAATCTCTTTTTGTTCTGGTCACATGTTCAACACACAGTTGCTGAAGACACGGACAGTGCAACAGGTACCAGAGCTCTGCAAGGACATTTAAGAAAATGCTAAGTTAATTAGTTAAATATTTGTTGAAAAATAAATAAGTATTTGCTAAACTGAAGGCAAATTACTTTGGAAAAGAACCAGCGTTGACGGTTAGCCACCAAGAGTAGCCACTGGGACTAACCAGACAGTCTATGGGGCTAACTAGCTTACTGCTACTTCCGTTATCTCACTGGAAGTTGCGCCCAAAATCATGAAAAAAATCAGTCAGGAAGAAAAGAAATCAACAAAACATGAATGACTATATTTGGCTAAACCAGCAAATGAACTACCTGACGAATATATACTTCATCACACTGATTGCCCAAGACAGAGATATGTACCTTGTTTTATATGACATGGCAAAGTGTCTGAAGATTGACACATTTATGTCGTCAGTATCTTCAAACCACAATATGTAACATACATGTTGACATTATGATTATTTTTTTCCTTTGCTCACATTGAATATTTGTGATTATCTTTAATGTAAGTGGTTTGGCAGAAGAGTTGCACACATCGCACAACACTTTGAGGTTTAAACTCCTCTTCTCATTACTTTGTAAGTGAGTCAGCTCATGACACTCAAAGTGGTCACACTCAAAAATATGCCAACGGCAATTGTGTCTGAGGAAATTTCTGGCTGTCAGGAAAAAGGGATGAGATAAAGTCATGTCAATCTTTGCCTCTGTTTTGTTGCTCTACTTTGTATTAAAGGGAACATTAGCCTCGGGATACATACATTCAGAGCAAACCTTTTAATGTCATTTTGCTAGACAATGAAAACACATTTGTCTTGCTTGTAGCTTCTGCTCATACTAAACAGCAGGACGGTCTGTAATTTACAGAGAGAGGAGAACAAGGATCCTCTCTCTCAGTCTGTTGTATACATCCAAAACAAACCTGCATTTGTTTGTCTGTCCTCCACACAACACAGGTGGCTATGGGTCTCTGCAAGTGTCCAAAGAGAAAGGTGACCAATTTATTCTGCTTCGAACATCGTGTAAATGTGTGTGAGCATTGCCTGGTCTCCAACCACAACAAGGTCAGTGAGTAAACAAGTATCACCTGATGTATGTTTGTACAAAGCTTGTAACACCACATTAAAATTCTGCGTTTCCACTCGCTGCCCTTCAGTGTATCGTGCAGTCATATTTGCAATGGCTCCAGGACAGCGACTACAACCCCAACTGCACTCTGTGTAATACTCCGCTGAATGCTCAAGACACCGCCAGGCTCGTCTGCTACGGTAAGATTACAGACTTACACTGTTGTATGTATAAATGCGTAACAATATAGGTCAATGGAATTTTGCTATTCAACAAAATGACATCCCGTCCTTTTTGCTTTGATGTGAATTCTTTCTTTTTCCACCACAGATGTGTTCCACTGGTCCTGTCTTAATAACTTGGCCTCTCGGCTGCCCCTCCATACGGCTCCAGCGGGATACCAGTGTCCCACCTGTCAGGGTCCAGTGTTCCCCCCTTCCAACCTTGCCAGCCCAATTGCTGATGTGCTGAAAGAACAGCTGTCGTCTGTTAACTGGGCCAGAGCTGGTTTAGGGCTGCCGCTGGTAAGGGCCTATTAATGTTACATCCCTTGTTTGGCGATAACAGAACAATTAGACAGTGTAAGTAGTGTTAATTTGTGTCAGCTATTTTTTTTAATTTAGTATTAGTCTTGTGTAAGGCTATGTATATGTACACCGCTCAGCCAAAACATTAAAACCACTGACAGGTGAAGTGAATAACTTTTTGTTCCAATGCATTGTTCTGCTGGGAAACCTTTGGTTCTGGCATTCATGTGGATACCACCTGTCATGTTCCACCCACTCAAACACTGTTGCAGAGTAAGTACCCCCCCTCATGGCAACAGTACTCCCCAATGGCAGTGGCCCCCCAGCAGGACAATGCACCATGCCACACTGCAGACATCGCTCAGGAATGACCCAAGGAATGTGACAGAGACCTCAGAGTGTCAACCTGGTGTCCAAATTCCCAAGATCCCAATCTGAATGAGCATCTATGGCACGTACCGTAACTTACACCTAACAACCCACTGGACTAAATGGATCTGCCACCAATGCACTGGACACTCCCAGAGATCCTGTGTCCATGCCGCAACAGGTCAGAGCCAAGTCCGATCCAAGGAGGCCCCACCTTGGATTAGGGGAACATCTGGGGTACCGGCACTTCACAAGAATCCTTGAGCAGATTGGGGACCTGGGAAATTTAGAAGCCAGGTCGAAACCTTGAGCTTTTTGTCACGTTCCACAGGCCATTTCTAAACAGTCTTTGTAGTGTGGCATGGTGCATTATCCTGCTGGGAGGCCACTGCCATTGGGGAGTACTGTGGGTACTTGGTCTGCAATGGTGTTTGAGTGTGTGGAACATGTCAGGTGGTATCCACATGAATGCCAGAACCAAAGGTCTCCCAGCAGAACAATGCATTGGACTGTGCTTTGCTTGCTCTGTGGTGTAGTTTCGATAAAGCAGACACAGCACAGGAAGTGGAACTGCTGCACTGACAAAAACAGTTTAATATGTAGTGTCTTTTTTGTCAGCAAACAAGATAATTTCATGTTAAGTTGTTATTCTCTAAATTACATTTTAGTCTCATCTTGTTCGTTGACAACCTTGCATTTTGACATACGTAGTCAAAGTTAGGGTTAAATGGTTTTGAGCCGTCTCGTCATTGTCTTGTCTTTGTCATGGACAAAAGGTAGTTGACGAACAGATATAGTAAGTTTTCAGTGATCAACCCCAATCGCTCAAAAAAATACACATTCGGAATTGTGCATTTTCTGATTGTATTTAACGCACAAATCATATAGATTTAATTTTCTAAGTTACTAATAAAATGTTACCTTTGACAGATTGAAGAGCCCATTGGGGGCCTTGAGGAGACCACAGCTCATGATGTCACTGATTACACCGACTGGTCAACATTTGATGGTGAGCCTTAATGTTTACTTTATAGTAATTAACAAGATGTGCATATTTATTAAGGACTGTTTGTAGCTGTTTATTATGCAGTATTATTAAAGTAGTAAAATTAAACTCTCTTTATTTCTTCCTTCAGCACAAGAACAAAGTAACATTTACCCCAGCCACTCTTACAACACCAGCCTCAGCCCTCCACCAAATTCTGTCTCACCTCCAGCACAGGAGGATCTCGGAGGTCCTCGTAAAAACGGGGATCCAAAACTGCAGGAGCACACTGTGGTTAACTTCACCAATGCCACTGCCTGTGACACAGTTACACTACACGCAGGTAAAGCAATGGAAAGCCCTCTGAATCTGCTCTCGCCAACTGCTTTTAAAGTGCTGCTTGTCTTTCTTTTTTTAGGTCACTTTTTCACCCAACATTTAAGACACTATGTTGCCTCTTGTGGTGAAAGATTAACAGAATTATTGCTGTTACTCCTCAGCATCGTCACCAAGAAAGATCTATGACACGCGGGACGGAGGTCACAGCTCTGTCACACAGATTGATTTTGATGATGACAAGTACCGGCGACGGCCAACGCTAAGTTGGTTTGCTCAAATTCTCAAGTTAGTATCCTGATCCTCTGTGGAGCCAAAGCTGTCTTTTATTGTCACAAAGAATAAATCACAACAGATGTAATTATGATTCCTAATTTCTTGATCTTTTATCTTTCCAGAAATCGCACAGGAGGAAAGCGGACATCTCTGTCCTGGAAGCAGCGCGTCTTCATGCTTCTTCTGGTCGGAGTTCTTGGATTCTTTACGTTGATAATCATCATGGCTAAACTTGGGCGTGCCTCCGCTGGCTCTGACCCAAATTTAGATCCTCTTCTTAACCCCAACATCCGTGTGGGGAAAAACTGATTAAAAAAAAGCATTGATTCCTTCTCTTCCTTCTGTGTTACACATGTAAGCACGTGTAGAACGAGCTGAAATGGGACTTTCTAATGCACGGTTAGCCCAACAGAGGGAGCCGTTTACCCAACTTGAGTGGAAAAGAGAAAGAGACGCTGCACCTCTGTAGAATGGAGGCAACCTCTGGTCAGGTCAGTAGGAACATGCCAGGGCCCTTCACAGACCCTAAAACAAATCTCACGACATTCAGAAACTTTCCTGTGATTGATCCAAACAACCCGCAAACTCCAAAGGTGACCGAGGCCCGGGGCATGTAGACGAAGGATCAGGTTATTGTGGCTTTGAAAAGCTAACAATGAAAAGAGGTAGTATTTATATTTACAATTCCAGCTAACATTTATCAGTGATCTTTGTAATTTTTTTTAAGTTAAGTAGAATCAATAGAAACATGGTTGATGTTGAAAGAACATCTTTAGCTGGCTGAATTGTCCAATAACTTCTACACAGTTATAAACTGATTCCACCTGCTGATTTAATTTGAGTGCATTTCTCCTTTAGAGAAGATTTCGCCCTCACAAATGGGATCAAATATACCCCAACACTTTAATTAATACATTACATAACTATTTATGGGTGTCTGCATTACTTCTGAAATTGAGTGCATTGCTTTTAGATTTGCCATACATAACTGTATGTACATTTTCCTGATGTTTTTTGACTGTCTATTAAATGGGAATACTACACACTGTCAGTATTACAATGTTATTTAAAGTTCCTCATCAATTATCTGCAGCTGTGTACAGGCAAAATCAAGAGTGAAGAGTTTCTAACATGTCAGTCGTATAGTGCAGCTTTGATGAGAATAATATATCATTGAATATATTTATTCATTATTATTTGAGTGCAGTAGCTCAAACTAAAATGTAATTCCACTGCCCAGTTCTCATAAAGCAGCTACTGGCTGCAAAAAACATACTAATGCTATCACAGACTGGTGATAATAACAGTCAAGAATATCCCACACACTAGATGCAGTGATGGGCTCTGTGTGTACCACACTGTTAATTACTTAGATGAACAGAACTGGAGAAGAGACGGCAAGTAACCGCTCTCTTACTTGCTTTTATAACACTGGTATCTCACTATGGCAAGACACTGCATATATGTCTGGCTTCAAAATAAACAGACTTTCAAAGATAAAGCAGTTTGTACCTTTTATTTCAACAGGTGGCAGGTAAAATCAAGGTGTCAGATACATTTAGCTTGGACCACCATTTTTTTCCCTTTGTTTTTCTTTAGGGTCCGAGCACCAAGCCGGCGAGGGATCTATTGAAATTGAAGTAATTATTTTATTTTAATTTAATTTAATCTAATTTAATTATTTTATTTTGAAGAAAATCGCCTTTAGGGGGGTTTTAACATACTTGAAAACGTGCCAATTTTTTGCATGCACTTTAGTTGCAGTGTAAATTTACATGTGATTTGGCTGTTGTTAGTGGGTGTGGCAAAATGGCTTGGCCACACCCTTTAAAGAGCAGTCCCCGCAGCATGTTTCACTGACATGCACAAAAATCTGTACACACTTGTATCATGCCCAGATGCACAAAAAAGTCTTTTGGACCCATTGCCTAAGCATAACAGGAAGTAGGCCATTTTGAAGTCCGTGTGGTCATTTTTGGCATTTCCCAGGTGTTGTATTTTTATGAATTTCTCTTACAGAGTGAATTAGATTGACTTCAAAATTTGTTTGTGAAAGCTTGGCTACATTGAGATCAAAAGTTATCACAGGATCTACCTCATGTTGAATGGAATGCCGCTGCAGAGAGTTGAAATTTGATGTCTCGCCATGAGGCACGAAATTGCTACAGCTCTTAACAACAGCAACTTAACGGGATTCATAATAGTCCCATCCTGAACACATCAATACGACAATATTTCGTGATACTCATAGCGCCACCTAGTGGTGACAGGAAGTACATCTTTTCAGACTCTAACTTTAGATTTACCTGAAATGTATATGCTGTGGTCTGTATTTGATGCACAAAAACATGATGTGTCATTAGTGCACTCTCCAGCGCCCCATAGTGGATAGAGGAAATGGCACAAAATGTGAATTGGTCATTTCAAGGCCCACACTCTATGAAGGATATGCCATCTCACTCTGGCGTGTGGTGTCTGACTTCCAGCATCAAGAAAGCATACTTAACTCACATATCTATCAGGGTACTTAAACTGGGTAAGAAAATACATGGAAAGAAAAAACAAAAACCAAAGAGGTAGTGATTACAGAGGGTTCATGTGTGTCTTAGTGAGTTGTTGATTGACAGGATAAACTAGACAAAGCAGAAAGAAATATAGGAGTCCGTCTCAAGATTCTTGGAACAGTAGATATTTTATGAATAGAATCCAGTATGACCTTCCACATTTGTTGCTCCTCATTATAAACTTCTTAAAGGTTAGAAGTTGCTCCCTCATAGAGATCATCTCTAGAAGTTCCTCTTTCAGCTGAACTGTGTCCTCCCTAACTGTTGCTATAAGTCTTTAAGCTGTCATGCATCCAGTGATTACGATTTGTGTATTGTGTTTTGACCACTTTCAAGTAACTTGGATGCATCATCACCTGATGAGAGGAGCTTCAGAATGACTTATTTCTTTATTACCAGGTGCTTGTTTGTTTTGTGAAAGGGCAGCTCAACCTGCGATTTAAAATCCTATTTGTTATAGTGGTGGGATTGCCAACACTGTAAAAAGATTGGTAGTAAAATCCTGAATGCAAAGGGCAAAGTGCAATTAAAAAATATCTCTTATTTTTCAGAGGACAAATTAGACATAAGATACCATGTGCTGTACATCATGCCCTTTAAACTCTAAGAAAGAGCAGGCGGATCTGCAAGTCCTGATGAATGCACTCACTAGTGCTCAGCCATGTCACCTCTCTACAAATATTTGCATATTACTCCCCCTGGTGGTGCATCCAGCTTTGGAGCCCCATAGATCTGCTCAGTGACAGAACAGAGACCAGAGTCAGATCTGTTTCCAGAACTATCTCTGCTCTTTCAGCTCCAGTGTGATTCTGTACTCTGCACTATACATGGCACCATTTAAAACATTTAAATTCTATCCATGTGGTTGACATTGGTATTGTTTTCCCTTTGCAAAGGTCAAAGTTATACAATTCACAAGACAAAATATGTCCGTTTATAAATACAAACAGTCAAAATGTACAAAATGCTTACGTGGTATTTTAAACTGCAATGTGACACAAAGATGTGGAGATATTGGTATCATGTATGACCTCATCAAATGTCAAGTATCTGCAAGGGGAGACTCTGACATTTATCTAAAGATCTCCTCTGCAGGTCAGCCAGTATGTATTTAACCACCATGTTGCTGTTTATCACAGTCTAATTTATTGTCATGGTGCATTTAATTTCCTATAGTTTTGTGCAAATATCATTGTGTGACCTTACAATGGCTATATGCTGTATGTTGTTTATTTATATAGCACATTTTAAAACAACCGGTTAGAACAATTACATATGTATAAAGAAGATATAAAATACTAAACCACTATGAACCACTATGAACAACCAAAGGCCATTGAAACCATGTTTGTTTTGTGACACATGGACCACTGGCATTTAAAGGCATACTTTACCCACAGTATCACCATTTGTAAATCAATGAATCATACTGTGTTACCTTGAATTTGACAAGAAAACTTCATTGTTCTCGAATGCCTCCACGTAAAACGGGTAACATATTGATTTACTGATTGATTGGGGGCAGCTTTCAACAACAGCAAAACTCAATTCAATTTTATTTTATTTATAAAGCCCAATATCACAAATCACAATTTGCCTCTGAGGGCTTTACAGCATATGACAACCCTCTGTCCTTAGATGCTCTCAGTGGATAAGGAAAAACTCCCCCAAAATACCTTTAATGGGGGAAAAAAACTCTATATGAAAACATTGTTTACAAACTCTCACACAACAGGTACAGTGTGATCCAAGACTCATTTATCCTTTCGTATGCTCAGCACTTTCTAAACACATGCATGTTCACTAAAACCATGGATGGATGGATGGATGGATAGATAATGGAAAGATGATAGCTGGATGGAGAGATGGATGGATGGATGGATGGATGGATAGATAATGGAAAGATGATAGCTGGATGGATGGATGGATGGATGGATAGATAATGGAAAGATGATAGCTGGATGGATGGATGATAGATGGATGGATGGATGGATGGATGGATGGATGGATGGATAATACATGGATGATACATACATGGATGGATGACACATGCATGGATGGATGGATAGATGGAAAGATGATAGCTGGATGGAGAGATGGATGGATAGAGAGATGATGGATAGATGGATGGGTGGATAGATGGATGGATGGATATGGATAGATGATATATGGATGGATGGATAGATGATAGATGGATGGGTAGATAGATGGGTGGATGGATATACGTAGATAGATGATATATGGATGGATGGATGGATGATAGATGGATGGATAGATATAGATAGATGATATATGGATGGATGGATAGATGGATGGCTATAGATAGATCATATATAGATAGATGAATGGATGGATGGATGGATGATAGATGGAGAGATGATGGATGGATGGATGCTAGATGGATGGATAGATGGATGGGTGGATAGACGGATGGATATAGATAGATGATATATGGATGGATGGGTGGATAGATGGGTGGATGGATATAGGTAGATGATATATGGATGGATGGATGATAGATGGATGGGTGGATGGATGGATGATAGACGGATGGATGGATGGATATAGATAGATGATATATGGATAGATGAATGGATGGATGATAGATGGATGATGGATGGATAGATGGTGGATGGATGAATAGATGGTAGATATATCATAGATGGAAGACAGGTGGATGGATGGATGGATGGATGGATGGATGGATGGATGGATAGATGCTGCTTACATTTGCTGTATGATGCACCACAGCAGTGGATGGCTGCATGTTGCAGTCCTTC
The DNA here is from genome assembly GCF_011397635.1 of Epinephelus fuscoguttatus. Classification (NCBI taxonomy): domain Eukaryota; kingdom Metazoa; phylum Chordata; class Actinopteri; order Perciformes; family Serranidae; genus Epinephelus; species Epinephelus fuscoguttatus. Next base: position 21,530,279 of record NC_064763.1, on the reverse strand, counting down.
ACCTGCAACAAACTTTATATCGTTAAGAAGTAGTGCATGTAGTGGTCATATTTCCCTCTCATGTATTTAAAATTACTGTATTGAAAGCTATAGCAAATAAATTGCATGTGAAAAATGCGTTCAGTAAATTATCCCACAGGAGATGGGCGTGTTACAGCATAGAGCGTGCTGCAGTCATTATCGGTCCTTTGATGAGATCCTGCATGATGCAACTATGTCACATGCTGTCCTTGGGAATCCTCGTAATAACCCCCTACAAGTGTGAACGTCTGTGTTATAAATATTCACTGATACGTCACATGTTTGTGTGTGACTGTCAGTTGCCTCTTCTAACTTTCCATTGCGTTTATCAATGAGTGACAGCAGTGCAGCTCTGCCATTGACTGACAGTGGATCTGAGCCATATTACATTGATGCAGGGAAAGCTGCCGGCGGCGATGAAGATCCATGATGCAAAATTACAACAGAAATGACACATCTGGCTCTTGTATACAAGCTGTGGTTTGTATTGTCTGATGTGCTTCTTGACATGAGAAAATGGTCTAAGTCATGAGTGGATTAATAAAACGTAACAAAGCCCTGTGATGTGTAATTGCGTTTGTCACTCTATTGGAGTTCAATGTATCTCTCAATTACTCTGAGATATTAGATTGCCCATTGCTCTGACATAATAGGGACATCCTGATCAATACCGTGACACTCTGTTGTTAACATGCGAACTGTGGGCAGCACAGTCTTTCTGTACCTCTGCTCTGTTCTCATGAGGTGGAAGAATCATCTTTGTGACAAACTGCTGACATCCAGAGTGATTTCTTTTGGGGCCTTTTTCACAGCGAGCACTGACATATTCTGATGAGTGAAAGGGAATTTTGTGAATACTTAAAGCTTAAGTAGTGCAAGAGGAAAGTGGGTGACATCTGACACCCACCCACCACCATGCCTCCAGTTACACTGGCTCACTTCAACAGGAGAGTTTACCTCTGACATTTCTTCATCTGCTACCTTTGATGTGCAGCACTGAAGGGACCTTGGTACAAGTTGAAGAATGAATGCTGGAAGACAGTGTTTTTTGGCTGGCACAGGCACTCAGATCCTCAACTTTAAAACATCTATAATGTGCTCAGGGCACCTCCAAATAATAATTTAAAAAAAACATCATTGAGATATGTTGAGATATTATGGAAAGCCAAACTGCAAAAAAACAAAACAAAAAAACAAAACAACAACTTCAACAACAACAACAATAACATTCACTTTTGGCAGTTTGAGTGGTTTATTAAACAAAATCCTAAAATAAATATATTAAAATATTTGGCTTATTATCACTTTCAAGTCTTTCAAGACATTCAAAAAGCCATTAAAAGAAAGTTAAAAAAGAACAGAAGTATGAGTAACAAGCACATGTGAATACAGGGAGGTTTACCCCAGGGCTCTGTGTTAGGTACGCTGCTATTTTCAATATATATTAATAGTCTTGGTCAAAATGTGGTTGGTGCCAATTTTCATTTTTATGCCGACGACACAGTGATATACTTATCTAACACAGAGGGTCTGGCCAAATTGCAAGCTGTCTTGAAGGCGCTGTATGTAAGAATGTGGCCAAAACGGTTACTGCACTGAAATTAAAAATACTGCCGCGAGTCGTGTCCGCCCCCCCTCCCCTACAGATTCGAGGTTGCTGGGCAGCGGCACGCTGGAGACTGATCTGTTTGCCCACAGGCAGCTGCCGTGGCAGGGCCACGTCGCTGCGTCGCTGCGTCGCCGCGTCCTTGATCTTCGGTTTTCCAGTGGACCGTTCGAGCCAGTCCGGCTTTTCTGCTGCTAACGCTGCTGCCGGGATACAGCGGAGGAGACTGCTAATGCTATGTACCAGGACACTGCTAATGCTGCTTGCCATGCTGCTGTAGCTCAGTCGTAACTTTAACTGATGCAGAGACTCTACTGACTGCGTGACTGGTAGACGGCGGTGGGTGGCGCAACAGGCCAAAACACAAATTCAAAACGTAAACATGATCTGCGGACCATAAAAAATTTTAAATGCGAATATTCTGGCTGTACTATTGTTGTCGGTGAGATCAGTATGTTATATGAACATTATTCCTTAGTCTCTGTGACATATTAGGATGATTTTACGACTATTTGCTTTAGATTTCTTACATATAGCTCCTTTAAATCTTATCCAGATTCAGCTTTCACAACTGAAGATGGTTTTAACTGTTAATAAAACTAAGGTTATGCATTTCTCAAATGCTAAAAAGTAGCCAGTGAACACTCCACATGTTGCTCAGGGAAAGAAGTTAGAGGTCGTCAAGTCCTGCCTCTCCTTTGAGGTTAGAAAAAGACTGGTTGCCGCTACATTTTTACTGTTTCTAGATTATGGTGATTTGATGTACATGAATGCATCTGCACATTGTTTGTACATGTTAGATACTACATATCATAGTGCACTGAGACTTGTTGAAAATTGTAAAGCCCTCACTCATCACTGTACGCTTTATTCCAGGGCTGGTTGGCCATCTTTGACCTGTAGTAGGCTCAGTCACTGGTTTTTGTTCATTTATAAAGCCATGTTGGGTGAACTCCCTTCGTACATTTGTACTTTGATTAAACAGAAATCTGACCAAAACTACAGTCTAAAATATCAAGGCTTCTATGTGCTTTGCTCCCTTCACTTGGAATAACCTTCAAAAAGAGTTGGAATTACATGATTTGGTTTCTCTGCCTGACTGTAAAGCTCTCATAAGTACAAGGTTGAATGGATAGATTGGTTCTTGTCATTGTGCATAGGTGTTCTAATATTTCTGGTTACTGTACATCTTTTATGTTTTTTATCGTGTAGTTATTTGGCTGTAACTTTTTGTGTGCTGCTGTCTTGGCCAAGTCTCCCTTGTAAAAGAGATCGTTGATCTCTACGGGACTTACCTGGTAAGATATGGGTTAATTTTTTTTTTTGAATATCTGATATATGAAGAAAGGTTCTGTGGGTACCCACAAGTCTCCCTTAAACTTGAGAAGGCCTTTTCACAATAAATGCTTTGTACCTCACAATCAATGTACTCCTTTAAATTGAAGCTGTATATTTGTCTTTTTAAATCTATTTGAAGAACAATCAATCACCAAGCACATGATTATACAAATACATAGCACATTGAAACGAGATTGTTGTGGAACTCAACACCTGTTGTGGTATTTACATATTTTTCAACAAGCCTATACACTTCAACAGCATAAACAAATTGATTGATTTGTAGTTATGGCTTTGGTTTTGGTGTGCCACCCCAAGATTTTCAGTGGCCCCATCTGGCTACAACAGTGAAAAAATTCTGGTGTTGTCACTGTATACAAACATACAGTGTGCACTGATCTTATGTTTGTTGTATGTAAAGTTATACTGTATATGTATTCATTCATGCTGGTATCTTTAAAATATGTGCATAAGTCATCACACACAGAACAGCATACAGCAGAGTTTAATACAGTACAACAACTGGTCGCTCTGTCATTGGATGGCACAGGAATATATATTGATGTGTGGGTGTGTGCGGGTTTTACATGTGCTTCCCAGTTCAACTGGACGGTGGATCATTGGGAGAAAGTCAGTGTTTCACTCAACACTGCCTGTGTCATTCTGTGGCTTCTTTGAGGACGTAAGTACAGGTGCTGGCTGCATGGTAGATTATTTCTGAATTAACTTCTCTGTAGCTGCTTTCTCAATTACAATGAGCTTGCTTTTCATAGCGTTGCATGCAACTCATAACACAAGGATTAATTTTACACAGAGAAGTCTGCATTTGACTTTTTTACATTTGCCTTTACATTGCATGTAGCACTACATATGTTTCAAAAATAGATTTATTTTTTATTAATACTTCCGTACAGTTTAGAAATGATGTGCATACACCTGATGATCAGTCATATTACCTCTGTAGTAAGCCAGTATAGTTTTCAACCCAGTCACCAGAAGGCAATGTTGGTTTCTGCGAACCACAGATATGTTACTTTTGTACATTTCATATGTATCATATCAATGTTTCTAAAGTGACGTAGCATATGAGCTGACCTTGTCATTGGATAATGGAGGGGATGATGTGACGCTTAGTGATGGTGAGACAACTGTTTGAGATTAACAGTGACTTCAGTGAGTCTTCCAGCAGCATTTTATCACCCAAACGTGGGTGTTTTTCAGCGATCAATGGCTGTGTTTCCAAAGGGGATAGTGCCATGATTTTTTTTGTCTTTTAACCGAGTCATTGCTGCTTTTCCTGCTGCAATAGTTCCCAAAAAGCGGTTGTTTTTTATCATGACATTGATGCATTTCTAGTCGGGATAGTGCCATCAAAAGCTTTTATTTCTTAACAGAGATAGCACTGCATTTCCTTTTACGATGGTGCAGCAAAAAATGGTTGTGTTTTATGGAGACATCGCTGTGTTTCCTGCTGGGATAGTGCCACCAAAAGTATTTTAAGCCAAAATCTTATCCTAACCATAACTAAGTGGTTTTATGTGAACCACAATGTTGTTGAAATGGAAAGTTGTAACGTATCTGCCCCATAATAACGTATAAGCGTAACGTATCCATGGTTTGCAGAAACATAATACCAACATTCATTCTGGTGATTGGGTTGATAGTTTTATGAAGTAGTACTGTATTAGTATCTATCGATCATACATTTTGTAATCATTATCTTTTCCTACTTTACTGCAATAATAGTATGAATTAAAATTCAAATATTACCATGTGTCTATTTCTGTAAAGTGGATAGGAAAATAATTGTCACCACAGACTGAATTATGCAACTTTTCCCCAGGGATTGATATCGTGCCAGTTGATGGAGAAATATTTCAGACCTTTACGTACTCATCAGGACACCAAAGGCGTCAAAGGTCATAAACCTGAAATGTGTGACCATCAAGAGAAAGACCGCAAGCATGGAAAGAATGCAAACTCAAAAATTCCACAGATGAAGCACCATCACCAGAATCAAGGCCATCGTCATTGGCAAAAGTCACATCAGTCAGATGATAATGACAGCCATGAGTAATTATGGATTTCTTATCTACTGTTTCTTGCCTGTCCTCATGTATAGAATATGTGCTTCTCTTTTTATTTTAATTTTCATATGATAATGATGAAGGTGGCAGAGATCTGTGTCCTTCTGTGTTCGTTTGTTATGAGAGTTTTGATTCATAAATTTGCTCCGTTATTACAAAAAATAATTATCATTATCATTAGCTTGTCTCAGTCTTATATTGGTTTCCAGTGTGTCTATAATAATTTTATTTTCTTTCTGAAATAGCACCCATTCCACAGCGGACGACAGCCTTTTCAGTGATCTTCCCTCCGGCCATCAGCATCAGCATGATGAAGACAAGACTCATCATCCTCACTCTCGCCATTACCACCGCAAACAAAACCATCGCCATGTTTCTCTCTCAGAAGCTCCTTCGAGTTCCTCAACTGCTTCCTCTTCATCCTCCTCTTCTTCTCATTCTACTTCATCCTCATCAGTATCCTTCTCCTCCTCCTCGTCCTCCTCCCCCTCTTCTTCCTCTTCCTCCTCCTCCTCATCTTCATTTTCTTCCTCCTCTTCAACATCTTCATCTAGCCTGTCCTCAAACTCCAGCAGTGACTGTTCAGATAGACATCCTCTTAAGAAGGCTCAGCATTCGCAGTCCTGTACTGACATTTCCGGGAAACATAAGCACTTTGAGGAGGAAGACGACACGGTCCCTTTGATAGATAAAAGAGGTTATCAAAACAGGCTCTCTGCTAAACAGAAACAGGAGAAAGGCAAGTCCTCTCACAGCGGCCCCACCAAGGGAACCAAGAACCGGGCTACAAGAGGCTCAGGAAATGATGGAAGTGTCCGCAAAAGCAAATCAATGGAGGCTCTCACTGGACCCAAAGAAAAAGACTGGCATGAAAATGAAGATGAAAATGAACAGGAGAGGAGAAAAAGTGAAGCCAAGAAGAATTTAATGAAGGAGAAAATGAAGTTCTCTGCCTTCCTTAATGAGATCACTCGGCAGGTGCTCAGCCCCATGAGACTCACCACTCTTGGGGTTACAGATGCTCAAAGACCCTGCAGTCCAGGGCAAGCCTCTGTTCGATCCAGTAAGGGAGACAGCAGCACTGAGAAACACAGTCAGCCGAGGAGTCGGCACGACACTGCAGAATCAGTTTGCTCCAGCAAGTACTCTCATACCAGCAAGGACTCTTCTCAGCCTTCTCACTCTAAATCTTCTCACCAGCGTCAACGTCACCGTTCTACAGGCTCACCCCATCGCACGGGTCACAGAAGCTGCACCAATGTTCGTTGTTTGAAAAGAAGTCAGTCATGGTCTCAAGCCTCTCAGCATCGCTCCCATTCGCCCTCTTACGAGCACAACCACCATCGTCACCAAGGAGACGATCACGCTTCTAGTCATCATCATCACCATGGTGATTGCAACAGCCCATGTTATAACCATCATCACAGAGACCATCACAACACAAGTCATCACCATCACCACGGACACCACCACAGTCCTCTCTATCATCATGGTGACCACCACAACAAGTCTCATCACCACAGAGACCACAAAGACACATCCTATCACAATTACCATGGAGACCATCATCATGGAGACCACCGTCACCATGGCAGCCATCATAGCCCCTCTCGTCATCGTCACCATGAAGACCACCACATCACAACTCCTCGTAAAGGTCACCACACTCCAACACATTACTATGAAGAACATCACAGTTCAGGTCACCGCCGCCATAGCGACCACCCAACCATTGAACGCCCAACTACTCCACATCACCATGGACGCCAGAGCCTAATCAGTGACACAATTTATCATCACCATGGTGACCACCGCAGTGAACCTCATCATCATCATCATCATCATCATCATAGAGACCACCACAGTGAACCTCATCATCATCATCATCATAGACACCATCACCAAAGTCCAGGCCATCACCATCACTATGGAAACAAACACAATGAATCTCAGCAGCATCACCATGGAGACCACCACAGTGAATTGCATCACCATCAACATGGAGAACATCACAGTTCAGGCCATCAGCACCATCATGATGAACACCACAGTGAATCCCATCACCATCACCATGGAGACCACCATAGTCCAAGCCATCAGCACCACCATGATGACCACCACAGTCAAGGCCATCAGCACCAGCACCACCATGGAGACCACCATGGTGAATCGCATCACCATCACCATGGAGACCACCACAGTCCAGGCCATCAGCACCACCAGGATGGCCACCACAGTTCAGACCATCAGCATCACCATGGAGACCACAATAGTTCAGACCATGAACATCAACATAGAGACCACCACAGTACAGACCATCAGCACCACCATGGAGATCACCACAGTCCAGGCCATCAACATCAACATGAAAAACACCATGGTTCAGGCCATCAGCACCACCATGATGACCACCACAGTCCAGGCCATCAGCACCACCATGATGACCACCACAGTCCAGGCCATCAGCATCAACATGGAGACCACCATAGTCCAGGCCATCAGCATCACCATAGTCCAGGCCATCAGCACCACCATGATGACCACCACAGTCCAGGCCATCAGCACCATCATGGAGACCACCATAGTCCAGGCCATCAGCACCACCATGGTGACCACCATAGTCCAGGCCATCAGCACCACCATGATGACCACCACAGTCCAGGCCATCAGCACCACCATGGTGACCACCACAGTCCGAGCCATCAGCACCATCATGGTGACCACCACAGTCCAGGCCATCAGCACCATCATGGTGACCACCACAGTCCAAGCCATCAGCACCATCATGGTGACCACCACAGTCCGAGCCATCAGCACCACCATGGTGACCACCACAGTCCAAGCCATCAACATGGAGATTCACATCACAACCAGCCCCACACCAAAAACAATAATCTTGGCCACGACGGCCACCATGCTGGCAGTCCCCCTTTACCCAAGAAGTTGGAGTCTCTTTCTAGCAAGGCAAATTCTTCCAGGAACACTAGCAGCCCCTCCAGCCAGGATGAGGAACAGACAAGCTTTATTGGCCCTTCATCAGATAAAGTATGACATTTCTCTTGGTGTTAAGTCCTATACTCATTTATGAAATCCTCTATTACAGCGTGCCATGAAGTAATTATTGGCAAGTCAATAGCAGCCCACGTTACACATGCTTGATTAACTGGTTATGTAATAGTGTTCCACTCATTTGCTTGTCTATTGATTTGGGCAGCAGTGTCTATGTCACAGTGGACACTAGATTAGTTATTACAGGACAATGGATTGCTCAGACTAATGGTAATTTAATTGACTTTTCCATTGTCTTTATTCTTTTCCATTTTCCAGCTTTTTTTCACTTTATTCTTTGGCCTTCTGTAATGGTATTTCTGAATGTCATTTTTCTTTCACATAGGAAAAGCCACATGAACTAGGTAGGATCATGTAAGTATGACATAATTCCTTTTGGATTTTTAATAATCATAGTTCAAGTGGCAACCATGAACATGACATTATCCATGTTTATTGCACGCTCAAATTATTTTGTATGTGAATATCACAGAAAACACTGACGTTTGCAATTTAACAACCAATGTGTAATATAATAGTAAAGAGATCAATGAAAGGAATTCATACAACGCTCAAGTCTTACTCCATTTTATATCTCTTATTTTGTGTATCCACCTGACAGGGTACTACAGGAGCAGAATGAAGGTCTGCATCAAACTTTGCTGAAGACAGCAGTGAGGATGGAGTGTTTAGGAGAGGAATTCATGAGCAGTCAAAAGCTTCTGGAGGCAGAGCTTCAGAGGACACGTATGGAGCTTAGCAGCCTCACAGAGAGGTTTGGGAGGTAAAGAATGCATGGATAGACCTTTGTTTTTGTCTTCTCAATTTATTTTCTTTGAAGATTTACGTCATTCGGAGCAAATCCGTTATTTTTCCAGACCATGTGCAAAAGTTGTGGGCAAACTACTTGACTCAGAAAATGAAACAGCAGACAGAAAAAGATTACATCAAATTCCTTCTTATGTTTCATTAACTTGGCCATTTTATCCGCAAATCCCTTCCCAGACCTAGAATAGATATGTTCCCTCCAGCATGTTCTGGGTCTACCCTGGGGCCTCCCACCAGTTGGACATGCCCGAAACGCCTCTAACGGGAGGCGCCCATGACACGTTCTTATCATATGCCCAAACCACCTCGACTGGCCCCTTTTGATCTGAAGGAAGAGCGGCTCTACTCTGCACTTCCTCTGGATGTCTGAGCTCTTAACCTTATCTCTAAAGCTGAGCCCAGCCACCCTATGGAGGAAACTCATTTCAGCTGCTTGTATCTGCAATCTCATTCTTTCGGTTACCACCCAAAGGTCATGATTATAGGTGAGGGTTGGGATGAAGATGGGCTGGTAAATTGAAAGCTTTGCCTTGTGGCTCAGCTCCCTTTTTACCTCGACGGTCTGGCGCAGTGCCCACGTTACCTCTGACACCCCACAAACCACATTTCATTTTACCCTCACACGTGAACAAGACCCTAAGATACATGAAGTCCTGTGCTTGTGACAACAACTCTCTCTCAACCCAGAGGAGACAGTCCACCATTTTCTGGCAAAGAACCATGGCCTCAGATTTGGAGTTGCTCTCAACCCGACTGCTTCACACTCAGCTGCAAACCCCCCAGTGCATGCTGGAGGTCACAGTGTGATGAAGCCAATAGAACCACATCATCTGCAAAAAGCAGAGATGCAATTCTGAGGTCACCAAACCAGACCCCTTCTTCCCCCTGTCTGCACCTTGAAATCCTGTCCATGAATATCACAAACAGAAGACAAGAGACAACCCTGGTGGAGGTCAACACCCACCTAAAATGTGTTTGACTTTATGCCAAGCATGTGGACTCAGCTCTCACTTTGGTCATACAAGGATCGGAGGGCTCAGTACCCTCCACAGGACTCCCTGAGGGATGTGGTCGTAAGTTTTCTCCAAGTCCACAAAACACATGTTAACTGGATGGGCAAACTCCCAAGACCCCTGCAACAGCCCTGCAAGGGTAAAGAGCTTGTCCACAGATCCATGGCCACGACGGAATCCACATTTCCCCTCCTAAAACCGAGTTCTATTAGCTTGTGCTCTTTAATAGACAGTTTTGGTGTTACACATGTTAAAAAGTTACAATTCCAAAGATATCTGATTTGTTCTCTTTGATGGCACCTATGGGTGTTAGTGGTAAATGCAGGTGTGTTTTTGGATCTCACTTCCAAACAACACAACGCTAGCAGAGATTGGAAAAAAACAGATGAACAGTGACTCTGTTGCGCTAGCTCTGCCTTATCTCTCCCGAGATTGTTGCCACAGACATCCAGTTCGTAATAGTGCAAATGAAAGGCTTTCGTCAGTGGGTCATAGGCTTAATAACCAGTGTGTTATCTCATTTGGCAATAGATCTTGACTTCACAGACATTTATTTAAATACAAATTTTAAAGATTATTACTTAATTAGGCTGCTGAATCAACTTGTTTCTCAATCATGTAACCAAAATCATAAAGTTGGGCTCTGATGAAGTCCTTTTTTAATGTACAATTACTAGGGATGTGTAACATAATGGCTACTTGTGGATGTGAAAGAAATTGAATAAAATACATTTAACTGTGATGTATTGTTGTTGTACCTGGGTATATCAAGCTATTCAATATGAACAAGGCTAAATTTGCCCTGATTTGTTTTCCTTAGAAATATGCTTTGAAATGAGATTTCACCTCTGTTTTTACTCTGTCTTGTGTTTCGGACCTAAGATGACACCTGCAAATAATGCCTAGCTATATTACTGCCTCATACAATGTGCATGTATACTAAAATACAGTACAGGCCAAAAGTTTGGACACACCTTCTCATTCAATGCGTTTTCTTTATTTTCATGACTATTTACATTGTATATTCTCACTGAAGGCATCAGAACTATGAATGAACACATGTGGAGTTATGTACTTAACAAAAAAAGGTGAAATAACTGAAAACATGTTTTATATTCTAGTTTCTTCAAAATAGCCACCCTTTGCTCTGATTACTACTTTGCACACTCTTGGCATTCTCTCCATGAGCTTCAAGAGGTAGTCACCTGAAATGGTTTTCCAACAGTCTTGAAGGAGTTCCCACAGGTGTTTAGCACTTGTTGCCCCCTTTGCCTTCACTCTGCGGTCCAGCTCACCCCAAACCATCTCGATTGGGTTCAGGTCCGGTGACTGTGGAGGCCAGGTCATCTGCTGCAGCACTCCATCACTCTCCTTCTTGGTCAAATAGCCCTTACACAGCCTGGAGGTGTGTTTGGGGTCATTGTCCTGTTGAAAAATAAATGATCGTCCAACTAAACGCAAACCGGATGGGATGGCATGTCGCTGCAGGATGCTGTGGTAGCCATGCTGGTTCAGTGTGCCTTCAATTTTGAATAAATCCCCAACAGTGTCACCAGCAAAACATCCCCACACCATCACACCTCCTCCTCCATGCTTCACAGTGGGAACCAGGCATGTGGAATCCATCCGTTCACCTTTTCTGCATCTCACAAAGACACGCTGGTTGGAACCAAAGATCTCAAATCTGGACTCATCAGACCAAAGCACAGATTTCCACTGGTCTGATGTCCATTCCTTGTGTTTCTTGGCCCAAACAAATCTCTTCTGCTTGTTGCCTCTCCTTAGCAGTGGTTTCCTAGCAGCTATTTGACCATGAAGGCCTGTTTCGCGCAGTCTCCTCTTAACAGTTGTTCTAGAGATGGGTCTGCTGCTAGAACTCTGTGTGGCATTCATCTGGTCTCTGATCTGAGCTGCTGTTAACTTGCGATTTCTGAGGCTGGTGACTCGGATGAACTTATCCTCAGAAGCAGAGGTGACTCTTGGTCTTCCTTTCCTGGGTGGGTCCTCATGTGTGCCAGTTTCGTTGTAGCGCTTGATGGTTTTTGCGACTCCACTTGGGGACACATTTAAAGTTTTTGCAATTTTCCGGGCTGACTGACCTTCATTTCTTAAAGTAATGATGGCCACTCATTTTTCTTTAGTTAGCTGATTGGTTCTTGCCATAATATGAATTTTAACAGTTGTCCAATAGGGCTGTCGGCTGTGTATTAACCTGACTTCTGCACAACACAACCGATGGTCCCAACCCCATTGATAAAGCAAGAAATTCCACTAATTAACCCTGATAAGGCACACCTGTGAAGTGGAAACCATTTCAGGTGACTACCTCTTGAAGCTCATGGAGAGAATGCCAAGAGTGTGCAAAGCAGTAATCAGAGCAAAGGGTGGCTATTTTGAAGAAACTAGAATATAAAACATGTTTTCAGTTATTTCACCTTTTTTTGTTAAGTACATAACTCCACATGTGTTCATTCATAGTTTTGATGCCTTCAGTGAGAATCTACATGAAAATAAAGAAAACGCATTGAATGAGAAGGTGTGTCCAAACTTTTGGCCTGTACTGTATATTGTATTATTGTTGAGTAACTTCTCTCTCTCATTTGGGGCCTCATTTCAGATTACACGACAACTGCTCCACCACACAGCAGACTAATAGTCTTCTAGAGCAAAGGCTTCACTCAGTGGTGAGATTGGGAGCATTTTTTTGTTTCTTGTGATTGAGCCTGAATTATTAGAAATTTTGTGACATGTCGGAGCCTTCTGCTACTGAATTATTAACGTTGACTGAGCAGTAAAAGTTATTAAAACTCCCCCACTTACTGAAAGTTTACCTGTGACACTATGGTCCCTGTGCTTTCTTGTGACAGGCTCAGAGTATGGAAGGAGAACGTGAGAGGTTGAACCGACGTATTTCGGCACTGACGAAGCAGCTTGCTGATGCAAAATACGCCAACAGTGTGGAAACATTCAATGTAAGATCTTTACCTTCCATTCCATTCAGAGGCAGAAGAGGAAAACCAGAAAAGGGCACCCCAACAATGACAAACACTGGCAAAAAATAAACGGACAAAAACATAAAAATGTAATATTGATAAGCCCCTGTAAACTTGTTTATTGCACATGCAGAATTCAGCATTACTATGTTTATATTTATTTTTACACAAACCTGTTTATTCTTTGTCTTTGCATCATTTGATAAATAAACTGATCCCTTACTAACCTCTACTTACTGTAGGTAACATCAGTGCTACACAAAACTGAGCTCCATTTTCAGACAGATGATGCCATGAATCAGGTGGTTCCTCCCATCGCCCCCCCTCCGGCTGAGTTCATGGACAATCATATCTATGAGAAGGCCAAAGCAGGTGGGCAGGAGCAACCTCTGGGGTCAGTCCCAGAGGAGGAGGAGTCTGACTGGTCCGAGCTGGGAGACGAGACCCCACGATTTATACTGACAGGATCAAACAGAGTTCCAGTGTGGAGACACCGGGAAGCAGATGACAAAGACAGTGAGTCAGGGGGTGAGGAGATCCTCAGAGGACACTATCCCCGCCCACTGCAAATACCTCATCTCCAATTCACCATGCACAATGAGAATCTGTCTGACGGCACGGCAGGTGAGGACACTTTCAGGATCTCCACAAGTCCAAATCATGGCTCTGCCATCCTGATCCGGTCAGCCAGCCTGGAGGAAATCCCTCTGGCTCGCCATCACATGCAGAAGGAGCTAAGAGGTACAGAGGCCATGATGGACCTCCACCACCAAGGGGGCGAAGCTACTGGGGATTTAGATAATGAGATCATTCATCACTGGAGAACGAGCAATGACAGGGATGCAGCTATTGTGAGGCTGAGCAGGACGTCAGAGGCAGATAGCAGCCTGACTGGCCTGCAGTCAGCTGAGCGGATGTTCAACCACTTCATGTGTGGAGCGCAGCCTGCTGAAGGACAGGGTCAGGGCAGGGCTGAGGTGCACAGCTGGACAGGAGGGATTCCAGATGAGTTGTTGAAAGGGGAGCGAACACAGCTGTGACAGAAACATGGATGCACTGTTCGCTGCATCTGAAACTTTAATCTTTATTTATTAGGAAAAGTTAAATGAGCCTCTTCCTCAGCGGCTCAGTGGTTCAGCCCCTCTAATTAACATGTGGCTCGAGGAGACTCAACCTTTGAATTTTCTTTCCCTGTCTTTAATTAACACTCTTCAGACGGCACATTGTTCTCCCTCATTTGTTTCTTAATAAAAATCTACACTTAATTAAATGATCACATTGCATACATTACTTTACACTTTTAACTGCTTAGATGTGGTCATTAAATAGTGAAATATGTATTTTTGGTTGTATACATGCAGATATAGGTTTTTCCTCTCCTTATTCTGTTTGCTTTATTGCATGAAACACTATGTATTCATATAAGATGTACTTCTTGTGTAGGTAGCCACAGTTATGCTCTGCTGAATGCATTGCTTCATGCTATGTACTACAAGTCTTAATCACTATCTAATAGTCTTACTAGGTATGTATTATATGACGTAATGTATACTTACAAATACAGTTGTGGAATAGTTTAAAATATGTGTATGTGCAAAAAAATGTCCTGTCTTTGTGCAAAATATTTATTTCCTGTGGTTATAATAATTAAACGACAGAAAGAAAAGCTTGCAATTGAACACATTTCACAAGCTTGTGTAAATGTCATCCATGTAACTCTGTCCATGTAACATCTAATAAACCAAATGTAACAATGAAACAAATTTGACAGTCTGCATTTGTTTTATTTCTGATCAGCTTTCTCTCAAAAGGACTAAATGAAGATTTAAGTGTTACCTAGGAAACGTTCTGGAAAGTTTAAGTTAAATCTAGATTAAGGAATAGCATGACAGGTAAGGGACATTATTATAAAGAGGAGGATATATTTTGCTACAACCAAAATGTGGCAGGTGTTTCTCAGAGTCTGTGCAGTCTGAGCTCATCTCCTTGAAGGTCATTGAGATTGCAGCTGGTAGGATGTCAGGATTTTTACAGCCTCTGGACTGGCTTTTATACAGGCTGCAGAGCAGTTTTACAGTTGCTCAGGGGGTCACAAGAGTTGGATTCTCTTTTATGCATGTGTTTTACCTAATTGTACAATCAACAAGAACATCACAAGCAACTATTACTAACAAAATATAGCCATTTTTAATGTACTTGTCAGTCAGTATTCAAACCAAAAACTGTGCCCCTGCGACAGTTTATGTATCCACACTGAGAGTATGCTTTTAGCCACATTAGCTGTATTGGCTGTATGGATGGCAGTTTCAGTGTGACAGTTTGATGATTGGTCAGTTGGTTTGTTCCACACTGAAATATCTCAATGACTACTGGATGATGAAATGCCATGAAATGTTGCACAGGAATTCACAGGGTGAATCTAATGACTGTTGGTGATCGCTTGACTTTTCCAGAGGTTTTTATCCAGGAGCTTTAGCCACTTTCTTTGGGGCTGCTGCAGGGAGCGGAGATTGAAATGTGTCAGCACTGATGAAAGTTAAGGACTGTTTGACCATTTTTTGCACTTTGAGCACCCTTCTTTTTGAGCACAGATGTCTTAAATAAATTGACTTTTTTTTGCATTGGGCTCAGGTTGTGAACGTTTTTGTGGCTGTCCAGTCCAGTTGCATTGGTGTGCGGGTATCTCCTCTGCCGTCCTTTCTTGGTTGTCCATTGTACCAGCCCACCTAAGATAAACTTTTTGTTGCCGTAAGTAAGCGCAGTTTCACAGCAGCCCTAAGACTAAGGCTGAAATGTCTCAGTAACTATATTGGATGATTTGCCATGACATTTGAAACATACATTTACGTGCCTCTCAGGATGAATTCTTAGAACTTTGGTGATCTAGTCATCAGGTCAAAATACTGGTTTGTAGTTTATGACCAAATACCTGCAAAACTAATGGCATTCCCACTGGCTTCAGCTGTACTTTGTGTTTATCAACTGATGTTCATGTTCATAGTCACTTTTAATGGCACTATCCTGGCAGGAAAAACAGAGACAGGTTGCTAAAAAACACCACATTGAGTGGCTAAAAAGCTGCTGGAAGATGCAGCAATACATTGCTATGAAACAACGATTTTGCTGTTTGTTGGTCTTGAGCAGTGGTCTGCAGTTGTCTGCAGCTTGCCAGGTGTCTCACCCAGTGGCATATAGTAGTTAGGATGGGCCTAGTGCACGCGATTATGAAGGGCCCTGGTGCCAGATTTTGTGTCAAAACAGCTATCGTAAACGTTATAGTATCTGGTATAAAATGCCAAAGTAAAAAGCCAAATAAAATAAGTAATTATTCATTAAATGGATTTTTTTAAAATACTTAATTTACGTAATTTATTTATGTATTTATGTAAAATGAACATATGATTTTTTTTATAGTTTGCTACTATTTTACAAAACAAAAATAACAGAAAATCTGATGGAGATTGGTTTGCCTTCTCAAGGACATGAATAGCAGATGACAGATTTATATTGTAAGGTGTGTTCTTCTTTAAACACAGGCGTATTTCTGAGATCACCTGTTGAATCACTCGCAAGGACCCATTCTCTGCTCTAGAGAGAGCAGACCCTCCAACCGCTCTCTCCAGGCCCTCCATTTCCACTCACAGTGCTCCAGGGTCAAATACAGGACACGGACTCTCCCAACCTGTCCTGTTGTCACTCTGACCTGGATAAGCAGGGTGAATATGAAATGAAGGATCCTCTACCTGGTTGTGGTACGTATAAAAACCCAAGGTAGTAGCACCAGTTTCAGGGAGGCAAATAGAGCCTCCTCCTCGTGCTGTTTTGATTCTGCCTGAAACTTTCTTAAATCCTGCTGACAACCCAACCTGATGATGATCAGCACAGGGCCACCAAAGAGAGAGCCATATTTATCCCTCTGAGCTCCTCACAGGTGCAATAAGATAAACAACATTTACTCACCTGTCACATACTCATCCTCAAGAGGAACTTTTCATCAGTGTGAATTTATTTCTCTGACTGTATACACTAATGTTTTTCCTTTTCATGCTTCCGTTTAAAATTCACACGTAATGATAATAAGCAGTGATGGGAAATCAAAATGTTTGAAAAGAAGTGTTATTATTGAATATAAATCAAAATTCTTTATTTCTTTAAATATTATTTTTTCCCAAGTTGAATTTTCTTTTAACGTCACATATATTCCAGTTTATGTGCGTACTCAAAGTTGTGTCCAGAGGATACCTGTTACACAGTTAATGTCTTATAATATCCATCTCCCCTGTCAGGCTTAATTTGTTTTGTCATCCGTGTCCCTCTGTGTGAGTGGTGGATGCTGAGCAGACAATGGCCTGGATTCACAGACCACTTTAATAGGATAGGTAGGCATTAGTATTAAGACGCTCCTGCATTCAGGTTTGCCAAATCCAGTGTGCCAAATCCACTGCGTGGCACACTGGACGTTGCATAGTGGTCGGTGGAGATAACTGGACTTTTTTCAGCACTTTTTGGGAAGACAAATAAGGTGAACTTTGATGCACTAACATTTGTTTTATTGGAGATGCATCATTTGTGAAGTTGTAAAACTTTGCTCTTCAAGGATTTTGCTGCAGCCTCTTTTGACCTTTTTTCATTTTTTCAAATCTATCATCAGTGTGTAATTATGCTTTCTCTGTTGCTACTGGTTTATTTTTCCACTTTGGGGTTGAATTTCGGTTTGGTCCTCTTCATATCTGAGTCCTGCCTCTGACCTGTCCTTCTCCCTCGCAGACATAGCAGCACAGCATCGGCCCTCGTTGGCTCATCGCTCTCCTTCCCCTATTCCCCGCGGTGAGACTGGGATTCCCTCGCTGCAACCATGGTGGTGATGAAGATGAAGTTCCCCTTTCAGAAAAGGGTGAAGCTAGCCCAGGGACTGTGGCTCCTCTCCTGGTGTGCCACAGTGGCCGGGGCTATCACCTTCACCCTGGGCTGCATCCTCAAGACGGAGCTCCGCAGGAGGGCAGAGGTATTCCAGACTTTGTTTCTGACTCTTTTTTTTAACCTGCAAGTTACCAACAGATTACAATTAATAGTGTAATACTTTACAATATAACTGCAAGAGTGAGTGACATGTAATTATGTTTCTCAGTGTAACTACATAGTGGTGTGAATAGTTTAACTGTGGTCATACTGAGAAGAAAATCAGTTCACCTAGTGGTCTTTCGTGACAGAGAAAACAGGTAAAACATAAACTGCCAATCATGATTCAGTCCAGTGGACTGAGGAAGAGCATTTTTGGAAGTTGTAAGGTGATACAGCTGATTACACACTTAAGTTCAGCCGTCTGTCTTACTTTTAAACTGTCGTCATTTTGGGAGAAAACATAAAAATGGGTCTTGAAAAGATGAATAAAAGGTGATTCTGATACAAAATGTCCTTGTTGGAGACCAGCAGCAGGTAAATACACCTGTGACCCACTTTGAATCCTGACTCATCATTTGATAAACCAGGCTCTGTCAGTCTTAATCACCGTAATCCCTTCATCTGAAGGCCATCATCACAACTTTGCATTGAAAACAAACCTATGTAGTTTTATTTGGATGTATTTTATTCCCACATTTAAATAGCTGCAGCCTCAAAAAGATCATGTTTGCACAACTATGGTGAAACAGCTATTATTGTGTTATCAACATGATTTTGAATATTTTTAAATGTACCAAAATACAGAATTTTGTTTGACCTGTTTGGGTTGTTTCATCCTTTGACAGCTGAGGTTATGACAATATTCTGTTTGCATGACTGTGAAAAGTGTAAATGGACATGTATATATTTTGGAAAAAAGGAAATGAAAGACACACACCATAAGTGAATAAATAAATTACAGAATTGATGAGACTTAGACTTAGAAAAATGTGATTTGATGAAAATGATTTATATCTATAGGCCAACCAGACTCAATGTGGGTGTCCTCCATCCAACAAAATGCAGTCTATTTTCTTCTTAAAAGTGGCCTTTCATAGCTCCATTTAACTAAAATCAACCACTTGAGAGGTCACTTCGTACAATAAGTTTCAGACATGTGGCTTGTGTCAAGTTTTTCTGCAAAAACCAGTGGAATTTAGAAGACTTAAAAGACTTTTGCACACAATACAGAGCATGAAACTCTACAGCCTTACTTGGCAATACCACATTTCACAAGGGACATGTGTTTCAGTTCATGCACTTTTTGAACAGTGTGAGTTTGAAGTAAAGTAAAATCTGGACTGAGCAACTGAATGACATGTGCAGCTACAGTTCGTGCACTGTAGGTGCCCTTGAGCAACACAGCTGAGCCTCAGCTGCTTGGGGTGAGCTGCTCAACGCTCATTAAACTCTGATTAACTGAGAGGCTCTTAATCATTCATATTTGTGGCTGACTGTCATGCTGCAGATGAAAATTAGTACGCATGCTTTTTAGGAGTCCTCCCCTTTATAAATAAGGGTTGAACTCTTTTGAACCTGTGAGGGTTCTTCAACAAATGTCATCTGATCAAGTTGGACAAACCCAAAGAAACTTAAACTTTTGATTCAAGATTGTAAAGTCAGACTGAATTTGTTAAATATAATAAAATGGGGCACAGTGCATCTATAATTTACACCTATACATCTATAGCTGCAGCCAGGTTTGGATATTTACTCATTACCAGAATCATGTAGTTTCAGTATGAGAATAAGCTGTTTAAAGGAACAGTGTGAATGATTTGGGGTGATTTGGTGGCATCTAGTGGTGAGGATAGCAGATTGCAGCCCACTGAGACTTCTCCTGGTTAGAATCCCTTCAGTGTTTATTGTTCTCTTCCTCTCCAAAACAAATGTGCTAGGTGATTTAAACCGGTAAAAACACAGAATAAAAGTTTCATGTTACAAATCAGTGTTTCTCCGATGCAATTTGGCATGTCAGAGATGGGCCGCTAGCCTAGCACCTGCTAATGTGTCCTCACCTATTGTCTCTAATAACTGAATGCGTGCCTCTGATCCAGACATTCAGGAAGTTTTTACCTGGAGCCACATAATCCGCAGAGGTCTCTTTCTCTCCAGAACAAACGGACCAGGTGATTAAAACCAGTAAACACTGAATAAAGCAGTTTCAAATTAAATAAATCAATATTTTTCTGAGGTGCTCATCACTGAGGGGCTGCTAACTACGGTGGCCAAGGCAAAAATAAGAATGTCCCTATCTAGAGCAAGCATTTGGTTTGTCTTTTCTGGGCTACTTTAGAAACGTGGTAATCTCCGTAGACAAGATCGGGACAACACTCCAGTTTGAATTTTGAATATTGCCACATGGATGTATCGGGCAAGATGCCCTTCTTAAGCGTGTATTCTGGCAATATCACAAAAAATGTACACAGGTGAGGTTAATTATACATGACCACGAACAACATAATGTGAATGGCTCATTCCAAGGTAATAAAAACACAACAATGTATATTTTCAGGTGATTAAACACTAATCAAAAACATACTTGTTGTTCACTTTCTATTTCTGCCAATATATCCCTTTAAATCCTACACACTGGACCTTTAATAACTGAAATATATTTGCTTATTAGTGGGTGTTTGTATATTGACGTTAAGACATACTTTCCAGGTTTTTACCAGATATGTTCTGATGCATGTTTCCCTTGTTTCCTTCCAGCAAACAAATAATAATGACATTATTGTGTGACTTGCTTCCAGGTAATGGATAACTCGGACATACACGTTGTGCCCAACACCCTCATGATCGTTGGTCTGGCCTCGTTGGGTATCAACTACTTTGCGTCAAAGATCTGTCAGGATGCTCTGGATGCCGGTCGATTTCCCCGCTGGAAGAGCATGTTGAAGCCCTATTTTGCTGTCTCTTGTTTCTTCACCGTCCTCATGCTGCTGGCTGTCATCATGAGCTATGCAATGAAGGGCAGTCTGGAGTCTTCTCTGAAGGCCGGCCTGAGGAACGGCATCCGCTTCTACAAGGACACTGACACCCCAGGCCGCTGCTTCCAGAAACAGAACATCGATCGCCTGCAGATGGAGTTTCAGTGTTGTGGAAACAATGACTTCAGGGACTGGTTTGAGGTCCAGTGGATCAGTAACCGCTACCTTGACTTCAGCACTAAGGAAGTGAAAGAGTAAGTTGCGGACAGTATGATACATAATTGGGCGGTGGGTTTCCCATCCCATTACAGGAACGTATATGTAATCATACCTTTCTCTTGTTTTCTTAGCCGCATCAAGAGCAACGTGGATGGCCGTTACTTGGTAGATGGAGTCCCATTCAGTTGCTGCAACCCCAGCTCTCCACGGCCATGCATCCAGTATCAGCTCACCAACAACTCAGCTCACTATAACTATGATTACCAAACCGAGGAGCTCAACATCTACCTCCGAGGCTGCAGAGAGGCCCTGGTCAACTACTACATGGGCCTGATGAACACCATTGGGGCTGGAGTACTGTCAGTCTTCCTCTTACAGGTATATTATGAGGAGGTTTACAGGGACTGTGATTTCAGGCAGAGATTCATTTTTAATTTGGAGGTGTAACAGTGAGTGGTAGAGCTGCCAAGGCTGTATAAAAGCACACTTTCACATTGTGTTATGTCTTTACACATGCAGGAAAAATTCTGCTGCAGCAACTCACCATTTTGTATAAAATGTAAGCAGCATACACAAGGCTAGATGCATTTTTTTCTGCTGAATAATTTAAAGATTTCTTTTATGAGCATCTTGACTCTGATTGAAAGTGAACATCACATGATTCCTCATTCATTTACAGAGTCTCATGTGCACAATTAATGCAATTTCTATCAATCACCACTTACATCTGCCCTACATTTAACCCGCTCCCCTCATTATCTCCCCCCTTCCTTCATCCCAGGGCTCTGTGCTGGTGAGCTTGCGCTTCCTGCAGACCGCCATGGATGCAGTGGCAGGGAATGAAAACACAGAGATTGAGACAGAAGGGTACTTGCTGGAGAAATCAGTGAAAGACACCGTCATGGAGTACATCGGACCTGTGTTGAAGTTCCTCCTGCTTACGAACCAGGTGGAGGAAGGCGCTGCTGCTGAAGGCGCAGCTCCAGCAGCTAAATAAACCATAAATGATGTACACACATGTAAATAATTTTTACACAGAGAAGGCAACTAATGAATGATAATTGATTATTTAAATCTGAAAACAGAATATGAATTTCACAGATATAGGGATAGTATTTTTTATTGTCCGATGACCGTCACAGAATAAGTACATTTTTATTACATTACTGTACTTTCCCATTCAAATTCCATATGGGGAACTGATACCCCCTTTGTTAAACACACACTGTATCAAGGGTGTAGGTTTCGCTTACGTTGTTCTCATGCACTGTTCGTATGGTTACCTGCGAAAAGTAATGCACCAGAATTCGTATATAACCCACCTAATCATGAAGGAGGCTAGTGACAAATGCGCTGACGGGAGTAAAGAAGGAAGTGGAATAAAAAACGAAAATCTGCATACGGATGCAGGTTGGGGTGGTGGATAGATCAAACAAACATAGATCTTTCCCCCAGGAGACTGGTGTTTGTGTCCCATGTAAAATGAAGTGAACTTTGAGTTATTTTAAGGTACGACGTCATGATACGTTAAGCACATAACTTTTAAGGCGCCCAACTGTATTTCTTTTCCTAACCTACGTAACTTTAAGTACGTAATATGACAACACCCAATCATAACATTTTCCTAAACTTAACCAAACCGATAATTCCGTAGGATATCATACGAACAGTACCAGAGTTTGGGGGTCCCCCATCTAAAAAGTTTTAGCATCAAACACTGGATTTTCTACATTTGCATCAATTTGTGATATAATTGTCTTCAATTTTGTCAAAGTCCTCTGCTACTTTCATGTTTTTATTTGGGGGGACAAATGCACATGTTCTGAATATTGAGGGAAACATGTCCCCTGCACCCCCCTCAACCCCCACCCCCTCAATCTATGCCTATGTACTGTATAACATCAGAAAACATACTCACCCACATAAGTTATTGTAAACACATGATTTCAACTAAATTTGATTTTTAAAATTATTTCTCTGCTTTGTTTTTTGGTGTTGATGATAAGCCCTTTATTGTTATATTTGTTTACAGCTCCACAAATACACAGAGTCACTTCACTGCTTTCTTTGGCTTTTGAATGTGATGTGCATCGTTAATTGCATCCTCAAGAGTCTGTATCCAAAGCAGTAAAACACAAAAAATATTTTCAGTCTTATAAAACAAGGCTATGAAGCTGACTGTAGAGTAAAATGAAGCACAATGCACTGCTCTGCAACAGGACTACCACATAATATAACAGAAGCAGGGGCTTCTGGCAAATGTTTGGGGCCCCACGGAAAAAACATTTGGGGGAAAGGAGCCTCTGATGGCCACTCATTTTGGCACATTTTACAATCCTAAAGCTTTGACCTCCCTTAAACCTCATAAAGGCACTATACAGTGCACCGCCACTGCACCAAAACCCCCCTCGGGCCCCTTCTAGCTACCGTATGACAGCTGGATACCGATAGTTAGGACAGGACCTCCTTTGCCTGGGGCCCCCCAGAGGCAAGGATCATCACTAAACAAAAGTCTTATTAAAGTTTGAGGTCCCTAATTGCCTTATGGAGTGGAGTCACTTACTGCTTCTATTTTTGTTAGACATTATCATACTTCACCTGTCAGATGTCACCGTCACTAACAGGTGCTCTGAGTCGCTAATAGCTCCCTGCCTCTCTCGTCCCCATCAGTGAAAGGAATACAAAAGGATTACGAAGATAATCGATGTCAGTAATGCAGTGAAAGCCATTGAGTGTGTCCTCTGTTCTGACACCTTTGTTAAAGCTTTTAATCCCATTTGTTAATACTCAACCTGCTGCCCTTGCAGTTAGACACCTGCGTCAGGTGAATGTAAGATGCAAAGTGAACTATGAGCCAAGGCTTTGTTTGCTTATGGAAATTAAGTACTGGAAAACATATATATATAATACTGAGATATAATTTTTCAAATTCAGATGAATAATTTGTGTTCTTTCCCCATGTCTCCAGGCAGTTCAGTAAATATAAAGGGAATTATCCTACACTTTCTTTGTTTCTTTCTAAAAACACAATATTGGTTACCCTCTGAAATCTATTTCAACCCATGTGAATAGCTTTATTAAAGGTCCTTTTAAAAACATCTCTGTGTCTTGAGTGATTATCAGGGGATAGGCGGACTGCTTCTGACTCAAAACAAGCAGTACACCATATTTAGGTCTGAAATCACCAGTCAAGATCTCAGAGGCTTCCCATGTATTCTAACTGCAAATTCTCTAATCTGTATATGTCAATAGCACCTTGATTCACTGGCCTATATATAACTAATTATTTGTGCATTGTCTTGTTGTTGTACTATCTACCGTCATCACTGGCTGTCCCTTATTATTACAGTTGTTATAAACCTGTCAATAACCAGAATAATAGAAAAACAAGAATGCTAATATGGAACAACAACACCTAGTCCACTGGCTTCAAACATTGCTTGGACTGAGGCGTATTATAGTCATATCCTCCTGAGACCCTGTGTCCTCATATGAGGACATCCCATCTTGGGTTTACTTGACCTTATAATTTATTCTATTCAACTCAGACCTGTTGTCCTCGTTCATGGACACTTTTCTGTGCCATCTAGTGGTAGTAAGACCACAATACAGTCATCTGTGTAAAAACAAGATGGCAGTCTACAGCCTATCCCGACACAAATGTGGACAAGGTCCAAAACCTGATCACATTTTACGGTTGAAACTTGTTTATTTATAATCAATAATGTTTATAGTTTGATATGGCAATAACTTTTACCAATTTTAGCAACAGTAACTAGTAAAGACACTGTTACTAGGAAGTACTCCTGTGAAGATATTGGGACTTTGTTATCATTGACAATATTTAGTTTTTTATACTTATCAGGTCCTACTGATCCCAAATAGCTAGGAGAATTTAAAAATGCATATCAAACATACGTTTGGGTCTTAGGAGGATTTAGTAAAGGTATACTGGGGAGCATATAGGCTTATTCCAAGATGAAGTTGATTCTGTTTATTGAAAATTTGATATTAAATTAATAACTGGCATCAGTGTGTCAGCAACAACCAAGGCAGCAGCTATAATATTAATCTTTCTTAAATGTATGTATTTAATTAAACAAAAGAACATGACACACATTCAGTATACAGGGGACGATATAGATATAGAACAGTAAAAACAGAGCCAAGGGTATATCACACTAGACAAAAATATTAGAAAACATACAGCCTTTACAGCCAACAAAATTGACTTTTAATTTAAACTTCAACTTTATTTTTGTCCCTGGAGGACAATTACACAGCAAGTAAAAACACATAAAGGGCAGGAGGGAACACATGAGAATGTACATACACAACAATCGGGGCAATGGGGGGCAGCATGCCAAATACAGTGAGCTGAAACAACAGTAGACACTGGAATACAGCATTGCAATGTAAAGAAAATTGATTGTGTAAACGTAATGATTAGCAGCATCTGAAGTACAGTTGCTAAATTTACTTTTAAGAATACATTTTTCCAACATCATTATCAAATGCAATATCAAAAAAATATTTGTCTTCTATCTTGGGTTTTGGAGAGACCACAGACCATATTTTCCCATACTACTGTAAAGTAAGTGAAGATAGGATCAATGACCAATCTGCAAAGGTTTTGTTGTGCGAACATTGCCAAATATCATAAAACTTCAACTAAAAGCCTAGACCCAATGAAACGCCTGGTCCCTTTTACTAGCCCAGCGTGGCTATGCATTTTGACAAATAAAGGCCTGTCTCACTTAGACCTCCGGTCTGGTTGCCAAGTAGTTCATTTTGCTAGAAGTTCTTTGGATATATAAAACCAGGTTGTTAGCTACCATTGGTTAGCTGTTTAAATCGCACATACAGATATAAATGTTTTAAACTTTTGTCGACATGCTACACACTGTTAGTTTAGTTGATTTCATTTTACTGAAACCATGAGCACCAGAGAAGACCATTAGTCAAGTTATAAATATTGTTTAAACAGGATAAAGTGGTGTTGTGTCGGTATGCTGGGTGCCGTTATCCTCAGGTGCTGAGAAACGAGCCCGGTCTTATTCTGAAGTTGTTGAAATCTGGCACTTTGGCAGTGACTTGTGACGTCAGAAACCAAATGAAAAAAGGTGTCCTTTAACGTCAGCATGATATGTGGCCATTTGCGATATAGTCTAACAGCACCCAGCAGCGTCAGGGAGGAAATGCAGCGGGACAAGGACGCAAGTTAAGGCGGTGAATGGACCCAACAAACACCGATCTTCATCCTGGAGAGCAGTGATTGTGTCCCATAAGATTCTATAGCCAAACCCTGTACTTTTTTCCTAAACCCAACCATGTGTGTTTGTTGTTGAAGGGAAAAAAAAGTCAATTTGTGGTGTTGTGCTGACGTAGTGCATTTATTTTGAAAGAGACTGTCAGTAAACATTAAATTTCCTGTGAAAACAGAAGTGTATTTTGTAAGAAGACAATGCATGTAACAGACTGAACTTGACACGGTGTCCCAGGATGTCAACAACCAACGCAACCAGGGTACCTTTCATGTTGTATGTGGACGTAGAAAGTCCATGATCAAACGTCAATATGTGACGAGGTCGGAGTGAGAATGTGTTGGAGCAACAAGTGTCATTAACATAACACATAAATATGTTTTTTTAAGTCTAATTTTATACAAGTAACATTCATACTGGTTCAACAAAACAATTTGATTATATTTCCCATCTTTGCTGAGCAACAGTTTTGTGTGAACTGAATTAAAAGCCTGCTGTATAGACGCTTGTCCTAAATATAGGCCTGTTGAGGTCAGTGATTTAAGACATTAATAGCCCAGGCTATAAAGTTTTATGGTAAGTGTAAATTGTTTTTGAATATTCATCAGAGAAAGCTCAGTTTGTGTTTGTATAGTAGTGACTGGCATGTTTATAAATATTTTTGAATGACATTTGTTTTTTATGAAGAACCATTTAGACACTCACTCACAAACCAATTCCAACAGCCCTGTGCCATGACATGTGAAATAGAGACAGCATCTCTTTAAAACATGGCACGTCTGGCTCTGTTATTATTTTGGGGATGCAGTGGGAAACATATTTTCCTACTGGGGAGTCAGCTGGGTCAAAATAAAATTAATCTGCCTGCGTAGATACAGACGCGATGACGTTGCCATTACGTGACGGGACGACGGCGCGCTCTCTGATATTCGATTCACTCTCGGGATCCGGCCATTTTGAACCACACTCTTATAAACGGCATCCAAAACGTACATAATCTGTAGGTTACGTTATTTGAAATTATCTCCTGACGAACGCTTTATGATATTTGTTTTTAGCAATCTCATTCATAAGTACCTCAGTTAAAGAGGTGTTTTAAATCTTTCAGAGTGACTGTCACGCCCAGTAAGGAGCCGTTCAGAGTAAACGAATCATGTACCAGTCACGTACTCCTCTAACTGTTGCAGCTGCCCGGAAAGCTAGTTTTAGACAACTGGCTAGCCGTAGCTAGTTGGACAACAGCGAATCGCTTTATCAGCTTTTGTATTCAGCTACAGTATTTAGAAAAAAATACCATCCAGTGCATAAACAGCAAGTGGAGGGAAATTTACCAAAACTGAGAGGTAGGTGGACAACAGAGACATTATGTGTCTTCACTTGCTATTAGCAGTATGTCACACTGTTGGGCAAAACACCAACAGGGAGCTAACTAACAACTAAAGTGGCAAAATCGTCATCAACTGATGACTGAACGATATTGTTATATCTAAAAGTATCGCAGTATTGTTCAGTGACAATCTTTTTAGGCTAGTAGCTATCTTAGCACGGTCGCTTCCCTTGTGTTTTAGCTAGCTAAACGAACTTAGTGGCGTTGAATAGCTCTCTGGGGTATTGGAGCCATTGTTTTGGATTTGTTTGGGCTCATATGTAAAGCTAATGTTATAGGACATGGGTAGCAAGCTAGCTCTTGTAACACAGGCCTCGGGTTTTGCCGTTGTGTTCCTGTATTTACGTCTACTCTGTATTTAGTCTGTTACACTAATGCTCACAGGCTAATACAATACCACATACACGGTGCTGAATATCACTGACATGTTGGAGCCAAACAGTAAGTTTAGATCAACTGGGTGAGGTCAACAACACTAGGATGGGATGTTCTGATTGTACTGGATCTTTTCCAGTCTGATACCACATGGTGGCGCTGGTGCATAGTGAGACCAGGGCTATATTAGCCTGATTACTTGTTTACTGAATCATGACTAAAGGGAGTGGATGAGGTGGCATATAGTGAGGAAGATCGCTCCACTAATGTTGCTGATATTTGTCCAGTCATCTCTGAGGCAATTACTAGCTCTTTATTTTAAGGTATATGAGACAGATGTTAGTATGAGCACCTTCTTGACCCCTTTGCTTAGCCAGCTCTACATAGATGGCTTTAATTATGAGAAATCATAAGTTCTTGGTTGATGAAACGTCACATTTCTAAGGCATGAATGCAGATTCCTTCCAGGTCCTATGTGCCACATCGAACAATTAAGGTTAGGAAGCATGATGGGTAATGCATCCTACATGGCTAGATAGAAGGAAGCTGCAGATGTGCTGCTCATGCTGACATTTGTGCATCTCATACTTTAGCATCCGCACATCTCAACGTAAACACATATGTAGTTTCCATGTGAATATACATATTTGCGTTGATTATTTTCCCACCCATTTCACACATCAACACACCTTGGGAGTCTTTTCTTAGTTGAGGTTTACAGATTTTTTGAAACTGTTTCTAAAATATGTTGTGTGTACATGTTATGTTTTCGATTTTGTGTTTGGTCACAGTTTTCCAGAGAAGAAATGGAAGGAGACGACTGCAGTTTTCCTCCAGATTCGTCGGATGATCACTCACAAAGAGGAAGTGTTGCTTCTTCTGCAACTCTTTCACGTGGTATGGTGCAGCAAGTATTTATGTAACTTATGGAGGATAAAATCACTCCTCAGTGTTTTCTTACATGCATTATTTTTATCTGCAGCAAATTAAAGGACCAGTGTAGGATTTAGGAAGATTATGTTGGCAGAAACAGCACATGATATAATAAGTATGTTTTGTTTTTTAGTGTATAATGACCAACTTGTAATCGTTAATGTTTCTGTAACCTTAGAATGAGCTGTTTATATCTGCATAGGGAGCAATTTTAACAGTTTAAATCACAGGGCCCTTTTGTTTTAGAGAGGAGGAGATCTCCCGAACCCTCCGAACAATAGATACTGAAGGAATTCTAACCAGGAGACGTTTCAGCTTGTTGCAGTCTGCAATGCTCACAGCTACAAGCCACTAAATCCCTCTACATCTTACAGTCTTTACCTGTAACTTCAAAGTGTCAGTTTATATGTGTTGTTTTTCCTGGCTGACTCATCTTTGTATTTTTATTTGTGTTTGCTCTCCCAGCTCAAGATGTGCTTATATACCTCTGTGGTGACAGCGCAGTACACTTATCAGTAGAAGGGCTTGGCAGCGTCTCTGTGCAGGAGTTGGGCCGCATTGTTCGTGAGGCTCTCCATATTCCTGATTCTACACAGGATGCTTTTGCCTTCTGGCTTTGTTCTCCACTGCTTGGTAAGAACCTTGACCCACACTTTATATGCTCATAAATGCTGCAACGCTTCTCTTATATGATAATTCTGGCAGGATGTTAGGCAGGATATGTGTCTAGAGTCCTTAAAAAGCCTCAATTGGA
Source organism: Epinephelus fuscoguttatus (assembly GCF_011397635.1). Taxonomy (NCBI): domain Eukaryota; kingdom Metazoa; phylum Chordata; class Actinopteri; order Perciformes; family Serranidae; genus Epinephelus; species Epinephelus fuscoguttatus. The sequence continues at coordinate 21,500,539 of NC_064763.1, read as the reverse complement.
CAGCAGTAATACAGTACTGTAGCTCTTTAATTAGAAATAAAATGGTACAAGCAGGCTCAATACAGTAGATTTAATTTATCTATTCAACTATTTAAATAGCATCAGGTCCTTAACAGAAAATTAATAGGCTTTACTTTGTGGCTTTGCCTTTGAAATGTACTCTGTAAATGGTTGTACCATACTTTGATGTAAACCACTCCAGTATCACATAAGCAAAGGGCAAAAGAGCAGGAAATAGACACATTTCACTGTGTTACATTTGCCTCCTCCTCTCTCCTCAGAATTGCAGCTAAAGGCAAGGCATCAACCATACAAACTGTGTCGGCAGTGGCAGGACTTGCTGTATCGCTTCACTGAGGCCTCAGAGGAAGACATTTCACAAGGTGAGAGTTTATGTCTTGTGTTTAGAGGTTAACCTTTTGCAACAAGCAATTTTTTTTGGTAGTTGTCTGAGCAAGAAACCTGGTGAGGTAAGGATTAGAGGACTTGGTTTATAGAGCCATGTTTTTGCTGGAGAAACATGATGTCTTGGCTGTGTATACACTTAACCTGGTTTCTAACAGAATTCTTACAAGAGCACATGACACATTGTGACACATTGTGTGTGTGACAAAGACACAAAACAGGGAAAGGGTGGCAGCAGTAGCAGTGCAGAGCAATGAAGGGAAACATCATTACTTTAAGCTATGTTCAGTTAATCCACAGTCGGAGTAGAAATGAAACTGGAATGAAGAAGTCTATTTACTGTGACTGTAGCTCTCTACACAGAGATCCTGCAATACTACTGCAATGAAGACCCTTCCTTATGCCAGCTTTGTTTTTTTTATACAGAACCAAACAATGCTGGCATAATGCCGCCCCAGTGTGTGATTCTTAAGCCCCTTTTACACTGCCAGAATTTTTGGCGAATATTGGGCCGTTTTGCAGGCAAGCTGCAAGCGTTTAGAGCCGGATTGGCGAGTTCATCCGAGCTGGCGGTGAACTAACAGGAAACAGCTGATAGCAGGAATTAGCGAGCAGCTAGTAGCAAGATGGAAACGCAAACCTGACAGACTTTAAAGATGAGCGACTGGGGAGGCAAGGAATTGCGTGCCCTCCTTGTCCTTGCAAACGAAGAGGCCATTAACCGTCAAATGATGGGAACGGTGAAGGACGGGCCGACTTATGCGAGAATAGCTAAAGGACTGACTAGCCGCGGCTTCCCTCGGAGCAAAGCACAAGTCATTAGTTACGTCACGCGCTGAGCTACACGTTTTGTTACTTGCTCACGCCCCTCATTGCCCCGAAAAAGGTGCATTCTGTATGAACAAAAGTAGGCAGGCGGTATTTCGCTGCACTCCCCGATTTTGTTTTTATACTGCCATGGTGAAAGAAGACTGATTGGGCTTTCCTGCAAATATGCACAATCCCTATTTAAAAAGGGCTTTACATAGCATGTCAGCATTCTGGAAGCAAAACAGGCAGGATGTGTAACACAACAGTGTCAGCCTTTAGCATGACATATAACATACACATTGGGCAACAATCTCTAAACAATGACAATGGCATAACATGGCAACAGCAATCATTTACCCTGTTATATGGTGGGCGATCTCATCGTCTGCTTGGAAGGTAAGGAGCTCCTGGACCTCACTGTCTCCCAAATTTTTTCAGTCGCCATTCTTCATTGAGTTAGTTACTAACTGCTACTAGCTGCTTTTAAAACTCCCAGTGGTGGATCACACTCATAACATGTCGTCAAATATCACACCTGTCCCGCTAATTCACACTTTTACACAGACGTCAATTTGGTTCCGTTACTACCAACGCAGCTGGCTTAGAGGTGGAACAATAACGCACTCCCATTTCATGTTCGTACTTTTTATACAAAAAGGCGAGGTGGAATAACGGCGCAACATTCTCACCTTGAACAGGCTGTGTAAAAGGGGCTTATGACTACAGAGCCTGTCCCTTCATTAAAAAAACTCCTATCAAAAAACAACTAAAAGGCTACATCTTCTTTAAAGGAATTTATTATGCTTTTCCTTATTTTTTCATCATATATATAGCCTAATGTTACAATGTCGGATGTTCATATTAGATGTGGCCACTTTCAAATAATGAGGGTCAGGCTGACGTTGGCTCGTGAGATACCTCTTTATATTGTCATCTGCTCAAGGCACGCTACTTCAGGTGTTTACATACTTAAACTGCTGCATGTAGCTACATGATGACATCAGGTAAACATCTTCGTCGCTGATGTTGTAAATTTCCCCCTCATTTAGGCTCATATTCCTGCTGCATGTGTGGTGGAACTATTTTGGTTTAGAAGCTTTTATTGGTGGTTTTTCAATGTGGAAAGTGCTGCTACAGCACGGTTGCGATGACGATGCAGAGACGTTGCGATGCAGAAGATCAGAAACACTGACCAATCAGTGCCAACTGGGCTTTTTCAAGAGGAGGGCTTAAAGAGACAGGCACTAAAATGGAGCAGTTCAGATAGAGGATGAATGGAGGAGTTCCAGCACAGACAGTATGAGGAACATTAAAACGTGTAAACATGTTCTAATCGAAACCCAATGAGCATAACAGGTCCTGTATAAGTCTGTGCCATAACATACTGTATCCACTAAACCACATAAGTGTAAATATCAGCAAGTTATGGCAGTGCAGTTACAGTGTCTCTGGTTTCCTGCTTTAAGCGTCTTGTTTTCAGTAACCTGGTTTCAAAAAACTGTGTGTGTGTTTGTATGCCAAGCACAGCCGGTTTCTTTTTCTGCAGCCGTTCCCCGTTGATTTATAGCTTACTTCCAAATTGCCGGTGCTTAGCAGCTCACTCAGGGTGAAAGTGCTATCAGGTTTGTTTGGAATAAATAAAAGGAAATAGACTTGGCGCGATAAGCAATAAACACCTGTGGCTGAACAAGCAAAGTAAAAGCTGGAACATGTAGGAAGTCAGCATGAAGAGAAGCCCCCTGGAGAAAGAGAGTGGAAAAGAGATTACTCTTGCTGTATTTTAGTGAATATTTCCCAGTAAAATAATATAGGAGTAGATGTTGTTGGCTCTTGAGACATTTTTACCCTTAAGTCTTCACATCATACAATTTTTTTAAGCACTCACTAGGATGAGGGTTATTCAGCTAATCCGAACATTGTAGCAGTGTTTACAGCATGTTGCCAAATCCTGTCCGAATGGAAAAACCAGAACAGTTACGTCATATCTTTTAAAAGCAGGTCCAAGCCTGTCACACAGACCATGTAACAGTATTATTGTCACCAAACCATCAGTTGTATTTTTAAAATTTTAAAGTTAGTTGATCTAAGTAGAGCTGAAACAACTGATTAAAGGAAAATTATTAGGCAACAATTTTGACAAACGATTAACTGTTTGAGTTATTCTTCAAAAAGAAATGATCTCGACCAGCTTCTCAAATGCAGAGTTTTTTTTCTGTTTGTTTGTTTTTTTTCCTTTATCATATGAAATTTAAAAATCTTTGGATTTTGGACGGATGGTTGGATGACACGAGCAATTTGAAAATGTTACCCTGGGCTCAAGGAAATTGTGATGGTCATCTCATTTTATAGATCTGTTAATCAAGAAAATGATCAGATATTTAATTCATAATGAAAATAATTATTTACAACTGGGGGTAGGAGAAAAAATTCGATTCACTTATGTATAGAAATAAAACAAAACACACTAATTGGTTTAATATTTCTGGTGCCGACTAGTGAAGGGGTAGACATTTAATCGTTTAGAGGACTAGTCGTGCGCATCCCTAGCAAGTATACAAGTCTAATGCACCAATCCGATGCCACGTGATATATCGCTAAACTTTAAAGTAGTTTCACACCTGGATAAAACAGCAGGTTTCCTGGAATTCTTTGCTGCTCTAAAACAGTAGTGTAAACAGCAAATTGTGCTGTTGAGCCTTTGGCAGCTACTGTTGTATAGCGGTAAAGAAGAACTGATAACTGTAGAATGTCAAACTAGGTAATGAATCAAAGTTGTATGGCATTCATTCTCTTTATGTATTTGTTCATGTTTTACAGAGGGTTTAACCTGAGTGGTTATTTTTTATTCAGTGGTATCAGATTGGTGCCCATTATCTGCTGATGCACAACATCAGGATTGTGAATCGTTATCAGGAGGGAAGAATGGTATCAGAACATCTCTAATTTTTCTAATTTTTAGTTCTCTGTTAACTTTATTACCCACAATGGACTTCCAGTGACAATTTTGAATAAGTTGTAAATGAGGTGTCAGGCAGTGACTCAGTGTCTGATGTTATTTGTCATTACTTGACAGTCAAAGTACAACAACCCACACTTGTCCTTTTAGAAGAACTGATGACACTGCTGCACAGTGTATTTCCATAAAACCTAGAACACAACAGGGACAGCTTACCACAAATAAAACAACAAGTATTGCATAATCACTTAAAGGCTGTTGTGTTTTTTTTGTAGAGTAGATGGGGTTTCCACACACAGAATAGGACTCTGAGGCGGAGCAGAGTGGGTTAGCGGGGGCCATAGTGTTTGTCTTTGTACCCTCACTCCTCCACCCTGGATGCTGGAGCTGAATCGCACCCAGTGATGATTGGAGGAACAGAAAATCCTAACGCATCACTGTCCTCTGCTTTTTCCTCAGATGAACCATGTCTCCAGTACCGTCGCAATGTGTTTTACCCTAAATCTAAAGAGCTGCAGGTACTATTAACCTTAGTTCTCTGTCAGAACATCCATTAATTTGACATTTGAGTGAATTATTAAGACATTGTTCAGTGGGTACTTTGAGTCTTACAGTTTAGTGAACCTGACCCACACAATGCTCAGTGGGCTTCAATATAGATTTTTGGTAAATGTCTAGAAGTTCTGTGTCTTTTCTGTTCAAAGATGTTGTCCTCAGAATGACTAATGTTCCTGATAACTGATGGATAATTGTCTTCGTCTCACTCCTGAGCAGATAGATGATGAGGGCGTGCTGAGGCTCCTGTATGAGGAGGCCAGGGACAACATTCTCACAGGTCGATACCCCTGCGATCCCGAGCACTGGGCGACTCTCGGAGCCTTGTCTCTTGTTCTTGATGAGGGAACTGGTCTTGACGGCCAACAGTTTACTTCGACTATAAGGTAAGTTAGAAAGGTTGGTTAAGAAATATCTGACCAAATTCTAGATGTGGGTTTTAAATGAATTTTATATTTCTGAATTCTCTACATGATCACACTGACCCTTCAGTTTCTCTTAAAGGAATAGTTTTACATTTTGGGGAGTGTGATTATTCACTTAGATGAGTGGATCGATACCACTCAGTGTGTTTTTGTCTTTGGTCAGAGCCGTTTAGATGTTTCCCTCTGCTTCCAGCCTTTATGCTAAGAACCACCACTAGGGTCCGTGTACTTTGCGGCCATTCGTTATTCCTTTTGAAGTAGGTAAACAAAAAACGGGAAACGAGTCATCTCCCGTTTCTCGTTTGGAAATTGGAAATCGAAAAACGAGTCCTTATCTGCATTTGAAAAACAGGAATTCATTTAACTGTATAATTGTGGTGTAACCATAAGCACTTACACGGATGTTAACAGTGAGCCTATTTTCTGGTAAGATCATCGACACACACAGCACTCTGTTCATCACAGGATCCCACTTGACTTTCTGTCCTTCTGGCTGCAGCACTTGCTTAAATGGGCATTTTGTGAAGTTTATGGTTGCCTCGGTTATAGTTCACCTTTTTTAGAAAATGAGGAAGTGTGTACTGGGCCCTGCTGTTAATCAGACGGTGAGAGGCCGCCGCGCTGAACTTAATGCACTAAGAAAAATCGACATTGTTAAAAAAGCCCAACCAAACTCATGTCCCTCAGCCCACATATTCTAAAGGGCAGCTGGTAAATTGAGCAGTTTCAAGTACTTCGGCACAGTCAGAGACAGCATGTTGCAATTTGATGGGAATCCTCAGGCAGTGAGAGAAAAGGTCAACAGTTCTTTTGTTTGAGGGGGGTTGATTTTTTTCTTTTGTAATGCTGTTCATATTGTGCCACAGCAGCGCTTTTGTGGCACTTGTTGGTTTTTAAGTGCCGAGTACAAGAATGCACAAAATGGCATTTTTGATTGGAGTGGGATGGTTGTGGGAATGTGTCTTTTTTCTTTCTAAAGCCTTTTGAGACTTGATTGTGATTAAAGGTCTGAGATTAGAGGTACTTGATGGGGCCCTATATATCACAGCACATATGATACAGCAAACTAAAGGAGTGTAGTTACTGTTCTTATTTTAGCTGCTTACACAACAGGCTGCCTACAGTCAGTAGTGACATACTTCTGAATAGATATTTCTGAGGAAGTCTAATATTTGTTTGCTAATGGAATTGTAATAATATCTTAGTTTGTGTCTCTTCTTCTCTTTTTACAGCTTCATGCTGTAAAGAAATCTCCCTTTATTTGGTGTTCAAAATCAAAACAAATATTGGGACTTCATCCAAAAGCCTAAAAGTCACTTCTTGTTTCTCTCTGACCATAAACCGCTGTAATGTTAGCTGCTTTTCCCTCAAGGAAATGAGGAAATGAGAAAAGACACAGAGGTCATCGCCTACATATAAATAATGCTTGATATCTATGAATGGAATCATGCTTTCTATTGTAATTACTGGTTACAGATTGCATTTTAGAGAGGATCTCAAAGTAATCATGTTGACATCTTGTATGACACCGAAAACAGAAACTGTCACACTTCAGGAGAGATTGTTTTTTTCGGTCATAATGTGATTGGTAGTAATAGAGGGGCAGAGGTCAGAACTCCAGCAGCACACACACTGTAAAAAACTTAATTGTGAGACCAGTGTGTTTCAGCTTGTGGCCGTCATCAGGGCAAATATCAACATATTACAGAGGACATTTAAATGGGATGATTGAGGAGAGGAAAGAATCTATAGCAGGGTATGAAAATAACTTTTTTTCACCGACAGTCTCTCTGTAGTTCAGTCTACACACACACTCGCTCCACCCTGAGCTATTGCCTCAAAATTAATGTGTGAGGCAGTGAAGTTGATACAGTAACAAGTGGCCGTGTATAGTGTGTGTGTGTGTGTGTGTGTGTGTGTGTGTGTGTGCGTGTGCGTGCGTGCATGTTTTTGTTGATGGTTGTTGGTTAGAATTTGGTGAACTCTGACCACATTCAAAATGAATAAGGTTCTGTGGCCAGTAGCGTTGCTCCCTGACGTCTCTTCCTGTTGTGCCTTTTCTCTGTCCGCCGGCAGATGTCCTGATGATTTTAGACGCCACTGACAACAATTTGCCTGCATTTGGTGGGTTGTGGGTGTTAATTTGAGGACTTGATTTGTAGCATTGTTTTTTACAACACCTGTAGAAGTGAAGAAACCAGATGATTGAAGGAGAAATGTATAATGGCACAGTACAGTAGCATATGAGTATTGCACTGATGCAAGAGGTTGTTCCAGCATCCAGTAATTTGCACATACAAAGATGCACTTAATGCATTTCATTTGCTCTCCACAGAGAGAAGAAGCTGTCCTCTTTTCTGCCTGCACACGTTGTCATGGGGAGCGGAGGTCTGCTCTCCACTCTGAGAGGGAAGTCGAGCCGTCAGGCAGGGCTGGAGCAGAACCTCTTGGAGGAGTACAGAAAGATCAGCACATCTGTTGGAAACTTCGCTGAGCCCACACATCTCCTACACCAGTACCTCAACAAGTGTCACACTCTGCCTTATTACGGGTAAGAACTTGTGTAATGAGCCACTCATACTCCACAGGAGTTAGTTTTACCTCAAATCACTTTGTGTTAAGTATAATTGACATTAACTACACAAACAGGTGCGCTTTCTTCTCTGGGGAGATTGATAAACCAGTGCAAGGGATTCTCCAGAGGGCCAAACGCAAAGCGGTCAATGTTGGGATCTGCCTGGAGGGAGTTTATGTGATGGATGTCAAAGAAAAGGTGAGTGCTGTGTTGTCTTTGGTTGGCAGCTCTGTAAAACAACAACACAATAGCCATTTTTTCACAGAGATCCCACAAAACTGCTGCAACAAAGACCCTTTATCACGCTGGCTTTGCATTTTTTACACAGAATCAAACAACGCCGTCACAATGCCATAGCATGATGACGTTCCAGAGGCATGACAGGCGTGACACGACAGAGTCCTTGTCTAGTGTGACATACACATCAACGGCGCTTTTTAAACATTAACAGTAGGCTTGTTTGAGATGAACTGTGCCACGCCTGGAAGGTGGACGAGATCAGGTGGCTGCAGCAGGGGGTGGTGACACAAAGCTGAGGTGCACACTGCAGGAATGTTGAAGTTGTTTTCATTTCTGATGATAACTAACCCGAGTTCTCTGATTGAACACATTTCCTTGCAGCACGTACTGCTCGGCCTGCATTTCAACGAGCTTTCCTGGGACCACAGCTACCCTGAGGATCAGGGGGACTCACACATTCTGTGGCTGGAGTTTGATGGAGATGAAGACGGCACTCCTGTCAACAAGTTGCTAAAGATCTACTCTAAACAGGTAAGAATGTATTTGTGAAACTGAGATTATATTTAACACCTGTATGCACATTACCTCACAACTGTTAAGTGTGTTGTCGATCGGCTTTTTTGGGGTCGCAGCTGTCGTGGTCGGCAACTCTGCATCTTCGCTGGAGTTTGAACATCAATTTAAGAACGCCTTGCTGCTGCGACAGATGTAGTCCTTTTAAGTGTGTCTCACTTCAAATGTTTTCAACAAGCAGAGAGAATATGCAGCCATCTCTAGAGAGCGCACTGCATCTGGTGTTTGTGAGAGCGAGCTCCAGGATCGGGTGCAGCTACTGTGGCCATTTGTTCCTACCGGAGCATAACACTCGATATTAGCGTCGAAACCGAATAGATTTCAAATATTTTTCTGTACTTACATGCGCATCATCTTTGTTCAGTCATTGTTCGGTTTGAAAAAGACTGTCTCAGCCAACAGATGGTGAAGAGATGTTACATAATGATCGAGGCAGAAATACATAATCACACCAGGCTCTAATCCAAGGCTGGCAATGTGACCTTTTATGTGCCTGCAGTTCAGTAATGGACCATCGAGAAGTAAAGTACAGCTGTTCATTATGTATACGTTCAGAGCTCGAAGTCAAAGGGTCAGTTTGGATTTTTCTGAAGTAGTGGTGTATGAGGTACTTATCTATAGCCAGTGTATTAACCACAATAGATGGTGGTTGGCATGCCTCCAGTATGGAGAAGTAGGCAGGAGTGCTGCCGTGGAAGCTAAACAATGTACTGTTGTGCATGAGGGCAGCAGCAAAATGTATTTTAGCCACCTTAAAAAAATCAATATCAGTTAAAGTGTATGCTATATTTAGAATATTTGCACTGCTTTACCTTGCCGACAGACAGACCTTTATCTGATGGGGAACTAAAGCTGTCGTGTGTGCTCTTTTCAAAGCCACCAGACTCCACCAGACAGAAACAGGAGAGACTCGTTCTGAGAGAAAAGAATATTTATTTACATGTGCACATAATTGTGAGACAAGTGAAAAGTCTTTGGTGATCAGACCCCATCGTGATGTCATCTATTCCAGGAGGGTGGTAAAGACGGAGTAGATTAGGGATCCCCTTTTATGGAGTCTAGATGCTGGTGGTGGTAATGGTGGTTGATGTGAAGGAGAATGGGCTTTGATGAGCTTGTCCTGGGCTCTTGATAAGGTGACTTGATGTGAATGGGGTGAAGGAGGAGGGCACCTAAAATGACAGCTGGCAGGAGCAGAGAGGAAAACAGATTTAAAGTTTGGCAGCAGCAACATGAACGGCTGAAGGAGATCGTGGCAAAGCTTGACTGGCTAACCCATAGAGGGAACACCCAGAGTCAGCTGATTGGTGGAAGTGGTGGGAGTGGGATGGAGAGAGAATTGTCAATGGATATCCGATATAGCATAAAGAAAGTCTTCCTGACTGAGCTTATGTTAAGCTTCATTAATTCTACCTTGCAGAACGCGGGAGCTGCTGGTCTGCTGCTGCCTCGATCGGTTAGTTTGTTTGTGTTATTGTGTGACTTTGGTGTTTTAAAGGGTTAGTTTGAATACAACCAAAGTCATGCAATAACACAAACAAAATAACCAATCAAGGCTGTCGTAGAGGAGAAGCTCCTATGTTCTGCGAGGTAAAATTACCGTTTTTGTCAAAGGAGTGTGGTGGCTCTGAAGAGAACATAGATAATGTCTAGTTAGGGGGCATGGGTTTAAGGGAATTCTAAGAACCCCAGAGAGGGTGTAAAAAAAAATACGACCAAAAGGAGTAGAGCTTTGGGCAACAGAAAAATGTGTGTGTGTGTGTGTGTAGTCTGCTGGGGAGAGAGACCACCTGTCGTGTCGTTGGTACCAGGAAATAATTTCTTCAGCTTGGCCCTAGAGTAGTGAGTCTTGTAAACCACAGCATAGCGCATAGTGATACTGATCCCTGGTGTTAACTCTGCCATGTTTCTGGCGATGTGCCAATCCGAGATATCTCTTTAAGGCTCAAAATTTCTCATTTGTGTTATTTTCTTGTGTCAAACAGGCGGAGCTCATGAGCGGCTTCATTGAGTTCTGCGTGGAGCTGAAGTCTGCGTCCGAGGGAGGAGCTGCGGCCGATACGGACGGTGAGGTGGGTCAGTCTCAGCAGCCTGCTGGGCAAGACGGCAGCAACAAGAACGGACGTGGAGGACGACGCGGGATGCTGCAGAGGCAAGGCAGTGTAGTGTGCAGCCGGGTCCATTCACTTAACACCATCAGCTACGTGGACAATGGTGAGTCTCGTGGTTACGTTCAGTCATCCAGGCCTACTTAACGATCTCCCTCACCTGTAGTAACAGCTTCTCCAATATTTCTCCCATCGCTTTTCAGGAAAAGAAATCAAACGCTTGAAGCCGAAGAGAGCCGCGTCCTTCTTCACCCGACAGGCGTCTGCAACCACGTACTCTGCTGTGCAAGCGACGGAGAGCCTGGAGCAGGGTTAAGCTCACTGATCAGCCACGCCTCTCTCTCAAAGACCAAACCTGAACATTTTACACTGAGATTTAAAGACTTGATAAAAGCTTGAGACATTTAACTGATAATATATTAACATGCAAAGGACCAAGCGAGGGATCTAAGTGTGAATGACAATATTTATCTGTTGAAGTTATGTATATTAAGAGAGTACAGTAATGTGAAAAACAAAATGATCTATTAACCGCTATGCTTCCAAGGTTAAACTGAAGCGGCTGTACATTAGATGGCCTTACATGTAGAGAATATAGCATTATGCGAGCACCATACGATGGGCCTCCTTCATGAGACAAGCCTTAGAGAACTCCTCAGACATCGACTCCAGCTGATGACTGTACGGTATATCTTTCTGCAGTGCTCTGGAGCTGCGTTTACTCTTCATAGTCAAACATGTTAAACCTCACTAGAGTATAACCACTGCATTACCTCTTTTTACTCTGACTGGGGGTTGAACACCGAGAATATCCCACCTAACATTTTGTAAGAGTTGCCACAAACTCTTTACAGTCAGCATGACAAGCACTTTCAGGGGACGATTCGGGGGCGTGTTCCCACTTCTCTGCTTCTTCAAACTGCCAGTGCCTTGTTCTCATGAAAGGGTGAAGACACTTTAGAAACGTACTGGTAGAAACACTTAGCGGTTAGCGTTATTGATCAAAGGAGTCCGTATGGGAGCACCTTTTCTGTGTTGTGCAAGGTTCTTGTAAGTACATCCTTACTTAAAGTTTGACCGCATTAATACATGCTGATATTTGCAGCTGATTAGCCTGAATGTAGTCTAATCATGGACGATAACAGGATAACATTTTACAGCATCGAGCTGTAGAGGCTAAAAGTACATATTCATCCTTACTGGAGAGCATGAATTGATTCAGACTAATAAAATCAAATTCAAATCACAGAACACCCAAACCAAACAGTAAAATGACGTAAAAATGAATCCACTTAAAGCTCCTGTCGAGCAAATAAAGGTTGACTTTGGTATTTTTCAACCTGGATCCTATTTTCCCATTTTCTTGTTTAAACGTATTCGGTGTTGAACGTGAGTGCTGCAGGCAGCGCCCACAAAACGGGCTGCAGTGTCACCACTTGGGGCATTTGTACACTGTCAATTTAAAGCTTGTTTTTGTCAGTGACAGGCTCAGATTGTTATTAGGTGTCTGTCAACATTATGGAAAGGATCCCTACAGAGATAGATCTTTCTGTTATAATGTAGGATTCTTTTTCGTTTCATCAGAAATGACGAACGACCCTAAAATCGCTGGCATCACCAGACTCCATTTGAATAAACAGTAATTTTAGCGTGGATAGCGCCAGCATATTTTCACATCTAAGTCAGTGAATTAAGAGTTTATTTCAACCAAACCAGAGTTTGTGATCGTTGAAACAGTGAAAACACAAGCAGAGACAGTTTCTTTGAGTTTTATTTTGTTTCTGTCGATTGTAAATTAAGTCTGTTTTACGATTCTAAAATGACTGTTTACATAAATGGGGTTTGGCAGTTGTGATTTGGGGGCTGTTTCTAGATGTTCTAATCCCTGATACACATACTTGAGACTATGAGTGGGAGTGATAGATGGATAGAAAAGTAGGACAGAGCGTAGGGAAGGCAGAGCCAAGGAGAGACATTTGTGCAGACTGAATTCTCCCCCCTACTCCCTCATTTGATGAGGGAAGAGAGAAGAAACTAACCTAACCCACTAAACAAAAAGGATCTTACTCTATCGTCTCTGTAGGGCTCTTTCCCATAATGTTGTCAGACACTTAATAATCTGAGCCTTTCAGTGACAAAACAAGCACTTTCAGTGGATGCGCAGCCTGTTTCACTGCTGCTGGCTGCAGAGCTGTCCCTCACTACCAGTTTCAAATCATGATTGTCTATGTTAGTCACGAAAACAACTCATACTACACCCTTATTCCTGCCACTAAAAGGTCAGCACGTCACATTCAAAGTTAAACTGCTTCATTAGCACAAACAACATCCGTGCACAGGTCTTGACTTGACTCTAAGCTGTCTGGTCAGACCTGATTAGCAAAGTAAAACTGTTTGCGCAACTCTTGACATGAGAGAGACAAAGAAATAAGAAACCTTCCTGTTTATCAGCACTACTCACTGACTCACAAATTCAAACCGCAACTTAACTTTTGACTCAGTCTTGGTTGACATTATTACACTGCGGACAGGGAGCACTATCTTTGTATATCAGTGTTATCAACACCTGTTTTCAGCGTTTTTAATTTTTTTTTTTTTTTTTTTAAAGTTTAAAAATAGGACTGTTGTCTCAAACCATTAAGGAACATAACTGCTCTAGTTTAGCTGAAAATTAAATATCACCAAGCTCCAGATGTGCATCTGGCACAGACCAGCTGACCAAGACCGTTTGACTCTGCTCTTGAAATCTCAGTCCGTACACCAAAGCAAGCCTATCTTACTGTGCTGCAACACAGTATGCTACCTTAATGCTCCAGAGACAGACTTCCACCACGTGACAGAGTCCTCCAGGTGTCTCTCTGAACTAATGCTGATACAGACATGCTCTGTCTTTGTCTGTAACATTTAACAAACCTCACTAAAGGCCATTTGTAACACTGCCTTCCACTTACACGTATGTCCTGAATTGAGATGTGGTGGCATCATGTATTCTTCCTGAGCATGCAAACTGCAGAATGTTTGTACTTTTTCTACGCTTTCACTCAATACGCATCAGCTACCGTCTGTAACCTAACCCGCAGCAGTCCAGTATATTGTTGCTAACGTACACTATGCATGTCACATTGTAGAATAGGCATTCCACATCAGACTACACACCATGTGATACTGCACTATTAATACTAACACACTGTTTATAAATCTCTTTTTGTATTGTTTGTTAGCTTTTATGAGAGAATATTTTTATTTCATTTTCATATACTTGTCAGTGTTCGTACACAAGTGTGAAATGAAGAAATAGGTCATTATCTTCTCAAGCAATCCCTTTGCAGAAGCATCAAGTGCCTTTTTGTTTGTACTGATTTGGTGCTTGGAAACCAGGAACGGACAGTTTTTGTTATTGCTATGGTTTAAACAAAACTGTGTTTTGTAATATATTTCCCACATTTTCAACTAGACCATGCATTTCATCTTTCCTAGCTGATGTGAGTACATTGATATACTGGATAAGTACACTGGGCTGCTTTTGGACAGTGTGTTGTGGTTCCTCTCAATGGAGTGGTCAGTCTGCCTTCATTGTAATATGTCTGATATGCTTTTCTTTTTTAATAAACAGATGCAAAGTGGGCCCATTACTCTGAAGATGTTTGTTTAAGTGTGTTTAGTAGTGTTTTCCTTCTTTAGTGTTTTTCTGCTGGATGTGTTGATATATTTTGTATGAACTCACCAGCCACTTTATTAGGTACACCTTGCTAGTACCGCACTGGACCCCTTTGCCTTCAGAAGTGCCTTAATTCTTGGTGGCATAGATTCAACAAGCCTGAACTGTTGATACAAGGCAGGATGGATCCATGCTTCATGTTGTTTATGCCAAATTCTGACCCTACCATCTGAATGTGGCAGCAGAAATCCAGACTCATCAGACCAGGCAACGTTTTTCCAATCTTCTATTGTCCAGTTTTGGTGAGCCTGTGTGAACTGTAGCCTCAGTTTCCTGTTGTTAGCTGACAGGAGTGGCACCTGCTGTGGTCTCCTGCTGCTGTAGCCCATCTGCTTCAAGGTTGGACGTGTTGTTGGTTCAGAGATGGTCTTCTGTATACCTTGGTTGTAATGAGTGGTTATTTGAGTTGCTGTTGCCTTTCTGTCATCTTGAACCAGTCTGGCCATTCTCCTCTGACCTCTGGCATCAACAAGGCATTTTCAGTCAGAGAACTGCTGCTCACTGGATATTTCCTTTTTCAGACCATCCTCTGTAAACCCTAGAGATGGTCGTGCATGAGAAGACCAGCCTGTCTGGCACCAACAACCATGCCACGTTCAAAGTCACTTAAATCACCTTTCTTTCCCATTCTGATGCTCAGTTTGAACTTCAGCAGGTCGTCTTGACCATGTCTACATGCCTAAATGCATTGAGTTGCTGCCATGTGATTGGCTGATTAGCTATTTGTGTTTATTTTCAGACAACATTAAAAGGACAGAAAAAGGAGCAAAGCAACAAAACCACTGCACATAGTCGCTCACAAAGGTATTTACTGTATAGCCCTGAAAAAAATCTAAAGTAATGATTTAAACAAACTTTCTTACCTTCTCATCCAGGCTTTTGCAACAAAATTAAACAGAACAACAAAATTATAGCTACTTGTCCTCTGAGCAACAGAAGATGTCAGGGTTTAGACGAGCCATTTCATGGAACACTCACTCTTCTAAGTCATCAAAATTTGTACAGTATAAAAGAAAATGGGATTCCCTTTCCATTTCACCCAAACCACATAACTCACACATTCTGTTTTCTTTCTGAATGTTGTTTAATAGCACAATCTCAATGGCCAGAGGAAGAATACCAGCTCTCAGCTGTGCAACGAAAGAATGTTTTCGAACCTTTTCTCTTCAGATTACAATAACAGCTTCTTTTTTTTTTTTTATGAGTCAAAAATGTGGTGTAAGTTATTCCTGTAAATCTACACCATGTCCTCCTTCTCAAAGATTAAGCAGAGCTCTTTATGTACTCTATTGTTCCACAATTGGATCATGTCACATTTTTGTTGCACTACTCCTGGTACCCAGCCCATTTCTATTTCAGCAAATCTGGAAATGCCCAGAAACAATCATATGGCTCTATTCTGTATAGTGTGAGCAGTGTTATATTCTTGTAAGCCCTGTACCCCTGCAGCAAAATTTAAAATATGGGAGGCACATATGTGAAAAGTAGTAATATAATACGTGACATGACATGACATGACATAAAACAATACAATAAGCAGCAATATAACATAGAATAGAGTACAATCAAATATTTTATTCCATACTATGGTACAATACCATATTACCTTTCGGCTTATGTTTTTAATCTCATATCCCATGCAATCATAATGTTTTTTAATATAATAATATAATATTCATTTTCAATTCATTGCTTATTTTACTTTATGTTATCTCTTATCTTTTTTTAATTCTATTTTCTTTATTTATCTGTACTACTGCTGCTGTAACAACGAAATTTCCTCGTTAGGTACCAATTAAGCGTAATATCTTGTGTTACGTTCGTAGTAGTGCACTTCCGGGTTGTCAGACCGGAAGTACTTTCAGATAACTCTCTTGCCTTCACGTACTCTTTGACGACGTAACACCGGATAGGCTACGAACCCGGAA
Organism: Epinephelus fuscoguttatus; assembly: GCF_011397635.1. Classification (NCBI taxonomy): domain Eukaryota; kingdom Metazoa; phylum Chordata; class Actinopteri; order Perciformes; family Serranidae; genus Epinephelus; species Epinephelus fuscoguttatus. The sequence continues at coordinate 21,484,246 of NC_064763.1, read as the reverse complement.
GCAGTGACATTTTCAAGCTAGCTCCCTGTGTACGTTTGTATTAGAAGAAATATGACATTTTCCAGTTCATTTTTTTGAATTCTTAATTTAAAATCTCTCTTGTTAAGAGCAGAGAGATACGCTACACGAATATCAGTCACTTTAGAGCAAGCAGTGAGCGTTTTCCGGCAGTGGTTGTCTGTCTTCTCCTGCCAGCTGGACGCCCGTCATCTTTGTTTACCGTCATTTTGTTTGTACATTTCTCAGCTGGCCGGTGTCGCACAGTATGGACGGTGAGGCGGACGGCTTGGTGGCGGTGCCCGGGGAGCCCGGCCCCGGCAGGAGGCGCAGGGTGCACGGCATGTTGAAGCTCTACTACGGGATAAATGAAGAAGGAAAGGCCGCGGAGCAGGCGGAGTCCTTGGATCCCTGCGACATCAACGGGCCGCATTTTGACCCGGAGCATTTCCTCAACAAGGTGAGAGACCACTGCTTTCTTCATCTGTCATGTCTGTCCATTGTGACACAGATCACATTAAGGCTTCTGCACTGTATGCTAATAACAATGAGACATTAGTGTTAACAGGAGCTGCTAATGTATAGGCCTAGTATGCTGCTGTCATGTGTATCAAACCCAGTATCATTTACTGCACAGAAACATCAATACCCAGGGTGCCATTTTCTGCAGTGTGGTAGGGAAATATTACAATATTTGAATGAAGGGAAACGTGAGTGTCTGTGATGCATCTGCAGCTATGCTTCCCAGTGTTCCCCAGCTCAGTATCCTTATAATATGACACATTAAGGATACCTTTTAAAGGGTTTTATGTTCACAGTAATGTATGTTTCCCTGTGTCAATATGTTGTAATCACTCACCTGCAGTTTACAGCCCATTGATGTTACACTCTGAAACCTACACCCTTAAATTTGTGGGCAAGGCAGGTGTCTCTGCCTCCACAGAGGTTAAACTGATTTTTACCATTCAAACTGCATTTGAAATGATGATATCACTTCATTCTTTTGCAATTTAAACTTCAAAGATAATCCCTGACAATGTTAGATTATATAATGAGATTATTTTTAACATACAGATTTTCTTTTGTCATTGCTGTACGCCGAAAGTGATTATTGCATTCTACAATGGTAAAAATGTGCAGCCTATACATCGAATTAAAAAAACGTTTTGACATTTCATGGCATAGGACATAGGAGCCCAGGACTAATGGAATGACTCTGATGCATCTGACCATCGCCAAGAGTTCCTTTTAGAGCGATTACACAAGTTTCCTTTGGTGTGTAAAAATGTGGATGGTTGTGATTAGATATGAGGTCTTAGGATAAAGGCTAAAGAACCACAAACTAAGTGGGGGTATAATTCATCTCTCTTTACCAATGCACAAATGACTCAGTGCTCTTTTAACTGACATTATATCTCATGGAAATGGCACAGAATGAAGTGGACTGGACCAGGGTTGCAGTGATATTCTGGTTTCAAGATATTCCGTGATGTAAAAGTTGATGGTTGTTACACTGGGGACATTTGCTTGTCTAGATATTGAAAAACAAGGCAAGTCGACGTTGAATCTAACCTTTAATTTAGTTATTTCAAAAGGGAAGACTTGTTGCATATACTTACATTAAGAAAACGATTTCAAGTTTCAGTTACAGTCATAAAAAGTTTGTTCAACCAACAATAACCCTTCTGTTTTCATTCCTTTTAAGGGTCATTTGACTGATGATAATATGAATTCTGTAATACTTCGATATAGTGAAACCATGATATTTTCTGAGATGGTTATCGCACCATTTAAATCTCATACTGTTGCAACCCTAGGCTGGACATTATACCCACTTTTTACACAACAGTTCACCAGTAAACATACAAAACTGTAATGCTATGCCTATATTGCACTCTTTTCTTGTGGAGGAATGGTAGTCACACATAAATAAGTTATTAAGAAAGCTGCTTTATGAATAACAAAGATATACTCAATGAATCAATGGATTACTGAACGGCTTCTCCTGGCCTACACCTGCAAAATGTCACTCAAATGAACACCTACCGACCAGGAAGAGGTTCAAAAAGACCACATAAAGATGCAAAGGAACTGCAAAGAGACACAAACTGACAACAAAAAAGTGCAAACAACCATGAAGAGACACAAAGAAACACAAAATTACCACACACAACATCACTACAGAGACGCATAACAACAACAAGATGCGTACCAAGTACAAAGACACACAAAACAACAACAAAAAGAAGCAAAACCACCACAAAGTCTGTGTATGTTGCTGCTGTGTAGGAGGGGTGATGGGGCCTTTTGCATATCTGTGCCCTGGGGGTCCATTGTCAGGGGTCCCTCCTGGCCTGTCTCATAATCTGCCCATGAAACAATAATTTTTTGTTTGACTTTGTATTTCATATGCACTGGTTTTGAGTGTGGTTGTGACCGCTGTGTGTTTTTCATCTCAATGCAGCTCAGAAGGGAGTGCTCTCTTGCCGAGCTGATGGACCAGGAGACCTGCATGGTCAAGCAGATCCGCTCTCTGGACAGCGATATGCAGACGCTGGTGTATGAAAACTACAACAAGTTTATATCTGCGACAGGTGAGGGAACGTCTCGGTCTGTGTGAATTAACTGTTAAAATGTTGTCAGATTTGATTGTGCACATGTGGACAGTAAGTTGACCCGTCTCTCCATGTTTTTCCAGACACCATAAGAAAGATGAAGAACGACTTTAAAAAGATGGAGGATGAAATGGATTGCCTGTCTGCTAACATGGCAGCAATCACTGAGTTCAGTGCTCGTATCAGCGGGACTCTTCAAGACCAGCATGCACAGATCACAAAGCTCTCAGGTGAGACCTGAATTGGAGGTTTGTTTTGTTGAGTCAGTTGTCGGGGGTGGGGGCTTCATGATGGTTATATTCATATTTTGGTCTTGCCATGTTCCACCCCAGGGGTTCACACTCTGTTGAGGAAGCTGCAGTTTCTGTTCGAGCTGCCTGCTAGATTAAATAAGTGTCTGGAGCTGCAGGCCTACGCTCAGGCAGTGAGATCCCACCGCCGTGCCCGCTGCGTGCTGCAGCAGTACAGCCACCTGCCCTCCTTCAAAGGAATTCAGGATGATTGTCACGCCATCATGGATAAGCTGGCACAGGAGCTGCGGCAGAAGTTCAGGTAGGAAACTCTCAACCTAAATTCAGATTAGAGACGCCGCTGTGAGGAAATGAAACACTTAAGAGTCACTCTACCTCTAGCAAGAGACGTGAGCGACAAGAGCACCGAGAGAGTATGAACCATAGAAACAAATTTGGATTAAATACAGATTGTTGCAAATATTCTACCCTGATTTTACTCTAACTATTGATGGGCAAAAATAAACAAACAAATCTTTATGAACAACTCCTCTTAGTGTCTCGTATGTGTCAGGTCGGCCTGCCAAACATCAGAGTGCTCATGAATCCCTAACGTGTTGTAACATGGGGCAGTGCAGTCGAGTGTTAAAACAACACGTTGATAACGAATCGTGACATCCTGTAGGGACTGATTCTGTGATAAGAATTGGTCTGCCCATCACTAACTCAAACTAATACTGCAAATTTGCTCTATTGTATATTGCAGATATTCATGCTGCTCGACTAAAAAGTCAATTAATTTGCTGTAACGCAGATGTTTTGTCACTAATGAATGTTGTACCTGCCTGTTTTAATTTTAAAATCTTTACAGATATTTCTTATTTGTGTCTATTCGTTACATTCCCCGTTGATCTTCTGTTTCTTCCTGTTCTGTTGTTGTCCTAAAGGGATGGCGGGTCAAGCGCTAAAGATTTATCAGAGTGTGTGGAGCTGCTGCTACAGTTGGATGAGCCAGCCGAGGAGCTCTGTGATAAATTCCTAAGCCATGCGCGGTCTCGGCTGGAGTCGGACCTCCAGGGTCTGGAAGCAGAGATAAGACCATACCCCTCTGCCTCGGCCGTGAAAGATGCTTCTGCACGCGTGCTGTCATCCACTGCAGCCGCTGAATCTCCGACTGATAACTCCCCCAACACGAGCACTATGCCTTCTCCCACCTCAAACACCGACATCCTGGAATTCATCGACAGAGGCTGCAATGAATTTGTCAGCAGCTTATGTTTAGTAATAACATCTTATCAGGAACTATTTATCAACCACGCTCAGACAGGAGAGCTAGCCTCCAAAAATATTCCTCAGATGGCTAATGGTAAGTTGCACGCCTTTGTGGATGACCTTGCTGCTAGGTATTTCTCGCTGGTGGAGCGGAGGATACAAGAGGAGAAAGGGGTCGGAGATAACTCCCTCCTGGTCCGTGCACTCGACCGCTTCTACCGGAGACTCCAGGCTGTGGCCAAACTGCTGCCAGGCTCCGCCGTGCCAAACCAGGGGAGTGAAATTGTGATCCGGGCCGCAACAGAGCGAGTGAAGCAGTACCTCTCTGCCCTGCAGAGCTTCTACATGGACAGCTTGACGGACGTGAGGCAAGCCCTGGCGACACCTCGCCTCTCTGTGGCCGGTGCTTCTGTGGCTGGAGGCGGAGCTCTTCTAGGCGGGGCGGCCTCTGGCAGAGACGCTCCGATCAGCTTGCCAGAGCTGCTCTCCTCCCTGTCAGCTTCCATTCTCAATCAGATAAAGTCAGTGTTGGCATCAGTGCATCTCTTCACAGCTAAGGACATTACATTCTCCAACAAGCCGTACTTCAAGGTGAATCGCTTTTCTGTCTATTTGCCAGCTAACAGCTTGCCCCAGGAAATCATTTTCCACTTTACCCCATAGTGAGAGTGACAGCTGTTTCTGCCTGTCTCCTCCTCGTAGGGTGAATTCTGCAGCCAGGGTGTACGTGAGAGCCTGGTGGTGAGCTTTATAAAGTTTGTGTGCCAGTCCTCTCGACAGTTTTGTGAGAGCGCGGGAGACAAGGGAGGTTCGACTCCCCCGGCCCTTCTGTTGCTGCTCTCGCGCCTCTGCTTGGACTATGAAACCTCCACTATCTCCTACATACTCACTCTCACAGATGAACAGTTCCTTGCGCAGGTAAATGGCTTGTCCCCTTATAAATGCAGAGACATACACAAAAGTCCACATTTCACTGTAAAATACAGTAATTAACTTCAGATAGATGCTTCAAAGTTGCATTTTAGTGCATCAGTCCTGAGAAGTGGGACTAATCTGTACTATTTTTCAGTGCATTTTTAAAAAACCCCAAACGATAATCTGTTTCGCTGCCATCTAAATACAGATCTTCTTCTTTTTGTTCTTTCTCAGCATCACAGTCCTGTAACACCTGTTACAACTTTATGTGCGGAAGCCAGAGAGGCAGCACAGAAACTGCTGAACCACTACGTAAAGGTAGGTTGAAACATTCACTGAGTTGCTTTTCTTACTGAGGAAAAAGAGCGACATCTGTGCTCAAAAATAATTCCACAAACAACCTTATTTTCTGCAGGTTCAGGGCCTGATCATCTCCCAAATGTTAAGAAAAAGCGTCGAAACACGAGACTGGGTCAACACTATCGAGCCCCGAAATGTCCGGGCTGTGATGAAGAGAGTAGTGGAGGACACCACCTCGATTGACGTGCAGGTCACAGAAAACGATATCTTCATCTGTGTTACGTCCATAAGTCCACTCATTACGCTGTCGTCACCATGCTTGAGTAGGCTGTGTTGTGAACCATCTGTGCTCTACCATAGGTTGGTCTGTTGTATGAAGAAGGCGTGAGGAAAGCACACAGCAGCGACTCCAGCAAAAGAACTTTCTCTGTCTACAGCAGCTCGAGGCAGCAAGCGCGCTATGCTGCCAGCTACACTCCAAGGTAAATGAGCTGGAAATAAACTGGTGATGTGATGGTATAAAGTGCAGTCCTTCAGCAGTTTTAGCTTTGCTTGGTTTAATGATGGCATTGTAACATATTTAAAGACTCAGTCAGGGGTAGAGCGATGTCTTGGATTTCATGAAGTGTGTCTTTGACATTTCTCTGATATTTAAGATGCATAATTTAGGATGGAAATATGTAAAGATAAGCTGTGGGCGAGCCAAGATCCGTCACTATTTACTCTTGAAACTGTCACCAGTTACTCACATCCACCTTTAAGGGTATAATATGTAACATTTCCACATTCAAAGGAAAAAAAAAATAGACCCATGTTATATATTTTGTTGAGTTGTGTTCTTACATCATCCAAAAAGTTTCCAATAATGTTCAAACCCCGAAAATGTTGTAATTGTATTCATTTGGTTGCCTGTCAATGGTGTCATAACCCCGTCACTGTCTTGTTCTAACTTCTCAGGAAACACAGGGCACACCAGGGGTCTCATTTATAAACACTGTGTACGCACAAAACGGTGCCTAAAAGAGGCGTACGCCACTTCCTGCGGAAAAGTTGTGATCTATATAAACAGACTTGATGGGAGAAACTTTAATCCATGCTTAGAAACATTTTGGAGGTGGGAAAGTGGCGACACAGCCTCATTGTAGAAATTGTCGTATATTATTTTGCACACACCATTGTTTGCTTTTGTCTGTTACACTTGTAGTATAGATCCTACGCACTGCTTTATAAATAAGACCCCTGGTGATACGTTAAAGAGTGAAGAAAGAATCAAATAGTGTCACAAAGTTATACTCACTAACGGTAGAGTGGGGCAGCAGTGGCTCAGTCCATGGGGACTTGGGTTGGGAACTGGAGGGTTGCCTGTTCAAGTCCCTGTCCAGACCAAATATGGAGCGTGGACTGGTGGCTGGAGAGGTGCCAATTCACCTCCTGGGCACTGCCGAGGTGCCCTTGAGCAAGGCACCGAACCCCCCAACCGCTTGGGGCGCCTCACCAAGGGCAGCCCCCTCACTCTGACATCTCTCCACTTTGTGCATGTATAGGTCCTGTTTGTGCATGTGTGTGTCTTTTGGACCTGTGTGTTAATGACAAGCAAGAGTGAAAACAGTGAATTTCCCCATGAATCCCCCACCTAATGTTAACTAGCAGTAGACATTACATACTGTTCTTTTATTCCTCTGCATTATTCTGTCTGTATATCAGTGGTTTGGTGAGATACTGTGTGTGACAGGCATACGAACATACGCAGGCAGCTAATTTGTATTACCATCGTCACCTTCACTGCAGGGGGGTCAATTGTGACTGAGTTGTCTTTAATCAGTAGAATAAGGTCATTGTTCTAATTGTGTATTTTTGTTAAGTGATTTGTTTTTCGTCTGCCTGCAGTGCTCCCATGGATACTAATCTACTGAGCAACATACACAAGCTGTTCTCTGAGAGGATCGACATCTTCAGCTCAGTGGAGTTCAACAAGGTGAGTGAAGGTCTGCCTCACTCCGTATAGTCCATGGACCGGGCCAGAGTTTGGTACCGTCTAAGGTGGCAAAATCTGCCTACGATATAGAACCTAGGATTCTGTGGTACCAGTTGGTTTGTAGGGTCCATACAGGTACTTTGAAACATGATAATAGTTTCAAATTTTCAGCTTTACTCATTTTTTTGGACAGTCATTGTTTTGCTATGATTGCCCTACAAAGCGTGACTTCATTTCACAAAGAAAGACGACAGCAGTGCTGCTTGTAAAGTCTGTAAAGTAATTTAAAGGTTGGAGACACCAGCAATATCCTGAATCCTCTTTATACACAAGATGGGAATATATTCCAGGAATGCCATGTATTTGACACTTGACACACGGAATCCACTGTTTCCAACCGAGCAGCATGTACGAGGGTAAATATCCTGTTATAATAACATTAGCACCTTGTAGGCAGGCTCAGCAGAGTTTTCTCCAACTAAGAAAACATAAATGAAAGTGCATGCTGTACAAGTATTCGGCACGGTGGTGCAGTGGTTAGAGGGTTCGTGGTTCGGACCCAGGGTGGGGGTGATCGAATTCAGGGTGGGGGTGCCCTCTTGTGTGAAGTTTGCATGTTCTCCCCATGTCAGCATGGGTTCTCTCCGGGTGCTCCGGCTTCCTCCCACAGTCCAAAGACATGAGGGTTAATTGGTGACTGTAAATTGGCCGTATGTGCCTGTGTAGGCCTTGCTGTTTTTTACACACAGAACTGATCAGGAATAAATAAGGAATTCGATAAAAAAAAATTGACTAAAAAGCAGAATTAATGATGGCATTAATATAATCTTATCAGTTCCCATCCCTGTACTGTAGTGTAATATTCAGTGAAGACATCACACACACACGCTCACACTCCCCTCCACTGTCCCAGGTCTCCGTGATGACAGGAATTATCAAAATCAGTCTAAAGACATTCCTGGAGTGTGTCCGCCTGCGCACCTTCGGCCGCTACGGGCTGCAGCAGATCCAGGTGGACTGCCACTACCTGCAGATGTACCTGTGGCGCTTCGTCTCTGATGAGAACCTCGTGCACTTCCTGCTGGATGAGATAGTGGGGAGCTCCGCCCACCGCTGCCTGGATCCTGCTCCAATGGAGCAGAGTGTGATCGAAGTCATCTGTGAGCGGGGTTAAAGCTCAAAGTGCAGCACACAGCCAGTCTTCTCCAAACACCGTATCACAAGTTACAAAAAACACTGGAATCATGCATCAAAGTTCGAACACTTTGTTACATTATTACTGTTAAATGTTAAATGAATTGATCCAGATACATATTATACTGTAAAAATGAACATATAGATCGCACTTTTATTGCTGTAAGAATGTCAGTAAATCTTCCAACACTAAAGAAAGTCAGTTTGGGAAAGATTAACATTACATACCACCTCAGTCTCTAGTGCTTGGGTTGCATATTACAACAGACATTTAAAAACCATAGAATATAAGAAGAGAAACCCCTCTCACCTCCTCTATGTGCAAATATAGGAGAAAAAAAAAGAATAATCCGTGATACAAGAGAAACTTTTTGGCTCGTACCCCTTGAAGGGAATGTGTTTAATGTGAATACAAACTGAATGACTGAAGAGAAAAGTTGTGTCCTGTGAAAATCTCATGTATTCATAAATCATTTTAGGGGGCTTTTGAATAATCTGCAATTTGAATGTCACCGGATTACTTCTAACACTAAAATAACTGCAGCAGATTTACTTTAACTCTTGCCTTGAAGTTGGTTGATTTCTCTGTGCATGTCTTCCACAGATAAACAGTACGTTTAGGGATGATTTCAATGTGTATGTCTCCAATAAAAGTGTATGAATGTAAGATTTAGTGTGTGTTCTTCTCCCGCCGACACACCAACAGTGTTTAATGTAGGAATTGTGAAATGTTCAAACAACCTTTAATCCCTGTGATGATGGTGTCTGCAGCTTAAATCGGGCCAGTTTATTTCTAATGGCGTGCCAAGTTAGGGCCAATGCTGGGCAAGGCCTTCTTATTTATTTTTATCTATTATCATCTGTGAGACTTATTTTTTTAATTATTTTTTTTATAATGGCCCAGTGATGACAGTGTTGGCCCGATTCTGGGGCATCATTCATGTAATCGTGCGTGACCTGACTTCTTCCAGCATGCAGAGTTTGAGCGGATGGTGGGCCAGGTGATGCTTTGATAACAGTCCAGTAATGGCAGGGTCGACAGCTGGAATCGGGCCAGCTTATTTGGCCCGATTCTGTGGCGTCATTCATCCTGTGTCTCAGCCGAGTTGAGTAATCGGGCACGACCTGACTTTTCTTATTTCTTCCGGCATGCAGATTTTGGGCCAGGTCATGGTCTGATAACAGCCCAGTAATGGCAGTGTCGGCAGCCAGAATCGGACCAGCTTATTTGTCCCGATTCTGGAACGTCATGCATCCGAAGTCTCAGCCAAGTGGAGTAATCGGGAAGGGCCAGACTTGTATCTTCCGACATACAGAGTCGGCCCAGATTATTTGGCCCGACTATGGGGCGTCATTCAACCCTTGTCTCAGCTGTGTCGGGCAGCTGGACGTGGCCTTACTTATTTCTTCTTGCATGCAGAGTTTGGGCCAATGCTAGGCCAGGTCATGTTTTGATAATTCAATAATGGCAGGGTTGGCAGCCAGAATCGGGTCAGCTTATTTGTCCTGATTCTGGGACATAATTTATCCCAAGTTTCAGTCGAGATGGGCAATTGAAGGCAGCCTGTCTTTTTTACATCCTGTATTGATTACTGTAAGTCGCTCCTTTTTGGTCCTCCTCTGAAGTCCATCCACAAACTTCAGCTGGTCCGGAGCTCTGCCGCTGGCATCATCACCAGAATCCCCTCCACCAATCACATCGCTCCTGTTCCTCAGCAGCTTTACTGGCTCCCAGTTAAACAATGCATTGACTTCAAGATCTTCTCCTCCTTACTTTTAATTCCATTCACAACCAAGCTCCTCTGTACCTTTCCCAATTCTTGCACATCCCCACTCACACCCTCAGGTCTTCCTCTTCCATCCACCTCGCTGTCCCAGCAGCCTACCTGACCACCTGGGGGACTAGAGCCTTCAGCCGCTCTGCCCCCTGCCTCTGGAACTCCCTCCCACCGGACATTTGTAGCATCAACTCTCTGTCCACTTTCAAATCAGTCTGACTCACTATTTACACAGAATGTTATTGACTGTAAACCTGTTTTGATGAATATTTATTTGCTGTTATGTTATCATTATTTTATTATTCAGTTATTTATTTTATGTTACTTTATTCTTTATGTCTTTGACTTTTTTAATCTGCTGTTATCTTCTCTATCTTTGCCCGCAAGGTGACCTTAAGTGTCAGGAAAGGCGCCTTTGAATAAGAATCTATTATTATTTCTTCCAGCTTGCTCAGCTTGAGTTTGGGCCGATGCTGGGTCAGGTTACTGTGGCTGACTGGGATGGTAAATGGTGGTGTAACTAATCAGCGTTGAAATTTTTTATCAAGGGCTGTACAGTTATTCAACATAATGTCCTCAACAGCATTATTTCAGTATGTATATCTATGCAGTATTTCCTTGTATTGTGATCATAGGACCACTTCAGAAGTCTAAATTATATGTAAAAAATAAATAAATAACAATTTATTACGTATTATAATTGATTATAATTAGTTTAACTCCACAATATAACAGTTCATCAGTGTAATTCAGGTGTTTCACAACGTTTACCAGTCACTTCCGGACTGTAGCATGCACCGTCTGTCGCCACCTGATGCGCTCCTCTGATTGGCTCAACCTTCTTTTCCCCACCCTCTTCTGATGACCGCGGAGGCCTCTGATTGGCTAAGAGGCAGCTTCGTGCTCCCGAACGTGTCTCGGGGGCGTCTCCGCCTGCAGGCTGCTGCTGGATGGATGCATTAGAATATCACCACAGTCCCGTCTACAGCTCCGTGCTTAACACCGGTAAGACACTGAATTTACTGAGTTACAAGACAAACAGCACAATACTCCTTTTCGTACACTGTGTTTTTCTGTAAAGCCGCTGTTTCCGGTCATTTTAGTATCAGCAGGTGAAGGGACGACAACTAAACGGCCTTTTGTCTCATGGTTCATAATAGAAATGCAGCTAGAGGAACACCTGAACTTTGTCTCGGTGGTCTATGACAGCACTAACAGGCTATACAAAATAACAGCTGATTTAAATTATGTGACAGCATGCAAATAATTAATAATTATATATATATATTAAATAATAATTTAATATCAATATATGTAATAGTAGAATATTTAAATATATTTTTTGTTGACACTGAAAAATCACATTGTTCCTCTTTCACCCTGATTTATTTTCCTGCATCGTTGGTTTAGTTTAGTATATGTGCACATACATGTATAGAAAATACAGAAAAAAGAAATTAGAAGTTAAAACATTGTGCAGGAGAGGCTAGAAGCCAAAAATGGCTCATGAAGATACCTCCCATGTTAAATAACAACAATCATACCTAAAAAGAAAAAGATAAAAATGCTGATTTCATACTGAATCAGGGACGTGTTAAGAGTCTTTGCAAATTAGAGTCCTTTTGATGATGATTGTAGAGATGGAAGAAGGTTGTTCCAAAGAGATGGTCCTCTGTATTACAATGAATATTGATTAAGAGAAGTCAGACAATATGGAAGATAACGGTCCTTAGAGTGTCTTGTACAATATGAGTGAATGTCTGAGGAAAACTTTTAAAAGTTCTGAAAACACCAGGCAAGTCATGAGTGAGATGTACACATTTATACATTTATATATGATTCACATTTTTAGCAAAGCTAGTCACTTTAAAAAAAAAATTTTTGACTTAGAAAAATCTTACTGAGATAAGTCGTCCAGTTGTGATCAACTGTGTTCAAAATTTCCATGTGATTATGGCTCCTGTGAAGTGTCCTCCTGCTCAAATATGAGCGCTGTTTGATAAGCCTATGAGGGAATAACTGCCTCCACAGACTAGTGGTGGAAGACGCTACTTTTATTTTATTTTTTTTATCGTGTAATGATACTCCAAAATACATGTTAAGTCCTCTTTTCAACTGTCAAAGTATTACCAGTAAATGTACTTAAAGTATCAAAAGTAAAAGCGCCTGAAAGTGACAGAATCAGGAGTGTAGTTTAAGTACTTCTTCACACTGAAAGAAAGGAAAACATTTGGAGGTGTTGTTATTTACAGGTTTTATGCAGTGGTTTTACTGGTGCTGCCCATTGGGAATCAAACTGGGCTGTATGTGGCCCATGAACTAAAATGAGCTTGACACCTCTGTGTTAGGGCATGCCCTTCTTTACTCTTGTAACTCTTAGAATAGTACTTGAACTTTAATGTTGTTTTCTTTGCACTAATTATCAATGTGTCACAAGGTAGGCAGTATTTTAATAAAGCTGGTTGAGTGACATCTGTCTCACTGTCCTGATAAAACTTTCTGGATAGTACAGTTTGGTAACTTCATTTCCACCATAGCTTTGCACAGCTCCACATGGAGGAGGTCTAACTGGGCACAATGATTAAAAACACCTGTGGAAACCCTTTGTGGAAAAACAAACTCACACCAGTGATCTCTGATAATAAAACTTTTAAGCTTTGGCATGACAGAGGAATAAGATACCTCAAGTAATGTTACAGTAATAATATTTTCATGTCCTTTGAACAGCTAAACAACAACAAACACTCTTCTGTTATTTCCAACTTAGAGCCTTCATTAAAAAAAAGTCTGGGGGATCAAATGACCCTACCTGACCTGACAAAGGTGGAGGAACTGTTTCACAGTAACAAAGGTTCAAGGCAATTTATTTGCAGGATTTATGTTATAATGATTGAATGCCCAAAACATGATGTACACAGATTAAGAGAGAAATGTGAGTCTGACCTAGGTGTTACTTTAGATGATCATTTATGGTCTGGCTTATGTCAGAACAGTTTGATCGCCACTGTAAATGCCAGATTTGGAGATGTACCTAACCCCTCAAAATTGCATTGCAGAGGGCGCTATGCTGCACTGCACATGGCACTGCACGAAAGTTACACATTTTGGTATGATTTGTGTGACACACTCACTAAAATAATGGACACACCAATTTCATTAGATCCAGGACTTTTTTCTCCGGGGAAATGTTACAAATTTGAAATCAAAGCTTGAGGAAATGTATTGATATTGCTCTTGCTGTTTCCAGGAAGTATATTGCTTTAACCTGGAAGTCAGATTCCCCTATCTCTATTATCAATCAATCTGTATATCTATATGTGTATGCCTCTAGATAAGATAACCTATGTCCTGAAAAACAGATATGATGCCTTTTTAAAGATTTGGCATCCTTTCATTTACCTTTATCAACTGTTGACTCACTATAATCTCTGAACTGGCTCCATTGTAAGATAATTGTAACGTCCAGGTACAATGGTTGAGATACCTTAGTGACAAGAGAGTCTGAAAATAGATATTTTTTTGGCTGATTGTTTTTGTGAAATGTGTCTTTATATTGATTTTTTTTGGGTTTGTTTCTTTTGTTGGAAGGAATAGGTTGTGATGTTCATGCTAAATTGAGAAACTTAGAATTAAATATATATAAGGGGCTTTTAATCTGTAACAAAGCACCATAATGCATGTGTACATTGATTATATTTTTGGTATGTAAAGGATTTTTAGTTTTTCTTACAGGTAAAAGTTCAAAATTATCAGAGAGCTCTGCACTAATCTGCATTCCAGTCTAATTATTTGTTCCTCAGATGTCTTTTTTACGACAGAAATATGTCTACATTCCTATTATTTTTCACAGGAGAGCAATAATGAGGCCAAACAGTCAACTGCTCAAACACAGATCTCCACATGACACAGAGAGGGAGTTTGGAGGAACCCTGGGTGAGTCACAGCAGGCCTGACTACCTAACCAGGGCACCACCATGACACATCCACCTTCATTGTATTTCAGATGTTTTTACCTTTATATAACAGTTAACTCACATTATTGGTATATAGCAGTGTTTCCTATCACACATGCTGCAGCTGAGCAGAAAAGAAACAAAATATTTTCTTTGATTCTGTTCATGCACTCCTGTCATGTGTCACATGACAGGAGTGCACAGAGCGTTAGTTCACGATGTAAAGCTCAGCTCACATCCCAGCTACGTCAGCTGATTTCAAACAGCCCAATCAACTGATGGAGCAGCTGATTGATGGAAGGGAGTCAGCTGATAGATCACATGATTCCTTTCTATGCAACCAATTGGTGAATGTCATTCAGGGCGCCCTATTTAAACTGCTCTGGCCTGCCTACTGTTGCTGCTTCCTCTGCAAGCCGCTTTGCAACCCGCCTCCACCCCAGCTCTTCCTTTTCATGCTTTGTCTGACTTATTAATTTCATGTCTGTCATTGATGCTGCTCTGTTCTGTTCCCGGGGGGTCTTTGCTGCTGCTCTCCCTGCCTTAGGCTGTCCATGTAGGTGCATGGAAGGGCAGAGAGGTTTGCTCTCTCTGCGTCAGGCTTTCCTTGTTTGCACATGGAAGGGCAGCCAGGTGTGCTCTCTCAGCCTTAGGCTTTTCACAAAGGTGTGTGGAAAAGGCTTTCTGTGTAGGCCCGAGGAAGGGCAGAGGGGCCCCAGAACAGAGCCAAACCGCCAAACAAAATACTGCAAATGGAAATAATGTTTTCTTCATCTTAAGTGTTCCTGACTGAAGTAATTTTTGTGTCCAAACCACACATTAATCACAGCGTTGATGAAATGTAAAGTTTTAATGTATTTGCCACAAAATAACTTGTCAAACGTCACAAACTGTAGCTCTAATTAAGAATCACTACAACCGCCTAAGTAAGATTTTACATTGTAGACTTGACAGGAAATGAGAGAACAAATACACCACAGCTTGTGTGTGTGTGTGTGTGTGTGTGTGTGTGTGTGTGTGTGTGTGTGTGAGTGTGTGTGTGAGAGAGAGCACATTGGTGGTACTTCATCTCCTGCTGTTTGTTAAATTGAGCATCCCATCCGTTTTGCTCTCTGGTTGTCTTGAAGTAAAATCATGTCGTTTGTTGCACCCACACCAACAGCTAAACCAATTGTTTTGCTACTACATAGTTATTCAACGTGCTTAATTATTCACTGTTATCACACATCTGCTATATAATTCTGGCCGTGCATTAGATAGTCTCACTGTGCTCTGTTATTAAGTTTCCCCTGTGGTGCTGCTTCACTTTATCTTCATTGCTTCTGACTGCTGCTCAGTCATGTCACCCAGGTTGTCATCTCACTTTTGTCTGTAATCATCTCTCAGGTGCCATATGCATCCCTATCTTTCTCCCGTTGATGGTGCTGTTCCTGATCAGCGTGAGTCGATCCCCTGAGGCCAGTGTGCTCCAGTGGCCCCCTCAGCTCCCCTCCACTGACCAGCTGTGGGATCCTCTGGCTCTCGTGCTTCTGCTGGGCTGGATCGCTCTGCATGCCCTCCTCTATGTGATGCCATTAGGAAAGGTAGGCTACGTTCATCAGCCTAATTCAAAGGTTAAAAGAAGATGTCAACCCTCAAGAATGAACTGATTAGAATTTGGAGGTCAAAAATCAAGGTCACTGTGACCTCACAAAACATGTCTTTGGCCATAACTCAAGAGTTCTTACACTAATTATGACAATATTTTACATACATGTCTAATAAGATATAACGATGAAGTGATGATACACTTCACCATACACCATACACTGTTACGTTACTTTGCAATTTTGTTTCCATATGTTCATTTATAGTTTCTTTGCCTCCGTACTGGCAATAGCTGCGGCTGGAGGCATAGAAACTATAAAAGATACATTATGTTTTCGGGTTGTCCGTCTGTCTCATTCTCGTGAACACAACATCACAACAACTTGAGGAAATTTCTTCAAAGTGGCATAAAACATCCAGTTGGCCACAACGATGAACTGATTAGAACTTGGTGGACTTAGGTCAAAGGTCAATGTCACTGTGGCTTCACAGAACATTTTTTGGGCCAAAACTCCAGACCTCATACACTCATACATTTATACATGACAAATTTGCCTATAAATGTGTAACAGGATAAAACAATGAAGTGATGACCTTATATATCCAAAAGGTCAAAGGTGGACATCATAATGTTCTGTGAAAGCACTTTTCTGGCGATTACTCTGCGTCATATCTGAGGAAGAGAAGGGCAGACATTTTGATGATTGTATAGATCCTCTGTGCTGCTGGGTGGAGGATGTGTGTGAAGCATCAATGTTTGATGTAAACTGTAACTACAACTTGACGGGTCTGCGGGTAAACAACCACGTAGCGGTAATTCTAGTTCTGTGCTCTGTTAAAAGTGGTACGCAATTCATAGTGTTATTTGTGTGAAGAATATTTTTACTAATGCCAGTGATAATGTCAGCCATATTATCCAGCCTTAGCATGATGTTATATTATGTGCGTGATGCTGTATATACACGAATTGCACAGTTTTCATAAGGTGAATTTGACCCAAATATCCACGGCTAGTTATAGGATCAAGTTTTATCCCATAGAAAAAATCGTATATGCTTTAACTGAGCCTATGACTCAATATATGTTTCATGTGTTCAGATTTAAAGTGAATGTATTTCTTTGCAGGTGTCTGAAGGATTAGTGCTGAGGGATGGAACACGTCTCAAGTATCCCATAAACGGTATCTATATTACTGATCATTAAAACATGAGTGTTGCAACACATTATATGTTTTAGGATTTAATTTGCATGTGTTAAAGGCACAGTTTTTTAATCTTTTAGTCATATTATAAGTGTGATTTCTACAGTGTTGTTGACCAACGACTAGCTTTGTGTGTACGCTGAGTAACGGAGGATAATTGTGTTATGATAGCTGTAATATTTCACAGTTATGTTTGAGTTTTACACAAATGCTTTTTTTCCTCATTGAAATGCTGCAGTGTAGCACAATGCACCCATTGTGGTATTTTATTTTAAGGAGGATCTAAAAGTCATGTTTCTTTATGTATCTTTTAGTCTAACCTCCACGCTCTTTGGCTGATCTGACCTTGAGCTAAAGTTAACTTGAGTTACACAATCTGAACTTCCATCTCTTCCAACTTTCACTGTTTGTTTTTTTTAGCGTCAGTCTGCTTATCTCTTTCCCCTGGCTACAACATTTAGCTTTGTTTGTTTTTCTCCCTCAGGTTTTCATGGCCTGTGCATCAGTGGTGTGTTACTGATGTTGTTGCTGGGGCTCGGGGCTCCTCTGGGGTATCTGTTTGAGCTGCTGGTGCCTCTGGCAGTGTGTGCAATAGCAGTGTCATTCCTGTTCTCCGTCTACCTCTACATCCGCTCGTTTTGGGTTCCTTCTCATGCTCTCGCTTTGGGGGGCAACACAGGTGAGCGTGAAGGTTCATTAATAAAGGAAGAATCCACCTTAAAAAGCATTCTCTAAAACAGTCACTGGCAATGTACTGTGCATTTGTAAGCCTCTTTTATTGTGTGGTGGAAGATTTTTGGTATTCCTGTGGGTAATTATCTAACGGTGGGCCAAGCTCTTCATAAGCCTGCAGGCATCGAGTGAACATTGACCCTGCTACACCGGCTGCGCCGTGCTCTGCTGCATCTGAAGGCAGAAACCTGAGAGCATCCAGTATTGTGATTCAGCTCCTGCTTACCGATGATTACGTTCGTCCCAGTTTGTAAAAAAGACAAAATGCTGCAGCACAGCCTCACAGAGCTGTTAGCATGACTGCAGACTCTTCTTGTTTTTGCAAAATGAAACAAAACAGAAAACACAGCAGCTTCGGTTGACCTCAGTGACTCTTATTCTCACTACAGAAGCTCTCAGTCGACCATTACTGTTCCTGCTGTCTACTTACGAACATGTATAAACAGCCTGAAGTGACCAAAGGCAACAAATTCATGCTCATTTTTTGGGTGTTGTTAAAAGGCATTCTGGGAATAGAAAATGGTTGAAAATAACTGAAAGAAAGCCGAGACGGGCAGGTGCAATGTGTCTACAAACAAAAGAGCTAGTAATTGGTGCAGTGGATTGAACGCCAGAAATCAACATAGGCCTTTTTTCACAACAGATATTTTACCTGGACCTTTGAATTCACATCTAAATGAAATTATTGATTACAGTTCTGCCTTTCCTACATTAATTTGAAAGTGGATCTATTAAGTTTATAGGCTTAAACTAGCCTGACACTGCCAGAACAAATTGCAAAATTCAGTTAGTGTGGAACCTTTTAATTAATTTGCAATTTCCAAGGGGCCTTATTAGGCGCTACATCAGTGTGATGCAGCTAGTGACCAGGTCTGCCTGGTATAGATAGTGATCACAGCACAGTAGTAACAGCCAGTGTTATTTGTTAAAGGTGTTAAAGGTGTTAAAGGTCCAGTATGTAAGATTTAGGGGGATTTAGTGGCATCTAGTGGGGAAGATTGAAGATTGCAACCAGCTGAAACTTCTCCTGGTTAGGATTCCTGTAGTGTTTATTGTTCAGGAGGTTTTTACCAGGAGCTGTATTATCTACAGAGGTCTCTTCCTCTCTAAAACAAATGCACCTGGTGTTTTAACCGGTAAAAACACTAAATAAAGCAGTTTTATGTCACAAATCAGTGTTTCTCTTAGGCTGTTTGGCATGTCACAGATAGGCCGCTAGCCCAGCACCTGCTAACGTGTGCTCACCCTTTTCTCTGATAACTTAAGATCCAGACGTTCAGGAGATCTTTAGCGGGAGTGGAATTATCCGCAGAGGTCTCTTCCTCTCCAAAACAAATGCACCCGATAATTCAAACCAGTAAATAGACTGATTAAAGCAGTTTCACGTTAAAATAATCAGAGTTTTTTCAACGTCCTTATCACAGAGGGGCTGCGAAGTCTGCGATGACAGACTTATATCACCCCTAAACATGATATTAATTTGCTTTGCACTTTTTACTGACTGTATATACCTACAAAAAAACTGAAAGCATAGTATGTGTCAAATCCTGCTGTAGATTTTTTTGAATGCATTCCTCTCTCTGTCCTGTCCAGGAAATCCTCTCTATGACTTCTTCATCGGACGGGAGCTAAACCCCCGGATTGGGAACTTTGACCTGAAATATTTCTGTGAGCTCAGACCGGGTCTGATTGGCTGGGTGAGTTAACCTGCAGGAGTGAACCACCAGTTCCCCATGTTTGAAAGTTTTAATTCCAGACACTGAATGTGGGCAGCTGTGGCTCAGATGTAGAGCGGGTTGTCCACCAATTGGAAGATCAGTGGTTTGATTCCTTGCTCTTCCAGTCTGCGTGTCGAAGCATCCTTGAGCAAGATACTGAACCCCGAATTGCTCCCGATGATGCTTACATGGGTGCATGAGTGTGTTAAAAAACTGAGTAGGAGATGGCACCTTGTATGGTAGCCTCGGCCACCTGTGTGTGAATGTGTGTGTGATTGGGTGAATCTGACTGTAGTGTAAAAAGTGAGTGGTCGGATGACTAGAAAGGCGCTATAGGTACATTTACCATGATGAAACTGGCTCTTACAAAAGTTTTAAGTTGCTATACACTAATTTGAGGTCAGAAATTGTGAAACTGCCTCTGCCTCCAAGTGTGAAGAGAGCTTTATATTACATTTTGCTTCACAGAATCTTCCTCCATTTTATATTTTACTTTGAAAAAACATATTGCTGTCATGTTCTCATGCAAAGAGGAAGTAATGCAGTAAAACAGACTTAAATTAAAAAAAAGACCTAAAAAGGAAAGAAAACAACAAATATCTCATAATTAAACTATTAAAACACAAAGCTAGTGTATCTAAATCTGTTGTGACTTGTGGAGGGTAGGTACTGTTGAAACCTTTGTGATCTCTCACTATATTTACAAGTCTGAATAATTTAAGAGACATACTTTTAATAAACATTAATTAACGCAGATGGTGAGCTTCATCAGAGAGCCCAACAGGACCAACAGGTGGCGATGTTGCACTCCCTCGATCCTCCATAATAATTTGCATCCTGAGAGTTTGACACAGTCAGAGTGAGAAACTTTTCTCCCTGATGACCTGACACAGTGAGACGTTTGTTGGAGGGCAGGCATCATTATCCGTGTCTGAGTCATCACGCCAAGTGACACAAAATAAAGAAACTCCAGTGAGAATTTCAAATAAGATTGCTAAAATTACAACAAGGTCCCCTTTATCTTCACTAGTGACAAAAAGCAACACAGAGACGGTGAAAGGATGGAGTCATACTGGAAAAATGTGGATGTAATGAGTCCTTTATTTACGTTGATTCCTCCGTATTTACAGTACAAACAGTAAAACCTTTGCACATCTGAATGTTCTGACGCCAGGTGCGTAGGAGAGGACAGAAAAAGCTCCCACCAACTGGCTACAGACAGTGTGTGGGAGATTTGTGCTTCCTGTTGAATGTTTAAACTCTGTTCTTTTAACTTTAACGTCTTGCAGTTGCTGATAATGGCATTTTAGGGGTGAAGTCTCCGAAATGATTCATTGTTATTATTATATGCACAACAGTTACAGAGGAGCAGGCAGTGACTATGAAAATCTTGGATCTTTGGGTCCCTGTATTAATACCCATTAAGATAAAAAAAAAAAAAATTATGCAAGTAAAAGCAAAATGAAAATGTTTTATGTAGTCGTCACACACACTCAGTGACCACTTTATTAGGTACACCTGCACAAACTGTACAATTCCTCCCCCTTCTGTGGGGAGGATAGCAGTCAGTATCTTGTGTCATAATTTCACATCATGTGCAACATTATTCTTCAATATCATGTTCACCAGTCAATGTAGTGCAATGTCATTGTCTCAGTCATGTGCAGCACTACATCTCATTGTTATATAATAATCAATATATCATAGATTATCAGGAGCAGTTGGTTTTTTCACCATTTTAGTTTTTTCCCCACCATTTTTAGTTACTCTTTTACCTATCGTACCTCCTTTGCTCCTTGAAAACACTTATATCTTATATATTTGTATATTTTGCCAGATATCTAATACTCTATTGTTCTAGAACTGGGCCCAGTGAGTGACCCTGACCCAGGGAACCCACTTTAATATAGCAAAACAGAAATATATGAAGTGGAAAGACAGTATAATAGACAAACAAAGTGCAGCACAGTATAGTATGAGGTATAAGATATAAGGTGCAATGTAACAGTTGTAATAATTATGATATAATGTAATCTAGTGTAATATAGAACCTCATAGTGACTTTTTTAGTTCATCTAACAATTCTTGGGCAGTGCAGGTGAAACATGCCGCCTAATTGATGATTTTCATCAGTATTCATATCACCTGCTTTCCCCTCAGGTGGTCATAAACCTCGGCATGCTGATGAAGGAGGTGGAGCTCCGAGGCTCCCCCTCACTCGCCATGATTCTGGTCAACTGTTTCCAGCTGCTGTATGTGGCAGATGCTCTGTGGAATGAGGTGAGGGGGGTCAACAGAGTCAGTCGAGTACTGTAGATCCTAATGTCGTACGTGAACTCTCATCCTAGTCCTGCAGACGTTTAAAAGGTGGCACACCAGAAGGCGACCTCAGAGGTTTTCACCCTCACTTCCTGTGCTGTTGTGTTATAACAGGAAGCTGTTCTGACAACCATGGACATTGTGCATGATGGTTTCGGCTTCATGCTGGTCTTCGGGGACCTGGCCTGGGTCCCCTTCACATACGGCCTGCAGGCTGCCTTCCTGGTTGTACACCCACAGACCTTAAGTTCACTCGGAGCAGCAGCTATAATAGCACTGAATGGTAATAACATGTGAGCTCTTCTTCATCAGGCTGTAACATGCTGCGTGTCACGCTTAAAGATGGCAATGTTATCTTTTCTCTCTTTGCCGTCAGGTGTTGGATATTATATTTTCAGGAAATCAAACTCACAGAAGAACCAGTTCAGACGAGACCCGACACATCCAAGTGTTGCAAGTCAGTCGTTTACTTTTAAAGTATTCTCTAAGTTAAGACAAATATTCTCACTTCACACCTATATTCTCTAATTATATATCTAAACTCATTCTGTGTATGTCAGAATGGAGTGGATGTTGATCTCTGAAGTGACCTGCACTTATTATACTCAGAAGTATCTACATTTTCCCTTTGCAGGACTGGAGACTATCGCCACAGCAACAGGGAAACGGCTGCTGGTGTCTGGCTGGTGGGGTCTCGTTCGTCATCCCAATTACCTTGGTGACCTCCTCATGGCCCTGGCGTGGTCCCTGCCATGTGGTAAGACAGCTTAAAAGCCTCCGCGCGGCTCGTTTTGCATGCAGGTCACACTGATGACACGCAATCACTTCAAGTGAGAGTCTTTGTTAGAAATTGTGGACGAGGTTATAGATAACGGCTGAGTATTAATTGTTTCCAAAAACATAATTATTGTTAGAAAAATAAGATGTGTTGGTGTTTATGACAGATCTAAAACACAATTTAAAAAAAAGTGTACTTGCACCTCTGTGTGGATCCTTCTCTCACTCTCCATCTGTACAGTGGGTGGACAAAAAAACAGAAACAAACACGGAGATGGCTAAAACGGAGAAGGGTAGCAGTACTAGTTGTACTAACGATTCTTAAAGTGCAGACAGTGCTAACAATGGCAACACTCATGCAGAGCTAACAGTGTTAACCGGGGGTGATCCAGAGGGTGGGTGTTACACTTTCACGGTGACGCTATCCCTCGACTGTGGGTCGGGTCCATAGACTGTATAGAATAATGAACGTAGCCACCATGATGCTACCCATTGGTTTGTAGACTCCCACTTTGAAGCTTTGAGGTTGGTATTTTGGCAGATGCCATCTTGGTTTTTTGGAGCCAGAAGTTACCATATTTGGACGAGGGGGTGGAGCTGACTCAAGCCTCTTTGACACTGTCGCTTCAAGGCAGGAATTTCTCGGTGTTATGCTACCTTGCCGTTCTGGTATAAGGTATAAGGTATAATCGTGGAATGGGGGGACAGAGCTGTCTCACCTTAAAGCCAGCATCAGAGGTAGTAACAGCACCAAAACGGTGTTGGTATAAATGGGACAGCTGGCAGGACAGGATCATGGACGGTATGGGAGTGACCTTTTGACAATGTGTTATGTTGGGAGGCACTGCGGGAGATTTAAAAAGCAGCTGATAGCTGTTAGTGGCTAACTCAAAGAAAAAAACAGCAGCCCAATATGTCAACAAATTGGAAAAACAATGAAATTCAAGAGCTCCTTACCCTCGGACTAGAGGACAAGATTAACTGCTATATAACAGGGACTGTAAATGATTGTTATTGCCATGTTAAGCCATTGTTATTGTTTAGAAAGTACTGTTGACTTGTGTTATATGTCCCACTAGAGGCCACTGCTGTTGTGTTACACGCCCGCCACGCCTCTTTTGATTCCCTGATGCCAGCATACTGTCTAAAATTACACACAAGAACGGAAGGATGCCACCATTTTTTGGTCCTGTGTCAAAAATGCAAAGGCGGCACAGCTCAACTCAAATTTATTTATAAAGCACATTTAAAAACAACTCACGTTGACCAAAGTGCTGTACAAAAGGAATAAGACGCTTAACACACATACATTAGAGGTAACATAACTGTCAGATACACCGCACATCCATTTAGAGACGCAACACACACAAGCACACATCAGAGAAAGCCACATCAGTGGGGCTCAAACGCTAATGAATAAAAATAGGTTTTGGGTAAAGAAGGAACCTTGTACGACCCTATAGCGCCATCTCTGTGTTAAAAGGGCTTCAGACTGAAGAGCCTGGCAGACAGCCTGTCACTTAAGCAGCACCACCCTTAGATATGCGTAACTTTAAGCCTTAATAACATTTATCCACCACAGCGAAGAACAGGGAAGCTCAGATTACGACACACACAGAAGGAGCTGGAGTTCATTCTCTGCTCAGGACACTATCACTCCACCATATCTGTACACAGCAAATAGTGGTTTGCTGCTATTAATGTTCAGCATCTCATGAGTACATTTTCAGAGAATTTGTCTCTTTGTCGCTTTTGGTTGCTCTTTACTAATACAGCTTTCCTAATGCCATATCGTAAGGGCTGAATGTCTTAAGTAATACTTGTGTTGACACAACGCCCAATATACTGAAAACAACGTATTCTACTTTGTGTACAAACCCTTTTTTACTTAGAAAAATCTCAAATGGTACATGTTGTGCAGATGTTCAAAAACGTTTGAATTAAACCTGCAATAATTGATTGTTTTAAGCGACTTGGGGGAGGCAAAAATTGAAGTTGCTAATGTAAGTTTGGAGGAGTGATATATATAAAATGTAAGTTGCCGCTATTGTTGTCGATGTTCAGTTGTCCTTCGTTCTTTGTCGTACATTAAAGTGGACCCAGTTCCATAGAGAAGCTGTCCTCGTGCTCTTACTTCTCCCACAGCCCTTTGATAGTTAATTCAGTAGCTAGTACGTTTATAGGTAAGACTTGAGCGAGAAACCTGCCTTACACTAGCAAACAGTTGCTCACTTTTCACATCCAGAACAGAAACTTTCATTCGGAGTCACGTTTGCGGGCACCTGATGAATTTGAGTGAAATATTCACTCTCCTTTTATCTCCGTTTTAGTCTCCACCAACTGGAGATGACAGGTGGTCGTATTGTAAATGAACTGCTGCATCAACTTAAGGGAAGTTTTTTTAGTAGTAAATCTTCCATGATGGTCTTTCATTATGGCAGATAAGTTTATGTGGCATTTCAGTGCTGTTGTTTGTTAGTTGTAGTAGTGCAGTATTTCTTAAAAACCTCTGTCCATCAAACTTACCACCCCAGATGTGAAATGCTCCACTGTGTTCACCAGCTGGTCTCTAACTGTGTCTGTGTGGTGTTTGTGCAGCGGGGTTTTAGAGCTTTCCGACTGAGAACAGCACCATTAGAGCAGCGATTAGAGCACTGAGACTGAACCGAAACGATAAGGTCGCAGACTGGAAAATCAAAAGCTCACGTAGAGCTGATGGGAACTGCACAGTTACATCATACTGATCTGTGGGTTCATTCCTTCCACATACGTGTAATCTTGTGTTCCATTGTTGCTGGGAAAAATACATTTTATGGCCCCTTTAAAGCTGCAACAGGAAGTTTTTGACTGGTTTTGAAACAGTCTCAATTTAATACTGATGCCTCTGTATAAGCTATATAAGCAAACCAGGCCGTCAGCAAGAAGAGTCTTATGTAAACAAGTTAAAGATATAATATGTAACATTTCCACATTAAGATGTTGAAAAACAACTACACCAATGTGATATATTTCATTAAGTGTATATGACATTATTCCAAACATTTTCAACATTGTTTAAACCCAGAGAATCGCCTGTCAGTGGCATCATATCATCCTCTTTTGAGCATCAGGGTTGTGGTTGTGTGCCAGAAGCTGTCATAAATTCACTTTTTATCCAGTTTTCAGCCACATTATAATGATACACTTTTTAGATCTTGGTCATTTTAAACTATATGTTCTAAGCAGATGAAGGATTTTAGTCATTGAACATCTGGATCCTAAGTTAGGGAAACACTGATCGACATTTTTCCACCATTTTCAGACATTTTATAGACCAAATAACTAATTAATTAATGAAGAAAATAACCGACAGATTAATCATCATTTATAATCGTCAGTTGCAGCCGTAGTTTGGATATCAGCAGGCTGAGGTATATTCATTCATCTCTTCCTCGTCCTCCTCCTGGTCTAACGACGAGGGAGGTGTGTGTGGAGCCAACAGCCTACTCAGGAACGGACTCCGCTGTAGCTTCACATCGGGCTAAACTCTATGCCCACCCCTTTGTCATGGTCTAATCAAATGAGAAGGATTTGAATTCAATTCAATTTTTCAATTCAGTTTTACTTATAAAGCCTAATATCACAAATCACAATCTGCCTCAAAGGGCTTTACAGCATACGATCCCTCTGTCTTTGGACCCTCATGGCAGATTGGGAAGATATGAGATATGTGACAATAATAACCATATGTGTGTCCTAATAATAGTAGAAGTACGACTAGTAATGTAGTAGTAGTAGGCATCAGGCAGGACCACAGCACCAGCGCAACCACGACCCACAATCAAGGCGCACAACAATCCGAGGGAACCTTTAGCCCCGTTTCCACCGAGCAGTATGGTACAGTTTAGTTCGGTACACTTTTTTTCCAGTTTCCACTGTGGAAAGTTGTGGATGGTACCAATGAAACCGTTCTGTACAGTCCCCATTTTTGGTCCCCCCACTGTTGGGGTACCTAGCACACAGATCTGGTACTAAAAGGTGGAGCTGTGAACACTGCAGTCCGTTGATTGGTCAATAGCAGACAGTCACTCTGCTCAGGGCTGAGTTGTGGCTGGGTTTGATGCTCATGTAACCACTGTTCATACTGTGGAGAGTTTTATTAGTAAACTGTAAATATGCAATGAGAGGATGTTTTGCTGCCTCTCACAGCAGCTGGAGTCGACAATTTAATTGACTGGGCCGACTGCCGGCAACTTTTAAGGTTGAACGTTAACTTGTCATGCTACTCAATGCATGAGTTGATGACGTGACTCAATCAACACACCTTAAATATTCCATATGACAATTTTGACCATTACACTTTTAGTAATGAGTGGATCTTAAGGCGTGTATGTATATTAATTTCAGCCGTGTTATGTGAACTGCAGCGTTGCATAGAGTCGGGCTACAGCAAAACTAAACCCCTGAGCTTGCCTAAGAAGGACAAAATGCACAAACCTGCTATTTTTAAATATCCTATGGAGAGAGACTCTCACTGCAGCTTGTTCTATTTTTGTTCTGAAAATGTCGGCGTGCAGCCTCGTTCTGTGGACGATAAACGAGGTCCAGACTTCTGTCTATGTCGCCGATTATGAGGAAACACAGTGAGTGCTAGAAAGGACAGTGAGTGACAACATCCCCAGCGACCGCATAAAAGAGTACTGTTTGCAGTGGAAACACTAGGGTCTAGGTACCATATCTGAAGGGTTACTGTTGGTTCCAAAGGTACCATACTGAAAGTGTTTGGTGGAAACTGGGCTTTTGAGATGAGAGAGCACAGAGGCTTCGGGGGAGAAGCCGAGTTAGTAATATGCAGAATAGGACATGAAAATGTGCAAATGAAGACAGCGAGACAAGGAGAGAAGGAGAGAAGGGGCTTGGTGTATCATAGGAGGTGCCCCCGGCAGAACTAGGGGCTGGTCTAAGGCAAGCTTGAGCCAGCCCTAACTGAAAGCTTTATCAAAGAATAGTCTGAAGTCTGCTCTTAACGGTGACAGAGACGGTGTCTGCCTCTTGTAACAGGACATCACTCAAATATTTTGTTTTACTGGAAAATGTGTCACAGTTCAGAAGCTAATGGTGCTCTAGTTTCCAGTTCACTGGAACTTTAAATCCGGAACTACGTTACTAAACCAGGCAAACTGAATGACACATCTGACTCTCAGTAACTGACAGTTTCCGATACTCTTTGTTAGGAAGACATTTCGGTAGCGACCAGAAAAGTCTATTAGATAATTACAATGTTTTTGCGACTGATGCAGAAGCAATAAAGGCAGCAACAATGTGTCCTCTTTGTTCCTCTGTAAGCTGCCTTATGTTCCCTTGAAATCCCTCTTCCTGAAATGGTGGCTGTCAGACTTTTTGTCGCAGCTGACACATTCTGCTCATTGGTATTCAAACTTTGCGTGACTCACTTGTGTAGCTGCCTTTGTAATTGAGATGTACTGTGGTTTCAGCCCCTTAATTGCTGCTGTAAAAGTCACAAATGCACTCCAAAAAGAAAAATCATGACAGCATATTCCAAACGTTTGAAAGCTGCACTGACAAAGAGGAACAGCAGTCACATCAAGACCCTGGCTGAAAGACAAAAAGGTATTTTCTGAAAAACACTTTGAACATTATAAGCTTAATCAAACTGGTATTCACAGCAGGGCTCTTGTATAATACAGAAAAGAAAATGTACAGCTCGCTGCGGGGGAGGCTTGATTACAGCTTGTTCGATGTCACTCACATCCTGATCAATAGTAAGATGAAGGTGTCAGTTTTTCTCTGTTGTGATGATCGTTTCGAGTTCATCATTTCATGTGTGAATCAAACATTTTATAGTTTTCTTTTCTGTTGTGTTTCCTCCTGCTGACAGTCTGTGTACGGTTTCCTTCTCTCTAGGATTCTCTCACCTCCTGCCTTACTTCTATGTCATATATTTCACCGTCTTGCTGATTCATCGAGAGGACCGAGATGAGAGACAGTGTCGGGCCAAATACGGACTGGCGTGGGACACCTACTGCCGACGTGTCCCCTACAGGATCTTCCCCTATATATACTGAGCAAGAAAGCAGATGGGTGGAACGGGACCAACACTGTCTCACCAGATCCTCTTCATGTCCACACAAACTTGGCAATAAAGAAAAAATGTAAATCCATTTCCACTCACACAGATTACAAATATTACCCGGTGCTGCTGCTATGGGGATTCTGCAGGGACCTCACAATTTTAATCAGCCTTGATTCGTTAGGCTGCTGTTCAATTACAAGATGATTTTCAATGGATCGCTGTTTCTGATTCATTGCATTTTGACTTTAAAACCTCACAGGAGTCTGATAGAGGATACACACTTCTCTAAAGCATTCCAGCACAAAAGGCTATAAAGCTGCAGTATATCTGAAAACAGTGTCGGCCTTGTGGTTCTTTTCTCATAAAAACGACACAAGTTGTTGTAAAAATTAGAAGCAAAAACATTTTATTTCAATGAGGAGATATTATCCTAGAGAAATAACAATTACAATGCATTTCTGTATAAACACCAGTGCCTCTTTTTTGATGAAAAGACTGGGCCACAGCATTTTTACCATGCTTGTTTTTTTTACAATGTCTTCTTTTTTTAAGTGTGGTGTTGTCTGTGAAATACATCTGAAATAAAACAATATAAAACAGCACTTGATCTTAATTGCATTTATTAGACATAGCTATTAGCTATTTGAATCTCTTTAAGCATTCTGGGAAAACAGCCTAGTTGCTAGGAGAAAATGTTGGCATTGTGTGTTTCTGCAAACTCTGAATACATTTACATTTGCATGTTTTTTTTACGTGTCACATCATGACTCTACAATTAATTGTAGTGACGTTATATATGAGCTGACTTTGTCATCGGGAGGTCACCTTTATGAGATGACTGCCAAGCTGCAAAGCCTTGTAGGAGACCAACAAACAGCAAAACCAGTTGTGTTTTTTGTGAGTCATTGCTGTTTTTCCAGCGGGGATTCAGGCACAAAAATGGTCGTTTTTTACAGAGAGATCGCAGCACTCCTCTTCAGGATAGTGGCACAAATAGTGGTTGTTTTTTAGAGAGACATTGCGCATTTCTTGCTGGGGTAGTGGCATGAAAAGCGGTTGTTTGTTACAAAGACATTGCTGCATTTCCAGCTGGGATAATGGCATGAAAAGCAGTTGTTTTATACCATAACATTGCTGCATTCCCCTTCAGGATAGTGGCACAAAAAGGGTGTTTTTTTGCATTTCTTACTGGGGTAGTGGCATGAAAAGTGATTATTTTTTACCAAGACATTGCTATGTTTCATGTTTTGATAGTGACACACAACGGTTGTATTTTACCGAGACATCACTGCATTCTTCTTCAGGAAAGTGGCACCAAGAGTGGTTGTTTTTTTTTCACCGAGATATTGCTGCATTTCTTGCTGGGATAGTTGCACAAACACGGTTATATTTATCGAGATATTACTACTTTTCCAGCAGGGATTGTGCTCCAAAAGTGGTCCTTTTAAGCCAAAACATGATCTTTTCCTAACCATAAGCAAGTGGTTTTGGGGCCTAAACCAAACTACAGGTTACCACAGTGTTGCTGAAACATAAAGCAACCATTACATAATAACATACAAACGTAATCCATGGTTTGCAGAAATGTACAATGCCAGCATTTCTTCTGGTGATTAGAAAACACAATAATGTGTTCATATGACCTCAGTGTACAGAAAAATGCATTATTCCTTTGTATGAAGATTTAAATCTACGCCTTTGCAAGCCTGTGAAAATGGCAGCTAATAGCTGTGTCATTTTTTAATAACCTTCTCCAACCTGTCATCATCATCCTGTTTAAATGGATTCTCTTACAGCAGTCGTGCCTTAATAGCAGATGTCCACCTTTTTTTCTCTGTCAGGCTTCAGCTTTGAATACGCTCTGTTCCAAATGACTCTGAAGGAACAATAAGTGTAAGAGGTGCATTAGTACAAGTAGATGCAGTCACAAGCTCCTGAATAATACCCTCAGTTATCATTAAAGCAGTGCTTCTTCTTGAAGCTCTGAATCAAAGCAGGTTGATTCACTGTGGAGGTAACGAGGCCAGTGCGTCACCTTGAGGAAAGTTTTTGGAATAGGTGCTTACTAAGTAGTAGATCTTATTTGCATGTACACTGCGAATGATATTCTCTCACGTTGCTGTGAGGCATGTGCATACAGATGACAGAGCTCTGTGCTGATGTATGCACACCTTCATTTTTCACCTTTTGCAGCACAGCTTGCCCCTGGCCTTGCCCACACAGCACTCAAGCTATTTTCTGTTGTTTGTCATACGCTAAGTGCTAATTAGGTATGTGCTGGGATAATGTCGGGTAGTCTGGAGGCTCGATTCATGCTGAATAAATACATAATATTATTAGGTTTTATGTACACTGTATATGTATACTCTGCTTTAGTACCTCTAAGATTCTGTTAAAGAGGTGCATGATTCAATGTGATATTATTGTTATTATAATATGAGATTAGTTATTTGAATGTTCATTTGTTTTATACTAAAACTTTAAATTACGTGGTCGTATGTGGCACCTGGCAGATCATAATGACAAACCACTTCAAGATTTAATTTTCATAGCTTTTATATACTTAAATATTTTTTTGCACATTTGACAAATATTTACAACAAATTATAGATTTTTTTCTTTGTCACATAAACACAGGATAATGCATATTAAAGATACTCTTTGTACTTAACTGAGCTTGTTTTTGTACTTGTGCTCAATTTTGCCATGTCCCATAAAAGCCATAGCTTGTAAAATACTGAAAATATTCTTATTATGTAGGCCATGTCAAACTCTCTCTGACAGAGCCATGGTGATTTGTACCATTTTCATAATATACTGTATGCCCTTTAAGTTATTTTCCAACCTGTTAGTTTGTAGTTTCTTGCTTTCCAAAAAAAGAATGCAAGAGTTAGGGTATAAAGAGTACAGCTGCAAAGAGCTTTAAAAAAAATATGTCAGTGAAACAGGTTTAATGTCCAGAATATTACTTCTTTAAAGATTTATTTGTTTAATTTAATTTAGTTATTTATTTTGTTTGTTTTTTAGTTTTTTTGTTTAAAGTCTGATTTTTTAAAAAGAATTTAATTTAATGTAATGTAATTTATTCATTTATTTTTGTTTGTTAGCCAGTTGTTGTTGTTCACCTCCTGAGACCCGAACTTTTGTTTGGTATGTATTTTTTATTTCTCCTAGCAATTTGAGATCAGTAGGACCCAATAAGTATAACAAAAATAAACATTTAAATGATAATGTCCTCAAACGAGTACTTTCTAATTGACAGCGTCTTAGCTAGTTACTGTTGCTAAAATTGGTCAAATTTGTTGCCATATCAAACTCCAAACACTATTAATCATAAACAAGTTTCAACCATAAAATGCAATCAGGTTTTGGACCTTGTCCACTTTTGTGTCGGGATCGGCTGCAGACTGACTTTGCAGAGATGGCTGCCATGTTGTTTTACTGGTATTAGTGTACTCTGCTTTTATTACCACTAGATGGCACTAAAAAGTGTCCACGCATGAGGACAGAGGTCTGAGTTAAGTAGAATGAAGTATAAGGTCAAGTAAACCCAAAATGTGATGTCCTCATATGAGGACACAGGGTCTCAGGAGGTTAAAGTCATGATATTACACACTCTAGTACTGCAGGTGGCGCTTTAATGCTAATTTTCAGCCTGCCAGTAAAACCAAAGAAGAAGAAGGAAAGGAAGAAAAAGACTGCAGTTCCACTGAGACCATTTTCATGAAGTGACTTTTTTGGCGGGAACTCAAAGAACTAAAGTAGGGTAAGCATAAACTTTATCTAAAAACCTTTGAAAACATACAGTATTTGATAGTTATAAAAGTGTGTGGAAGCGTAGTTGAGGCTAATTAACCTCAAAGTTGAGGCTAATTAACCTCAAATGTTCCACTCTGTTTATATATCAGTCCACCCATAGTAATCATTGTCTGAGTGCCTGACATTGACCAATCTTTTCCTGACAAAACATGAAAAATATATCTTTTTAATGAAGCTAAAATTTTGCAGCAACATGAATGACCTAGTTTTGTCATAATGGGTAACCATTAGCATAAGGCCTGGTGTGTCAACCCTAATCTATCAACAGTATAATGTACCACCCAGCCAGCACACTAAGTGGTGCATATAAGCATATCTGATAGGTGCGTGCTGGGTATGGCTAACATGCTAAATGCTAAAGTGCTCACGGTGGATCATCCAGCTGTGACTTCTTTGTTCTGTCAGGAAGTTTGACCTTGCTGTTTATGGCTGTCAGTCCCTGTCACAGTTTTGACTGCAGAGCCTCATTCAGCTCACGATGTCTGAATACTCAGAGGAGCCCCGTGGGACAGAGAGGCTGAGTGCAGTACTTACTACACTTTTAGAGTGACGGAGCAGAGAATGACTTCCAGGGGCCCCACACTCAAGCTCAGACAGGTGAGTAAAACAAACTTACCCTGATGGTTGTAAGTGGAGAATGTCCCCATAGTATTGCGTGTGCTCTACTCAGTGTGTAAAAGCCCCAGCTTTCTACTTTGATTTAGCGTGTTGGTGTGTTTGTGGCGGCAGCTGCTGTGGAGTGTTATCACAATTCTGTGTTGTCTGCTTTGGTGATGTTTTGTTTGGCTGTTGATTCTATAAGAAGTTTCACGTTATTTAATTTATGTTGCTTTATAATACTTGTTACACCTGTCATGGTGTCCATACACTCCTTGAGTATTTCCATGTCATGCCACTGCTGCTCTACTACAATTTAGAAGGAAATATCGCACTCTTACTGCACTACATTTAACAGTTATAGATAGTAGTTACTTTTCAGACTAAGATTTTGTGAAAATTTACATTACAAAAACATGATAAGATCATAAAGAACATTGTAAAACTTAAGCCAATCTTACAAAAGGAGTGAGATAGGTCGTTTGTCACAGATGTCTATGCATTGTTAGCGGTTTGACTAAAGATGGATTTCCTCTCTTAACTCAGGTTCTTTTAAATAATTGTTCAAGAAGGTGAACTCAACCAATATTTCACAACAAAGTCCAATATTAGAATTAGGAACCACTGGTCTGTGCTACCTAACTGTAGACAGAGGTATAAATTAGCTCAATATCAACCAGCTACAACAGTAAAACGCTGCTTACACATCAATGCACCAGAAATTGCAATCCAATAATTGAGCATAGCATTAGTCCAATAAACAGCCCAATCAACTGATGGAGCAGCTGATTGATGGAAGGGAGTCAGCTGATATATCACATGATTCCTTTCTATGCAAACAATTGGCAAATCTCATTCAGGGCACCCTAAACTGCTCTGGCCTGCCTACTGTTGCTGCTTCCTCTGCAAGCTGCTTTGCAACCTGCCTCCACCCCAGCTCCTCCTTTACATGTTGTGTCTGACAATGTCATTTATCAATGTCATTTCTGTTCCTCATTGATGCTGCTCTGTTCTGTTCCCTGGGTCCCTGCCTTTGGCTTTCCATGTAGGCACATGGAAGGGCAGGGAGGTTTGCTCTCTCTCTGCCTCAGGCTTTCTTTGTTTGCACATGGAAGGGCAGGGAGGTTTGCTCTCTCCACCTTAGGCTTTCCACATAGGCGCGTAGAAGAGGCTTTCTGTGTAGGCCCGAGGAAAGGCAGAGAGGCCCCAGAACAGAGCCTTACTGCCAAATATAACACTGCAAATGGAAATAAAGTTTTCTTTGACTAAAGTGTTCCTCACTGAAATGTAATAATATATCAGCAAAGATAAATATTCTGCAGAATGCATACTTTTTTTTACTTTGATACTTTTTAATGTACTCATACATACACCTTGATTCCACTTATGGATGTGTGCTGGGATGAGTTAATTGGAAGTCTATTCATCTCTATGAGAATCTGTGTGATGTCCGATCTGCCGCGAAACTCCTGTCCTCCGTAATATTTTGGTCCGGAATTTGCCTCGATTATGTCACGTCAGTTGTCTATGTTGATTGTCAAGTGAGTTTGTTTGATTAAAAAGAACTTCTTTATCTAGTTTGAACACATTGTGAATCTGAGTAATGTTACTCTGCTAATTATGGTTATACATTATATACAGTCAGATTGTCATCATGACACGTTCAGCAGTTCATACCTCTTTTAATGAAATTTTTAACAAATCATGCTATGCACCTGGCAGACCACTGTCTTCATTTATTTGTTGCCATGCAATGTCTGTCCTGTTTTTGTCCTGGTAATGTTCTAAGCGTATATTCCAAACTACTGAATGGCGAAAGAAGGATGAAATTAGCTCCTCCCCCATGGCGACAGGTAGTTTCTATCAGGTTTCTATCCATCTGCTAGAGGCATCATCAGTATATTTACAAAAGTACGGACACCAGTTTAATAAGTAAGTAGAAACGGGAGGATAGGGCTCATTTATACTCCCTTTACGTACAAAAATACATACATCCGTTTCAAACGTTGTAAAGATCACTGCCTTTGTACTTCTGTGTATCCTTTATGATGGCATAGATACATCTGATAGATGGCACCAGAGGGTAGAGTCCAAAGTTTCACACCACAAACAAGGCGATAGTGGAGAGTAGAAGATTTTTTTTTTTTACTACATTAGCAATTTGTTCCATTGCGCCTTTTCAATGTCTTTGTCGTCTCCTGTGGTCGTATCTCACTTGAGCTACACTACACTGCCTCCACGATTGATGGTGGTACTGCTTCATTTGGTCTGAATCCATAAGCTTTCCAAAAACGTGCAGAAATACAGATGAAATGAGCACAGAGTACAGAGAGAAGGCTCTATCCGTGTATGTATACGTATTAAACGTTGAGCAAAAATGAGCCTTTATTTACTAGGATTTTGAATGCAGGACTTTTACATTGTTGTATTGGCTCTGAGTGTTTCTTTTACCACTGATCCAAGGAAATGCTGAACTGTTGCTCCTCATTCATCTTTAGTGAAGATTTAAAAAATTGAGAAACTGGGACAAAAACACATTTAAGTGATTCTGAGAATATGTAGTCAGCGTCTCTGTTTTACTGATTCCACATTAAGGAAATCAGTTTGTGTTTTTACTGAGAAAAACTGCTGTTGCCCTTAAAGTTATGAAGGTCTTTCAAGTGTTAAACCACCGTTATAATTAATATTACAGTAGTCTGTCATCAGGGGTAAAATTAGCCGCTGTCATGATCATTACTAAGAGCAAAAGGAGGACAGCAGACACCTCGGATATAAAAGCCTCAGGGCCTCATTCATAAAAAATATACTGTGATTTGATTTTAAAATTTAATCTTAAAATTAGTTGTGAGCAGACCTGATTAAAAAGACCATTACAAGTTTGCTTAAATTAGCCTTAAAATTGCCTCAGGAATTTGACCATAAATCAACAACCTTCATGTCCTAACTGATCAAAAACACCAGCACTGATTTCATTTGTTGCAAAAACGCATTTTAAAGGACATGTATTCTAATTTGTTTTGTGATTTGCACATAATTGACAAATGAAATATGATTTTTTTTTTTTAAATAAAAAGGCAATTAATCGAAAACAATCTAAGTATTTAGTTGCAGTTGAAAGCGGTGGGTATTTTTATAAACGAGACAGCAGCTGACAGTCAGAGTGAGTCACGCTCAAGTCTCTGTCTGTCTGGACCGACGATCCACCGTCCAAATAAAAACATAAGTGCGAACAGGTTTGACACATTCCTGGACACAAGCGGGTGTTGTTAAGAAAGCACATCTGCTCCTTCTTCATTTTTAGGATGAAAAGAAGCGGACACATAATCTTCATTTTGTCACGACAAGATGGAAAGGGATGGAGAAAAAGAGAGAGTTGATTTTAATTTTTGCTTTGTCAGTCTTCAAATACTACATTTATTTTGTGTTAAGCAAGAATTTGAGTTTGCAGATCAGCAGCCACACAACAGCTAAACATTTCACCTTTTTTTCTTTTGAATTAGATCTCTTGTTTTACTGAAATAGTCCACTTTTGAGATTTTATGCCTCCACTTCCACTCTCTCATCTTCCTGTTACTGTCCCCATCTTAAGACACATTCGGTCCTTATGTTCCTCCTATGTGTGCATACTGTACCTGCATATTAACATGCAACATCCCAGAGTGTCTTGCATAATAATGAATGAGCGGAATGTGTGTCCGTGTGCATGCCCCTCTGCGTGCACTTGCCAATTGTGTATGCCCATCGTGACGTTTCAGGCTCATCAGTTGTAGCCAGTTTCCATGGCAACATCTCTGTGAGAGCACAGACGTAGGAGAGAGGGGAAAGGAGTTGAGACAATTATGGCGGTGGAGGGTGCTGAAAAAGGAAGAGCCCGGGATGATGAGTGTGAAACAGTGTGAACCGTGGGATGAGACAGAACGAGAAACAGATGCACGTGTTGAGAGTGAGCAAGCAGTTCTGTGTGTGTGTGTGTGTGTGTGTGTGTGTGTGTGTGTGTGTGTCCTGGGATAAGCAGGTGTCATGTATAGAAGCATTGGGGTTGTGGTCGTCATGACTACATACATGAACCTGCTATATATGTGCTGGGGTGGGGGTGTATGATTTTTTAAAAATGAAATGCATTGTGCAGAAAAAGCAACACAGCCAGGAATGTGGACCAACTTGAATTATATTTTCTGTTTTGAGTGAGAGCCTCGGAGTGAGTCAACAGGAATCTCTAATACAATTTAGTTTCCATGGTGACAGCGAATGGACAGGGAATGATATGTCCTTTTCAAACGGGGGGGAAAACGCCAGCTTGAAGCCTCTTTGTTGCTCTGTTTTCTGTCTGAATCATTATTTAGACAAGTGATAACCTGGCAAACCCTACAAATGACTCCTTGAGGCGTCTTCCTCAGCATTTTCTGCCGTGTCTCCTTTTTCCTCCAGAAACCAGGAGAAAAAAAAAATGTTGCTGAGCATAAAAAAAATGTCAGAAAATGCTAAATGTATTGCAGCTGCAGTGACATTTTCATCAGTAATCTTTTTCGCTGTGGAGATGAACTCATGTCAAGTTAGCTTTGTTATGCAATCCAATAGGCATCCAGTGCTCTATAATTTAGTATGTTAGTATTCTGGAGGTGCAGACATTAATGAAAGGCTATCATCCTCTCTTTGCCGCCTCTCCAGCAGAAGCTTTTCTCACATCAGCGAGGCATTTTCAGGGAATTCAGTTATTTTGGGTGCTCTTTAAGAGCTTGCGTGAACGTCTCTAAAACCACTTCTAAATGCAGCTGTTTTTTTCCGACAGCTTTTCGCTGTGGCAGTTGGTGTCCTCGACTCCGTCTAATGCACCACTCAGTGTCCCCTCATCATCCTCACTTATATATTTCCCTCCTCTAGTACATCTCTGTTGTTGGCAGAGCATCGCGTCTGCAAAGCTCCTCACAGATGGGCAAAACACTGACCCTCAACAGACAGGAAGTAAGAAGCTTGGAGATGATTTTCTTTTTTTTGGCATTACTGTTTTATTAGAATACGGCATGAGAATCGCTGTTTATTAACTGTACATCATAGTGTAACCTAATAAATATAAAGTAATCCACCAAATTACTGTAGCGTACATTGATGATAAATGTATAAAAGACAGATACAAATAGATATACTTAAATACAATTCTCTAAAATGCTTTGTTCAGAGCAACTACATAATGACATTCAGCCGAGCTGTTTCTCCTCCTTTCCTCGTGTTCCTGTGCTTTAATAGTGATTGTCCAGACTCGACACACACTCACATTGCTGGCAGAGTTTTGAGGTCTCAGTGTCCTGTGATTACTTTCATGGGAACATCTTTTGGCACAGCGTGTTCTGTCTACTGTGTGTGTCTTCGAGAACACCGACAGACTCTTGAAGTCGCTTCAGTCAAGTAGGAAATGTCGCAGTTTGGTTGGAATACGAATCACAAAAGCGGTTTGAGTATCTCCCTCCAAACCCTTCATTACTACCCAAGTGACATGAAACAGACTGTGATTGACACAGTGTGTGTGTGTGTGTGTGTGTGTGTGTGTGATGAAGCTCCAATACAGAGCCTTCTTGATGGGTGGCATTTCTGTAGCAATTACAAAGGTTCAGTCACATAATGGTAACACATACTGGTGTACAACTGCTGAAAACCCACTTCACAAAAGCTTATGACCTTTAGCTCTCTTATCTCCGACAATCATTGCTATTATCATTTCTATTCTTGTTTTGTTTTTTATTTTCATTTTATTTATTATCTTACTCTGTAGCGGCCTTGGATACCTTGATAGGTGCTATATAAATTCAAGTTATTATTATTATTATTATTATTATTATTATTATTATTATTATTATTATTATTATTATTATTATCATTTAGGGCTGCCCCCGACTGCAAATTTTCCTAGTCGACCAATAGTCGTCATTTAGGGCCATTAGTCGACTAGTCACCTGCATGTTTGTGATATTAATTTTATTATTAAAATATAGACTTTAGGCGGGGCAACACAATGGTTTGAGTTGAAGGTGTGAGAAAGAATAGTATCAGTAACATTGTTAACACTGTGCTACATTACAGAGAAATACAAAACCGTACTAATGAACCTTCATTAATATAGGCCTATATTTTATCTACAAGTGCACGTCACACACTCAGCGAGCCGCCTGTTAATGACGCTGTGGGCTAATGGGCATGTAGCTACTTCCATGTTTCAGATGATACGTCATGTTTGTAGTCGACCAATGAAGATGAGTTTACATATCACCTTGGGTTCGTCCTTCACCTTCTCAAAATGATCCCACACTTTGGATTTCCTGCCCGACATGTTATTAACTAGCCTGTGGAATAACTGCAGGTACCAGCCCTGGAAATTAACCTGACTCCTGTCTGACTGCTGAGCGTGGCCACTTCCTGTGTCTGTCCTTTCAAATTAAATTCACACATGGTCCAGTCATATATGTTTTGATTTATTTTGACAAGGCACAGCTCCTAATAGCGTTTCACGTTTGTTTTTTGTTTTTGTTTGTCCTGTGACTAAGCGACCAATCAAATCTTCTGACTAATGACCACTGATATTATTATCATAATTATTATAATAACCGCTGTAGCACTGTGGAGGACAAAATATAACTTGAGAAGCTATTATGTAAGATTTTAAATCAAAAGGAGGACAGAAGCTTCCTGAAAGGGAACGCATATGTCTGAATCAGTCACTACAGATGAAATTTGACAACGTTGTACTTATCACTTTTTTAAAACCTTTCTTCTTTTTAAATTGGGAATGAAACTCTTATTTTAAGGATAAGGCTGGTGATATTCTGTATTTTTCTTACTGTCAAGAAATCCTGTGAAAAGATCAAAACCAACAATGCCTGCTGCTGTAAATATTCGTACTACTACTGCGGTAAATGGGTATTTATAATAATATAACATTAAATGAATGAGCTTGGG
The DNA here is from genome assembly GCF_011397635.1 of Epinephelus fuscoguttatus. Classification (NCBI taxonomy): domain Eukaryota; kingdom Metazoa; phylum Chordata; class Actinopteri; order Perciformes; family Serranidae; genus Epinephelus; species Epinephelus fuscoguttatus. The sequence continues at coordinate 21,444,246 of NC_064763.1, read as the reverse complement.
GTTGAGAGCCACAGACAGGACAGGGAAGTCGAATGTATTGACAGATGCACTTGCACACTGTTGGTTTCAATCTTTTCATGGGATTCGTGACAATAACCAGGGGCGTCGTAGTGGGGGGAGGGGAGTGGGACTAATTACCCAGGCCCCAGTGAGAGGGGGGCCCTGAAAAAGCAATTTTTAAAATTTCTCACTAATTAGTGGTGTAACTACCATAAAACTGGCTGAATAAATCGGTTAAAAGGCTGAACTACATTTAAAGAAAATAGTGGAAGCTCTCTGAGGCCCCTCTCACCACTTAAAGCTGCAAAATGGTTTAGTCTGCACCTGCAATATGATCCATCTTCATGGGTGCAATCGTAAATCCAACCTGACACACTACAGTAAAATGAAGGTGCTGTTGTTTGAAGTAACAGAGCCTTCTATTTCTGCATGAATTGAATTAATCACACATTCACTTCGTGTGCCACTCTGCTGCTCCGTCTCCACACACAGAGTGCCCAGAGCACGCTCTGCTACTCAGAGAGTGTGGGGTTCTGAATATCCAAATGGTAAAGTCCAGCAGTGCTCAGAATTTACGAAAGGCCCATTTGATGCCAGAGTACGCTCTGGCACATGGAGTGAGTATTTCTGAACGCTTCAGAAATCTTGCTTGAGCCAAGTGAGGGACTGCTGATGCTGCTGGAGCACCAGACTGTCATGTCTTTCCTCAACAATGGGACATCAGGGCTCCAAATGAGAAGAGGAAGGGAAAGAGAGCAAACTGACTTTGTATTAAAGAAAATCAAAAGGTGCGTGAGAGAGACATGGATCAAGAAGGGAAGGATGGGGGGCCCAAAATTTATGCATGGGGCCCAGAATTTGGTGCTACACACCTGACAATACTTAAAATACAGAACTATGCCAGCCATATCCTATTGTATTAATACTAGTGTTCTAAGTTTTATGCTTCCAATTTAAATGTAGTTAAACCTTTAATATATATTGCTACCATACACACAATTATTTGTGTAGTCATACAATAGTATTTACTAATCTGTTCTGTAATTAAGTTTCCAGACAATTTCTTTGCCTGATTATGAATGACAAAATAAATAAATCCTGAATATTAGTGACAGGCAACCGCTGTTGAACCTCCATGTAAGCTCATGTTAAGGTGTGATTTTAGTTGTAATCTTTCCATAATTAAAAACTTTTCCAAATGAGTCCCACAGTTCATGTACCAAATGTGTCATCACCACCATTTATTACACGGGGAGCCGGTGCATGACAAACATCACGGTTTGTTCTCAGGCCCCGGACTTTCAGTTTTTCTACTGATGTTAAAATCACACATTTGAACCATCACTTATCTACTAACAGATCAAACTAATGAACACATGATAGCGAAGGCAGCACCAGCTGAGGAAAAAAGGCTTCTCTGTTTACATGTCATCGGCAACATGAACTCCTGTCCCTCCTGAAACTGTATGATTGTAGACGTGTTGAGATGACTCCACTGCCTTTACACTTCTGAAATAACTGAAACATTGTCAGAGAGTCACTGTTGTGTCATCTGCCACTTGTGTCGCACTCACTGTTATTACATACACTGAATAACACTGCATCGATATGTCTCATGAATCATATTACATTGCTAGTTTGCTGTTTTTAAAATTGCTTTTTGTACATGAGATTTCTATATTCTACCTCGGATCAGAGAACAGTTGCTGTGCTAAAATGACCATAGTATAGATGCAGATGAGTAAACTGATAATAGGAATAAGGCGCTCATTGCACACTAAAAAATACAACAGAACTAAGTTTTTTTTTGTCTATTTTTTAAGGGCAAAAAAAACACTGTGCCAAAATGTGTGTTACAGAGAGTGAAAACAAAGACGAGGCCTGGCAGTGCCTCGGCACGTAGATTAAGATACAGCTTTGTCATTTTTGTTTTCACTTGTCTTAAAGGAGCAGTGTGTAGGATTTAGTTGCATCTAGCAGTGATGACTGCAGATTGCAAGCAGGTTAAACTCCCGTGTGTCACGCATGAACTCCCAGTGAGGATTCCTTCAGTGTTCATTGTTCAGGAGGTTTTCACCGGGAGGCAAATTATCCACAGAGGTCTCGTTATCTCAAAATAAATTGACCTGATGATTTAAACCGGTAAAAACACTGAATAAAACAGTTTCACATAAAAAAAAATTCAAGTGTCTCTCCAACGCTGTTTGGCTTGTCGCAGAAGGGCCGCTAGCCCACCACCTGCAAATGTGTGCTCACCTTTCTTCCGTAATAACTTAAGATCCAAGTGTTTAAGAGGTTTTTACCAGGAGCCAAATTATCCGCAGAGGTCTCTTCCTCTCCAAAACAATTGGACCTGGTGATTAAAACCAATAAAAACTGAATAAAATAGTTTCCAGTGACAAATCAGTGTTTTTAGGACTCATGGTGGAGGGGGTGCTAACTAACTACGGTGGCCAAAACAAAAACCAAATAGCCCTATCTAGAGCCAGTGTTCGGTTTGTCCATTCTGGGCTACTGTAGAAACCAACATGTTCTCATCCTAACTCATCAAATACTGCCACTTTGTAAATGGACATACACGCTAAAGTATGACACACTAGGTACTCTCCTGTGTCTGTTTTGGATGTTCATGGATGGCGTGTCAATTTATGGCTGTTACATGTATGTTGTCTTTTCAAAAAACAGTTTTCACTCATTAACTGCAAAAAAGTCTTTTTCAGAATAAACTCACAGCGTTGGTAGAGGACTTAATTTTAAGGTTGATTCCTTCAGTTTAGGCAACAAAAGCACATGGTTAGGTTTAGTAAAAAAAAAAAAAAAAAAACAGCATGGTTTGGCTTGAAATTCCGACCCTATCTTACTCCAAAGTTGTCAAAATCTGGCATTTGGCAGTGACTTGCAGTATCAGACACTGACGAATAAAGCTGTCCTTTAACGTTGGCACGCTACGCGGCCAGGTAACAAAAAAAATTTGATTCTTATTTTCAGCTGAATATACACCAAAGAAAACTAATATTATATTACATTTCTGCGAATATGTCCCCCTAAATCCTACACACCAAACCTTTAATTGATTTTTTTGGCACAATGGTTTTTCAGATATTAACTTTTGGCATTAAATGTCTGAGCATGAAGCTCTTTGGAAAGCATGAACCTAGCATGTAGCATAAAATACGTCCTTACAGCTATGGACATACTTATTCTGAATGCACATTACAAGCATTCAAAGCAGTCAAACTTATGATTAATTCCTTGTTTTTTGAATTCTGGCGTTTGGCAGAGGCTGGCGTCAAACAGTTGTTGTATTGGTCTATGCTTTTATCTCCATCCTGGTTAAAAATGCACATACCAATTTGTTATTTCCCTGACAGGCTGTCTCTGCCTGTCTTAACCTGTACAGATTAACTTGCTTCCTACAGTTACTGTACCTGTAAAACAATCAAAGCACTGGTTTCATATTAGAGGTGTCTATTATCTTAAATACATGGAAAGATACCAAAACAATCCTGCTTCTAGTATATTTTCAAAGTCAGAGAATACAGACATGTTATTTTGTTTTCCAGCCCATAAGTGTTTGGAGATTCACAGTGAGTTGAGCGACTGGATCAGTAAGAGCAGCACGGGAAAACTCCAGCCCTTCAGAAATATATTGTTAATTCGTATAATGGGTCAAAGGCAACACACCTGCTGCGTCTTCTTTGTGTTTCATGTCAAAACCTTGTCCAGTCGTCTGACAGCAGAAAGCGATAAAATCGAGTGGAGGCCTTTACATTCACATTATCACTCAGATTGGTCTTCTTGTTTTGTCCAAGGTTAGACTGTTGAATATCCAAGCCAGTGATGTGAAGGGTACATGGGGAGCGGAAGAGTCGATGTCTCTGTATGTTCCTCTGTGTCTTTCTTACAGATACTTCCCTTTATTTCTCCAGGTTTGTCCTGTCTGTTAGAAGCTCACCAAGGCGTAGACCATACTGCAATGGGAAATAGGCAAAGGCAACACACAAAAAAGTAGGGAAAAATCAATGATTGTGCTGCTCTTTAGCAACATCACAACAAAGTTGAAAGGCATCAGTGGCTACGTTTACATACACAAAATATTCTGGGTTTTGCCCTTTTCCGAAAAAGATAATGGGCCTCATTCACAAATAGTCTATATAGGCGAAAATCTGGGATCAGTGTTGCCAACTTAGGCCATGTTTACACAAAAATGGAATCGTTTCTCATTTTCGTTTTTGAAAAAAGTTCTGCATTCAGACAACAATAATTTGATGACAGTCGCTGTGCACACGGATCCAAAAACGCTGTAGTATACACACCAGGCCAGTAGTTGGCGGTGTGACTTTGTAATGAAACAACACATGCCTGTGCACATGCGCTTCCTTCTACAGAGCGGTGATGTATAAACAAACAAAATGGCAACCACACGAGTATTTGTCTGGACGGACGACGAGGTGGAGTTGCTACAGTAAATCTACACTTTGCTGAAGAAGTGTTGATAAATTTAATGGGTTGAGCAGCACAAACAGATCTTGTGAGTCCGCCAGTCGCGGGTCAGGTGATTTGGGCAAGTTTGTTAGAAAATATTGCGGGTTTTGGGCAGGCGGATCATTAAGGGACAAAGCAGCGCTCTTAGTTATGTTGTTACAATGCAATGTTCTGTTGGGAAACCTTGGGCTCTGACATTCATGTGGTTGCCACCTGTGACACTCCAGCCACCTAAACACCGGTGCAGACCAAGCACCCCCCCCATGGCAACAGCACTCCTCACTAACAGTGGCCCCCCAGCAGTACAATACACCATGCAACACCACAAAAATGGCTTAGGAATGGTCTGATGAACAAGATAAAGAGCCTTCATGCCATGACAGGTCAGAGCCAAGTCTGGTCCAAGGAGGACCCACCATGGCTTGGGGGTACCTCTGGGGTACCAGCACGTCCCTCAGATATTCAATCAGATTGGGATCTGGGGTGTTTGAAGGCCAAGTTAAAGCTTTGAGCTCTTTGTCCCATTCCTGGGGTCATTTCTTAGCAGTTTTTGTGGTGTGGCATGGTGCATTATCCTGCTGGGGGGGGGGTGGAGCACGTCAAGTAGCATGCAAATGAATACCAGGATCCAAGGTCTCCCAGCAGAACAATGCACAAGATGATCAATGTTATTCACTTCACCTGTCAGTGGTTTTAATGTTTTGGCTGATCGGTGTATGTATGTACGGCAATAAGACTGTTTAACACCTCCTGAATCAGTCACATACACATCGCATAAGCCACAACTGGACTGGACTGTGGAGTGGGCAATTTTAATTTGATTTTAATTTGATTTTTAATTACTTTATTTTTTGTCATTGTTGTTGATGAGGGGAAGTGTGGTTGTTGTTTTTATGAGCTGCTGGACAGTTGAATTTCCCTTTGGGGATGAAAAAGTTCTTTCTATTCTGTATATATATATATATATAACATCCGGTTACGATGGGGTGGATTGACTCTCACAAACCCTGACCCACGTATCACTAGCATGCACAAATGATGATGATTACACTAAATGTATAGCCCGTTAAAACTGCATTCGTTAACAAAGGCTTTAATAAACAACAATATTTAAAAACTGTTAATTTAGTTATGCATACACTTGTTTGATGCCTTTTCATCCCCATCAATTATCTTCATAATCATTTTTTAATATATATATTTTTTTATATTCACCCATATTTTACCAGGTAGGTCCCGCTGTGATCAATAATCTCTTTTACAAGCCAAACAACCACACAATAAAAAACATAAAAGATGCACAGTTTCATGTAGAAAATATTCAAACACTTCTGTGCAATGACAAGTTGTAATAGCTGTAGTTGTAATACTTGTAATTAAAATCTAAAAACTGAGTGTCCCAGTCCTAGCTTACAGTACAGTGTATGGGAATGTCCATACTGTACATACTTAGTGCCATGAAATTATTATTATCATAAATATTATTATTATTATTATGATGATGATGATGATGATGAGTCATCCAGTTATATAAAAGATTATGATCTACCTCTGAGCAGAGATGACACATGTAACCTTGTTAGAAGATATTGCAGTCTGTGCCTTCAGGACAGAACGCTTCTCCGCGACTGATATAACATGTTTGAAGAAAGTGATGAACGGCTGTTTCAGACTGCCAAGACATTCACAGACGCTCACTGATGGCCAGACACTGGTGTGTTAGGACCTTAATATGTGTGTAGAGACAACAATTTACTGCTTTTTCCATCATCCACCTGGAGGCAAACCTGTTTCCTTATGTAGAGAAATGGGGGCGTGGCAGTATGTTGATTACAAATAGCGGGCGCACACGCCTGTCAATTTTATTCCTACTAAGCTGTTTAAATGGCTAATGAAAATGAATATTCTACTAATATTCTCAATTACATGCAACCCTGCACACTCCAATTAACATGCCCTAACAGGTCAAATGTGAAAAAGTGGGAACGGCTGCAGCTGCTTGTACTGTTTTGCTTCTTTGCCTCAAAATAGGATTTTTTTCACAGTTTTCCACCAGTGGCAGACTTGTTAATAATACTCTTAAAACCAGAATAATACTGGCATATTTCACGTCTTAATCAGAAAATGGTCTAATTTATGCTGTTAACATGACTTGCATTAAACTCACAATACTGTCATATTTGTAATAATAGTGGGATATTAGTTTGCATGTAAACGTAGTCACTGAAACCTCCTCAAGCAAGATCATACTTAAAAGATTGTGAGTTCGTACTGACCTGTAGAGATAATAGAAGAAAGAGAGCAGATAAAAACCCAGCTTACACCAGGACTCCTTCTGGCAGTAATTAAGAATGTCAGCGTTCATCACGCTGACAGGATCATACATGACCTCTGACCCATCAGCTGGCCGATGAAAAAACCTGAAAAAAGTAGAGAAGTTTGGCTCATGCTCGCACCAGATCAACAGAAGCTTGTCGGACATCTGTTATGGGACCGTACCTCCACAGATGGTAGAAGAGCAGCGGGATATTTAGGCCAAGTGTGACCCACTCTCCAGCACACATGAACATCAGACAGAAGAGCCCGTGGATGGAGTACTCTGGTACCACCAACTAACCAGAGCAGACAGGAGGTTATGTTACAGGCCTGCATATAATCACAGTAATCACACTCAAGTAACTGCTGGACAAACACTGAAAGACTAATGGGTTGCATGTTGTGTTATAACTACAATCTACAAAACCAAAATCACACCAAACACTTTCACACAGAAGGTGTTAATGTTACTCATGGCTCGCTGCTGTTACGAGTGCAAATATAGCTTCATACACATGTAGCGAGATGATGTTAGTAGGAATTGATGCAGATGGTTCAGGTCGCTCAGATAACTAACATGCTTCCAGACATCTGAATCAACAAGCTGTGAACTCCATGGTGACAGGTATCATCACTTTTTAAGTGGATGTAGCAAAATTGTTAGTGAACTGGTATGGAGCAACATTAGCATTCATTTGAAGTCAGCCATCTGACCACCTGATAAATGTAAGTCCGATATTCATTCTTCTTTTAGCTCTGGTTTTGGTCGCCAGCTGTTTATCTGGCTAAATGATCCATATGTTCATAAACTAGCTTTGTCTGTCTGCTGTTTGGTGCCAAAACACATAAAAATGTTGATTACAGCTGCTTTAGGCTCTGTATACAGATATTTTTGAAAATGGATATTTCCCTCTACGTTTTGGTCTCTGGTCCACACGCAAATGGAGTTTTGAAAACGCCTCCTAAGGTGCTGATTTTTCAAAACTGTGGCCACTTTCTATCCATGTGGACATGTAAAACAGAGCGTTTGGGAAACAATCTCCCGGCCTAGTCACCAGAAGAAAATGTTGGTGTTGTATGTTTCTGCAAAACGTGTTACAGTTGCACATTACCTATGTATCTTATAATCGTTCATAGTAAATGAGCTGACTTTGTCATGGTGGATGGTGTGTCACCATGGCAAGACACCTGCCGAGCTGCAGACTACTGTTGCAGCCTAACAGACAACAAAACCGATTGTATGTAAAGGACCCGTCGCTTTTTTATCAGATGACTTTTGGACACAAAATTCGGGTGTTTTGTAGCAAACCTTCGCTGTTTCACAAGCAGCTTTTTAGGCACTGAACATGGAAGGTTTTTAGTGATCTGTGACTCTTTTTCCAGCGGCTCTTTAAGCAACAAATGTGGGTGTTTTTCCATAGGGGATAACTGCATTTTCTGCCAAGACAGTGTGACGAGAAACCATATTTCCTGGTGTGGTAGTGTCCCCAAAACTGGGATTTTTAAGCCAAAATATTACCCTTTCCCAACCATAAGTGGTTTTTGTGCCTCAACCTGACCACATGTCAACCGCAGTGTTGTTGGGACTTAACATTCAACATATCCACTACATGATAATGTAAAAAAGTAACATATCCATGGATTGCCAAAACATACCTTGCTATAATTTATCTTTGGCGACTGGGTTGCATCCCCACGATTTGCACATGCCCATTGTTACTTTGTGTAATGAGCATGCACCAGAAACAGCAGCAATGGCCGACTATCAGTTTGTTGACTTTTTGTCCATGCTGCTTTGTCTGATATCTACTTTACGAACGGAGACATCTGCTGTGCTAGTTCAAAGTCCACAAGAGACTAGGGCAGGGGTAGGCAACCTGTGGCTCCGGGGCTGCATACGGCTCTTTAGACCCTCCTCAACATTCGGATTTTCATTTTTCATTGTTGTAGGCCTAAAGTGGTTATTGCTTCTTACAACTGTAAAAAAGTGCAGCCTATACATTGGACTAAAAAAATGTGTTAACGTTTCATCAACTAAAATGTGTGTCCTACGCCTATGACCTGGTGCCTTTTCCTCTAGATTTTGCTGAACTTCAGTAGCAGTGGCCCGGAGTCGCTCTAGCAAGGCCAGCTATGGATTCTGAATCCAAAAAGGAAAAGTCTTTGAGGAAAATAGAGGATTTAAATAATGTGTGGACAGATTAATTTGCTTTCACCACCAATGCTGCAAAGTTAGAGTACTAAATAATTATCAACATCCCACTGCAGAGTAGCCACCTTGAAGTAAATCCTATTAATGGATGCTCATTTAGACCTATTCGTAATGTTGATGGGCTAATTTAGACTTAATGGGCTGTTACCTTGATTCAAATGTTTTGTGGCTCCAGACAGATTTTGTTTACTTATTCTGGCCAGTAATTGCTCTTTTAATAGTAAAGGTTGCTGACCCCTGAACTAGGGTTTTAGATCAGGACATCAAAGGAAAATATACTGATATGTTCAGAATCTTCTCATCTTGTATTTGATGTAATGTTGACAGAGCCTTTGTTGCTACTCCACGTTGGTTTTAGCTACATAAGTCTGTTCTGAAGAGGAAATTTGTACCTCCCTGCATGTTGTCTCCCTCTGCAACAGTCAAAGGTCATTGAAATTATATTTGTACCGCAGCAAAATATCAAACAAATGTGTCAGCTAAATTCTTCTCCAATTACATAGTGGTGGAGTGGTTATGTGTTAGTGGCACTTTAGGTCCTTGCAGTGCGCCACTGTGTGAAATAATGAATCAATAAAATCAATATATAAGTCAATAGCAAATATCTGTGAACCAGGAGCTAAATGCACATTCACCTCCAATAACCATTTTCCTCCTTTTGAACCTAACAGACTGTGTTCCCATGAGAGCCATTTTAACAGACTAACTGTTCATTCAGTCATAAAAACATTCATCTTTTTACAGATATAAAATACATTACGGTTCAAATAGTGATCCCGAGCTAACCTTGAAAGGTATTACTACTCTGCATAAATATATGGGCCCCAGTAGTACAGTAGCATGCTGATAATTTATGGCCCCTGTGGTATCATGTTTAGTGATGTAATAACTTGAGCGTACTTGAAGTCTCTGTCGTACCTGATACTGTTTAACATGTTCAAAATGGCCTCCACAGCATGTCACATTTAATTTCAGGGACACTGAGCACTCTCTCTGACTGTATAGCTGTCCTCCATCTCTGTGTGTCTGCACTGCGGAGCGGTGGTGGTGGGTGGTGGGTTGTGAGGATGGGCTACATGTGAAATGAATCAGTGTGCGTCATGGTCCTCACAATGGGTAGAGAGACAAATGGTCATGCTTGTCTGAAGCCCTTCTGTTTTAGTCATCCACCATCAGCAGGTAGAAACAACTATTACTCACTCTGCGGAGCAGGTTGCAGATTCTTTCAATGTTGAGGATCCTCTCTCTCTGTGGATATAAAAAAAGTCTGATTAACAGTCTGAATATTTATTCATCCTGTCCATGAAAATAAATCTAAAGGATGATACAGGTTTCAGAGAATTCTGTTTCAGCTGACAAACTTTTAGACATTTTGGTGACACCATAGACTGTATAAAGGAAGTGGACATAGCCATTGTGGAATAAGTCAGATTGTATGGAAGACAATAAATATTCCTCACTTGAATTTTTACCCCAGTAAACATTCTCCGAATGAGTTCATGGTGTCAATTGTTAGTTTTAAGTCTTCTTTTGGCACAGCATGATGTTCATTTTGTAAATCATGGTCCCATTTAAAGTAAAATAGAACATAAAGCAGAGTATGTTTTAGCTCATAGGTACTTATGATTGGCAAGTTGCTACCACGGCAGCCTGTAAATCAGGATAGAGGCATAGCAGTGCGTATCCGTGGCACTGTGTACATTTTAAATAGCTGTGAACTTGTTTTTGGGTGTTCTCCATGTTTTTATCTTAGAATTTGGACCCTTCACGTTGCATTTTCAGTTCATGAAAGTAGCATTTTGCTAACAACTAAGCTAGCAAGCTAGTGCTAGCATTAGGTTGCAGGTATAGGTGGATGTGCATAGTGTCCTTGGTTTCTGAGTCAGATCCAACCCTCGCTCATCCACGGAGTCACCTCACCAAGATGGCGCCTATTCATTCCAATGAAGCTGCTTGCCTAGCGCATATGCCAAAAAACTTTATAGCTTCCAGGTTTACTTCTGTGGTACACGGCCCACTGAATATGGGCAGCAAAGTCTCTCCTGCTGGCCCCACCTGCCAGTTCTGGCTCGGCTCATAGACTTTGCATCATAGACTTACGTAATGTGCTTTTAAATCGCTTTTCATGGCTCCAGGAAAGTTTTACAAATATAAAATTTCTGTGGATGAAAAATTCATAACAGAAAGAGTGATAATTGACCTTGTTTACAGTTAGGCCAATGTTTTTTGTATTTTTTCTACTGGGAGAAACTGGCTGCAAGGCTGAGCGGCTTTCCGTCGGGTTGCTTCTTGCTTCAACAAACCCAGATAGCTACAGTGAAAATGCTATCCTAAAACAAATGGGTAACCTCATGGAGGCTACGTCTGTTATTTTATAAAGTCTGTGGGTGAAACATCAATAAAATAACAACTCTAGACCTGCTGAGTGCTTTCAAACACGTAGAGATTCATGCTTAAATTTATATGATAGGTTAAAAGATGCATCTGTAGCCTACAACCCATTAAAAAAGAAAAAAACTTAACAAATATGAATAAGTGAATAATATTTGACTGAATAACCAATTTTGTTTTCTGTTTCAAACCTTTAACTTGATTTCCATTATATTTTAAAAATAAAGATTTAAATGCAACCGAGCATGAAAAACAAATAATGATTAGCTGAGAAAACCGAACTGATGGAAACTGTTCATCAGTAATGACAGCCACATTTGAAGCAATAAGGACAGTGATGTTTGGTGCTGACATTTTGCACCAAAGCTAACCGTTATGAGTCTCCAGTGAGCCATGAGAGAGGGTTCACTGATCAGTTTTACAAATGAAAGCCATCCATCTTCTGGTCGCCAGCAGCTACTGGCCTCTAATGGTGATGTTTTTTTTGGGTGTCCATTGATTAGCTAGCACCGTAAATGAGATGTTTTGTTTTTCACCATAAATGAGATGTTTTGTTTTTATTCATCCACGCAGATTAACACCAGCAGGCTAGGAGAGCAGGTGCACAAACGTACTAATAGTCAGGTAATTAAGAGACCAATTGTTCATTTGTTTTGCTTCATTTATTTTTTGGAACAAAAATACATCAAGTAGATAAGCAGCACGTGCAAACCATACCACTGTTTGTTTCCTTTGTATTTAACGAAGCCTCAGCTGGAAAGACTCGCAGGCTTATTTTATGACATATTGAAGCATCTGTCTTAGTTACAGGAAGATGGCTTCCAGTATTGATGCTCCTGTGATTCCCTTTAGCCAGAAGCACAGCCTCCACATTTTTATGAATCTGTGGACATAACTGCAAACTCCCCCGATGACCTGAAACTGGATTTTGCCCTGAATCTACAACATCCAGCCTCCAAGCCAGCCACTGGCTCCCCACCCTCTCTGTCTATTTACAGTTGTTGATTTTTTGGTTCTTTTTGCTTGCTTTGTGCACCACATCCTTCTGTGATGCTGAGCTTTAAAATGTAAAGAGGACACTGCCGGACCTGCCAGCTAAGCTGCTGCACGTTTTATGGATTGTAATTGCACTCATAAATTGTTGTCCTGCAGTAACTGTGCTCTGCTGATTTTACAGCCTGGAGCCTCCCTGAGATGCCCTAATTAGTGTCAGGTCATCCACTTCACTATGAATTTTTAATTGTTCCAACAAGGGAAACACAACTGAAGACGTTCATCAAAGGCAGCAGGGACATTTCAGAACGCACAGAACCAATAAAAGAAATGCAAGGCAAAGAGTGTTGTCGAGTGTGTAGTGTGATTAATAATCTCATCAAGTAGCAAATAAGAGTAAAATATTGATTTCACTAACAAGCAACCTTGTAATATTTTCTACAGCCCCTTTCATTAAAGAATTGGAGCGGGAATCACGATACAATTCTATCTCGATATGTTGCCCACGATAACGATTGTATCACAATACAGTGATTCCACAATAAGTGATACATTGGAAAATAGTTATCTATGATACATCACAATGTGTGTGTAAATGAAGAAGAAGAAAAAAAGCGTGAAATCAGGAAGTATGTACAGTATATATTCACTGCAGCGTGGTGTCACGTTCACATATTTGTCAGTTGAGATGATTGTTTTGGTCAATTTTGAGATCACGATTATTTAAAATGATTACTCACGTCTTTAAAAACATCATGCATTTACTGAAATTTGGGTGATGCCATCATTATTTTTACAATAAAGTCACAAGTGGGTCTGAAAAGTTGCTAAACAGCGAGAAAATTGGCGACACTGAACGCACAGCTGTACAGTACAGCAGTGCACTGCATTTATAAGACAAGACAAAATGAAAGCAATGCAAAACGCAGGAAATGCAGGAGGATAAAAAAATGTATCTCTGTCTTGCAAATCCCATAGTCTGATTACTGATTTTGTTTATTCATCTTTTGACTTGAAAGATGAAGGTGCCTTTCTGATTTGTTTCCTCTGCTGTCCGACTCTGCCCTGTCCGCCATTTTCACTTTACCTTGACTCATAGAGTGCCCAAGGATTGAGCCCTAAAACCTGGAAATGAGTTAGCATTTCACCACTGCTGGTTCCCTTGTCTTGAAATCGAAGGGGTTTTTCGATGTTTTTTTTTTAGGTAGATGCCTGAGATGAAGTCTGTGGTAAACACAAGCTCAAGAGACTTTCATGTTTTGTTCCACGACACAAAATACATCTGTAAATACCCCACTTTGAATTTGAAGCTTTAATGCATCTTGAAAAAGGTGGTTGCTAACAACTTGCTAAATGTAACCCAATTTGCTCACTCAACTTAAAATTGTTTTTGGAAACAGCTTGTACTCAAAACTTTAGTTTAGTACAGTGACATAAAGGTTTTGAGACCACCAGACACAAAATAAATGTCACATGACACTCGTCTGACAGGAATTTTATGTCAGTTTAACATAACTTCCGAACATATTGTGGCAAGTTTACATTTCTTAATTGCAGTGATACAGCAAAGAGACAGATTCAAAAACAAGAAGTGCTCTTTAGGTCACCACAACAGAGCTTTGTGTTAGACACCAATATCTGCCCAAGCAGGAGGTTACTAACTGTGTATATGACTTAACTCATGGTGCAAAATAGCTTTTACCACAACATTAACTGTAACCCATTAGAGTCATTGTGAAATACTTAGACATAAATCAGTGTGTAATGGATAACGTGAGTCATTTAGAACACATTTAAACACAGTTTTCTTTGGCTAATGACCTTAAGCACATCGTCTCATGGCATGCTGGGAAACTCCACCTATTTAGCTCCAACATGCCACAATGTGATAGTGTTGTTTATTAGCCTAAAGCGAAATCGACTTTATAAATTGTTGTCAAATTAAGTCAAAAATCAAAAATTGTCATGACTTAAAGGGATAGTGCACCCAAAAATGAAAATTCAGCCATTATCTACTCACCCATATGCCAATGGAGGCTCAGGTGAAGTTTTAGAGTCCTCACATCCAAGGGGAGAGGGGGTAGCAACACAGATCCACCTAATGGAGGCTTACGGTGCCCCTGATTCAAAAGTCCAAACACACATAATTGAAACCACAAAATATCTCCATACTGCTCGTCCGTAGTGATCCAAGTGTCCTGAAGCCCCGACATAAAAAGTTGTTTGGAAAAATGTCATTTGAACTCTGTTTTTAGCCTCATTGTAGCCTGTAGCTCTAACTGCCTCTTTGTGCACCACGCTCACGTGTGTGCACTTGTGCCCATATGGAGATATTTTGTGGTTTTAATTATGTGTTTTTGGATTTTTGAATCTGGGGCACCGTACGCCTCCATTAGGTGGAGTTGTGCTGCTACCCACTCTCCCCTTGGATCTCCGCAAGGGATGTGAGGACTCTAAAACTTCACCTGAGCCTCCCTCGGCATATGGGTGAGTGAGATAATGGCTGAATTTTCATTTTTGGGTGCACTATCCCTTTAACGTAAAAATTTATGTCAAACTCACAAGGGAGGAGTTTTTGTGTCAAGTGAACATAAAGTTTTTATGTTGTTTTGACAGTGTGGGGCATTTGTGTAGGCTTAACATTAACATTTTGTTTTGTGGATGGATAATGCAGCAGTGTATGCCGAAATCAGCCTTACAGCCTCGTTGTGGGGGCGTCGTTAAGTCATGCAACCACGGTGTAGTTTGTTGATAGCCTAGCGTTAGTTAGGCTTCAATAATCATGAAGGTGTCTTCATTTGTGACTTAACAAGTCTTGTTGTATCTTGCTGTAAGTATCATAAACCTTTATTTACCACAGAGATTATTATTGCAGTAATCCAAAAATCCAATTGAAAAATCCCACAGGCTTTCTGACAAGGGACCCAGGGCGATGCTAACGTCTGTGTTGGCCTACAGAGAAACTTCACTGAAGGAGCACTCGATTTGATAAGCGCTACCATGTGAAGTCATGGAGGTGTGACTCTGGTAAGCCCAACTGGCAGGGGAATCCGTTTAGAGCGCCTGCATGTTTTAATAAAAATGATATTTGGCACTAATGTATCAGTAACATATTGCAAGGGGAAGTAATACAAGATATTCCCGTATTAATATTTTGTCCCAACCCTGTAAGAGACGGCTTGAAATGAAGGAAATGTCAAGACATCAACTTTTATAATTTGCTATTACATAGAGAGAGGCATAATACTGCGGCCATTTGACACAGTACTGCTCTTTTTGTCACAGTGTTTCCCACTGTGGTGATGTGTCACCTGCACCTGATGTGGAAAAATGTTTTAGTCTCTTCCTTTATGTTCTTTAGTAATTACTCTTTCACCGTCAAATATTGACCGCCTTTGTGGCTTTGCAGACAACTGCAGCTGAGCGAACCTGCATTGCTCTCTGCTAACATCAGAAATAATTGCTGTTTATTTTCCAAGGCCGTTGCCTCGTACAGTGTGTCTTTTTCTGTTTGTGCAGTTTATTGATTTTGCGAAAGACTGGCAGCAACACATCCTGGCAGATCTTGTCCTTTCTGAACACATCTGACACGTTGACATGTTTAAGTTGTCAGTTACAGGTTGGAAAGAAACACCTGTCCAATGTAATACAATTTAATACAGCAGACTTGATACAAATGCTGTATTAAATTGTATTACATTGGACAGGTGTAATACAATTTAATACAGCAGACTTGATACAAATGCTGCAGCCAGGAGGCTTGTAATATTCAATATTTGTTGATACCTTGTCTGAGAAAGCAGCTCTCCATTTTTGTCTGCAGGGTAAAAAATAACATCCACTTTGAACTAATTATTCACATCAGGTTATTTTTTATGTTTTGTTTGGAGCTATTGTTTTCGGTTGCATTATATTTTACAGGTGTTGCAGTTATTGTGTCCACCCCGCTGTAGCTGGCGTGCCTCCACACTCCCACAGTCTGGTTTCACAGCTTCCTCTCCCACTCCTCATCACTCTCACTTTGCAGTTCAGATGCAGGTTCACATGATTGCTAGAACATTTGCTAACTTGTGAAAAAAGAAATTCACAGCTGCTATTAACTCGCCAAATGAATAACGGCAGTCGTTTTTAATTATGTTATTTTATGTTTCTGCAAAAGAGCAAGACAGATTTTCAGATGTGACTTAAGTGAATGAGTTGTTTGTTTTTTACAGTGAGGTGAAATCTTGTATCTGGGCTTTTATTGTGGCGACAGCACAGTATCTCATTGTACAAGCAGCGGCTTCATTTGCATCCATCTCTTTAATTGATTAGGCCAACGAGCCGCTGTCTTTGCAGAAGGTTGATTGCTTCAATCTGCATACAAATGAGCTTTCAAGGCAAACGCTGCCTGGGTGCTGCTGCTGCAATCACCTGGAGGCCTGGATTAGTAGGAAGTGTTTTCAAAGAAGTACAAATATTTGATGTTGACTAAATGCAGCTGAATAAAACATTTGAAGGATTTTGTTCCAAAATCACAGAACTTTCATTTACATATAATTAGGGTTGCTTTTCCCAGCCCAGCTGACAAAAGGAAATGTTGGCCTCAGAGGTTTCTGCAAACCATGGATACGTTACATTTGTGCGTTTATGTATCATATCAACGTTTCTAAAATGATGTAATATATGAGCTGACTTTGTCATGGGAAGGTGGATGGTGGGTCGTGAGGCAAGACGCCTGCCAAGCTTCAAATCACTGTTTGACATCAACAAACAACACAATTGGCTGTTTTTAGTGAGTTTCCAGTGACTTTTCAGCCCCCAAACGTGGGTGTTTTTTTAGGGACCTGCAGCTGTATTTCCTGCGGGTTGTTTTTCACCAACACGCTGCTGCTTTTCCAGCAGGGGTTGTGCCCCTAAACCCAGCTACTTTTATCCAAAACATGATCTGTTTCTAACAATAACCAAGTGTTTTTTCTGCATAAAACACATGTTAACCACAGCATTTTTGAAACGTGATGTTTAAATGTGTTGGTTACTTCATAACATGCAAATGTCATTTATTCGTGGTATGCAGAAATGCACAATGCCAACACGTTTTTCTGAGGATTGAGTTTTTCCAGCATGATTACGGACATGAATGACAATGCACTGCAGGGTTGATGAGCCCGGTCTCGCTCCGAAGTCGTCAAGATCTGGCGCTTGGGCGGACTTGCACTTGCAGTGTCAGAAACCAATGAAAAAAGCACTCCTTTAACGTTGACATGATACGTGGCAAAAGCCTGACTGGGAGGAGGAGTGGTGGTTGTGTCCAACAAACACTGACTTTCACCCAAGAGAGCGGTGTTTGTGTCCCGTAAGATCATCAAGCCAAACCTTATTCTTTTTTCCTAAACCTAACTACGTGCTTTTGTTGTTGAAGGGAAAAAAAATGTCAATTTGCAGTGTTGCACCGACGTAGTGCGTTGATTTTGAAAGAGACTGTATGTAAATGTTAAAATTCCTGTGAAAATGGAAGTGTATTTTGAAAGACAATGCATGTAACAGGCAGAACTTGACACAGTGTCAAGAACGTCAACAACCAACGCACCCAGGGTACCTTTCACGTCATATGTGAGGTGGAAAGTACATGACCAAACGTCAATATGTGATGAGGACGGAGTGAGAATGTGTTGAGGATTGGGTTTTTCCACTATGATTACAGGCAAATGACAATCTTCTGCAAGGTTTCTCCTGGAAAATCGTTCTTTAAACACTGTTTTGGAAAACTGTAATATTGACTGATACATTCAAGGTCATATACAACATTTTTGAAGTGAAACCCTCAATTTGTTCTCAGTATCTATGTGCAGCGCATTGAAGGTTCCTCTTGGAACTGTACAGAAGGGATTTCTGCGTGCACACAAGGGTTTGATCATCCTTGAAAGAAGTGAAACAGCAGGGTTCTTACCGCTCTGGTGGGATTGCTCTGATCAATGGGGTTTTTGAAGTCTGTGCGAAGCTCATCAAACGCAATGATCTGAAAAATAACAGACACGTGAGTTTGCTTCCAATTAGTTACCTTTACAGCACTAATGACTGTACTGTAATATATCAGATAAAGACATAGTTGGTATCTCTTTAACACTACACACTACACAAAAAATGGTCTTGTCTCAGCCTGTCGTACAATGCTGTTGTAACTCTCCTAGAACAGTCTGCTGTGCTGCACACCCACTACATCTTGTACAGCTGCAGCCACATCGTTCCCTTTGCTCGAGCACACATGGTGATTAAATGGTGAATGTGTGTATGTATAATTACTTGGAGCCTTGCTCATTCCCTTTACGCTGTGTATGAGCTCCTACATGCGTCACTGTGTAGTTTCTTACTATTGAAGGAGATAAAATTCTGATTTAAATTCTCCCTGTATTGCTACTAGTGGTGTTGTGCAGTATTGGTATCAACAATAACTATGACATATTGATATCATGTCAACAATACATTTAGGATAATATCCTGTAAATAATCTAGTGCCTCTTAAAGGAACATTGTGTAAGATTTAGGGGGATTTAGTGGCATATAGTGGTGAGGCTGCAGATTGCAACCAGCTGAACTTCCCCTGGTTAGATTTCCTTCAGTGTTTATTGTTCAGGAGGTTTTTAGCGGGAGCTGAATTATTCACAGAGGTCTCCTCCTCTCCAAAACAAACAGACCAGGTAATTTAAACTGGTAAAACCACTGAATAAAGCATTTTCACATTACAAATCAGTGTTTCTCCAAAGCTGTTTGGCACATCAGAGACACCCTGCTAGCCCACAACCTGCTATTACGTGCTATTTTCTGTGATAACTTCAGATCCAGTCATTCAGGAGGTTTTTACCAGGAGCCAAATTATCCACAGAGGTCTCTTCCTCTCCCAAATAAATGCACCCGGTGATTTAAACCAGTAGAATCAATCAATGGAGCAGTTTCAATTTCCACAGTCTTGTCTTGGAGGGGCTGCTAATGAAAATGCAAAAACACAAATGGGACACTCTCTACAACCAGGGTTTGGTTTGTCCGTTCTGGGCCACTGTAGAAACATGGCATAGACATATATATTGTTTATTCCAAGGTAACAAAAACACAATGATTCTTATTTTCAGGTAATTATACACAAAAGAAAATGTATTTATTATATAATAATCCATTTCAGCCCATACATCCCCATAAATCCTACACACTGGACCTTTAAATTATTTCAGTGTCTTTCAGTTTTCACCTTATCTCCTTTATCCGATGCCATCTGGTTGCTTTTTCACTATCTAATAAGTGTAATTGCTTTGTATTATTGTGTACAGTTATGGTTACAGACTCTCTTTCCACCTCCCTATACTTGTATTTTGAGTTTAATTCATTTGTCAAATAGGAGACAAAATAAAAAACAGTAAGAATGAATTTGACTGATAGAATTATGTTTTTATTTATTTTCATATTTTCTGTAGATATTGCGATAATATCATTAGCATGAACTCTTTTGGGTGTGTTAATCATGTAGTAGTTGTTATCATGCAGCACAAACCTAGAATAATGTCCCAAGCCCCGACTCTGACATCTTTTAAGTCAAAGCCAAAAACATTGATTTTTTACACTGCCTACTCCACCCTGTAATGACTGCAAACTTATTTCTAAACTCGACTTTAAATCAATTACATTTTAAATAATCTTTTTTATCTTTTCACCTTTTGTCTGCACTGTTGCTATTTTATTGTAATTTTTTAAAATTGTAAATAATTTAGTAATTACTTTTACTTTTTTTTTTCTCTTTACGCTTTTATTGTAAATCTGTATTACTTATTATGTTGTATATTTTGTTGCTCTGTAAAGCACTTTGACTTGCCCTGGTGTATGAAATGTGCTTTACAAATAAAGCTTCCTTGCCTTGCCTTGTAATAATCAGATATTGTTCCAGCCCTGTTTGTCACACAGTGTTGGTTTGAATTTTACCCTTGTTTCTATTGTTTTTTCCCCCAATCTCCTCTAAAATATTATACCAGTCTATTTTAATTCAACCTGATAATAAAGTTCACATTAGAACTTAGAGAATACCCTCTGAGACATCAAAGAAACTAATTTCTAATGGCAAAATTAGGCATTTATTTATTTATTTATAATCTGGCAGGATTACTTAACATTCAAAATTATGCTTGGCAAAAGTTTGTCATATTTCAAATGCAAGACTTAAAGCTTTGTTGAGTTTGAGAATTATGGTCTGCTGGAGGTTTGCAGAAGATCTTGCACGATTTTGTTTTCTTGTCCTTTTCAGTAAAACCAAGGTCATAGTTGTTGTTTTTTTCAATATTGTGCAGTTTGAGGGTCCTCCGCCAGAAAATTGTGAGCTTAAACACTTAATTTTCTCTGTTCTGGTGATTTTTTTATGCACTGATTTGTGCATCAATTTATGGTGTAAATGTTTTTAATTTGTCAAAGAAAAAGTCCTCTCCTGCTTTCATGTTTTTACTGGCGGGGACAAACACCCCCTGAAATCTACACCCATGAGTAAGACATCAGAATATGAAATTGTGTTTTCTGTCATTGTTCGGATTCCCTAATAGCTCTCTATCTGCTCCCTGTGAGAAGCAGTATGAGTATGAGTGATATTTTTTTCTCACCAGGTCCCTGATTAATAGCTCTATAAAAATACTAATAACTCTCCGTGTAAAGGCCACCCGCTATGCTTATCATCAGTTCAGCTTTTAAGCAGCTCAGCTTATCGTTGATGGCTCATTGAAAAGCAATAAAACACAGACATTATTTGCAGATAAGTGAGCATCTGATTTGCGTCAACAATGACTGATTACATGAAAACACTATCTGTTCAGAATAGAAACAGTGCTGGTGGTTATTACCCCCATACGAGTCTATACAGCTCTCCCTCATCTTCCTTCACACTTAGCTCCGTTGTAAACAGATGCAGTTTCCATGGCGACATGGTGAGCCCCTCAGCAGGCTCCATGGTTACTATAGCATCGAACAAACGCTCTGATTGGTTGAGAGCCACGTAGAATTGGGGTGCCGTACCCGTGGGTAGAGGCAGACTGGGGGAAGGGGTGAACCTAATCATAGTTTGATAAGCGTTTCAGTCACATGGCTGAATGGTGAGCCAGACACACGCTTCCCCCCCGTCTCTTTCACACACAGACACACTGACTGACTCATATGTAGTCTCACCCACTTAGTCAATTGGTACGTTAGTCATTTCAAGTCTTATGTTCGTAATGATGTGTTATGTATTTCATATAATTCCTGCCTCCATGGATCGAATGTTAAAGGTGAGAGATCAAAGCCTCAGTGTTTGTTGAGTCTGCTCTTGTGTAACCAGTGATCTGAGTGTGCCGGTGTCCTCTCCAAACGCTGCAGGCAGACACATTCACAACAGTCTGGTGGTGAAATTTATGATCAGTGTATTTTGCTGTGTCTCTGTACTTGTTTTGTGCAGTTTGCTGAAGCCTGAGTGCCTTGTTTGAGGAACTGTTTATTGTCTCTGGGATCATAGGTTGTTTTACTGTGAGCCGGAGATGGAGCCGCTCTTGTTGTTTAATGTGTCAGGGTCAGACGGGCTCCAGTTAATTACACTAGTGATATCCTGGCATGTAAGCAGGTCAGTCTGTGGAAACAGATGAAATATGCACAAATAAATTAAGACTTAAAGGGACAGTTCACCCCCAAAATCAAAAATACCTATTTTCCCTCTCACCTGTAGCGCTATTAATTAATCTAGATCGTTCTGGTGTGAGTTGCCGAGTGTTGGAGATATCGGCTGTAGAGATGTCTGCCTTCTCTCTAATATAATGGAACTAGATGGCACTCAGCTTTTGGTGCTCAAAGTGTAAAGAAAAAAAAACTCAACAGCAATGTCTCTTTCCAGAAATCATGACCCAGTTAATAAAGATAATCCACAGACTTTGCTCTGAGCGGTTTCATGTGGGAACTATTTTCTGTCTGAGCTACACCCATCAGCCATATCAGGGGGAAGCTTGCATCCACAGCCCTGCCTCCTACAAAGTACATTTATATATAACTAGTGAGGAACAGCAAATACATTTTGAGGGAAATGCAATGCAGAGTGCTTTACATTTGTATTAACATAATGAAGAAATGTCGCTAAATAATGTGCCTGGCAAGCTAAAAGAATCAGCAAAATGTTCACTTCCAACCTATTTCAGTTGTTTTCCAACCAAATATTCTATCTTGCAATTTACGATCCACTTGTAGTGATGCCAGCATTATTTTTTTATAACCTTTATTATTTATATTAAA
The DNA here is from genome assembly GCF_011397635.1 of Epinephelus fuscoguttatus. Lineage (NCBI taxonomy): Eukaryota > Metazoa > Chordata > Actinopteri > Perciformes > Serranidae > Epinephelus > Epinephelus fuscoguttatus. The sequence goes on along the minus strand of NC_064763.1, from coordinate 21,421,589 downwards.
CTGAAATCACAATCTTTCCAGATTTATTTACTCTGCAACAAAACAATTGTGCAGACTACGAACATACAACAAGACAGCAATAACAGGTAGACAATCTCTAGCACAAAATAAGTAATTTAAAGATGGGGAGACCAGTACTCCAAAAAGCCCCTTGTTAACATCATATAAGTCTGATCACCAACCCCAGACAAATGCTGTGTCTCAAATCACATACTTCTGTTAGTGCACTTCCATGTAGTATACTATGTGCACAATGTACTTATTGGCATAGAGCGTGAATTTTGACAGGGTAGTGTTCTCTCAAACCAAACACGTTGTGCACTTATCGGAAATGACGACTGCAAATTAGCTAGTTAGCAAACTAGCTTTAGCATTTGCGTTATCGTTCGTGGTACCAAACCATTACATCAAGTATAGTGGTGCTTAGTGCAAAAAACACGTATAACTTACATTTGTACAATGCAGCGACGTTCACAGTCGCGCAGTCCTTGGCCGCCATTTCCAGTTTGAAAAGTGGTCCCTCGCTTTCCGCTACGTAGCCAAGATGGCGACCATTGAGGGCGAGAAGTGTCCGTAGTTCCACACTCAACTTCTTGACCGTTTTGAGTGCACCATCCCGGTACTCATAGTACACTGCATTTTTCCATACTTCTCAGTGTGAACGCACTCATGCACTCAAAATATGAAGTGTAAGTACAGAAGTATGCAATTTGAGACCCAGCAAAAGTGCTTTTGTTGCCTAAACCTAAGACAAGAGTCTGCACACAAACCCAGGGTTCTGGTGTCAAGTTCCTGCACTTTGTATGCTTACCATCCTTCCCAACATCCTCCTCATGAAACCTACATGGTACATGAATGTAGTGTTTCATTACCCAAAGGAAACGTTGTCTATGAACATAATCCAGGCAGGGATTAGGTCACGTAATTCAGAAACATGCAAACATAATTTGTAGGAGAAAAGCCTGGCATCTACTGCTAGCTCACCTAGCACCACTGAGCTAGCCGAGTATGACGCCATTAATGGTTACACTCATGCTGTCACGAGCACAAGCCTCTCGTACATGTTCCATGCACGCTTCCTTCTGAGCGGTGATAAGGTTTGTGGGTGTAGTTCGGGAGAAAGAAAATAGTTCCTACATGAAACTGCTCACAACAAGGTCTGTGGATTACCTTGAGGTCATGATTTCTGGAAAAAGGAGCTGGGTCTCACTCCTGACTCGTCAAACAATGAAGCTTGGTCAGTGGCCCGTTGGTGTCAGACACTGACACACCGAGGCAACCTTTAGCAGCAGTATGAAACGACCCGGGCGGTGCCATTTGTTGACACTCCGGGCAAGAAAGTCCACATTAGGCGGGCAAGAGGGGAAATGAATAAGACAAATTTTAGACTTACTCCAGTGAGTCTGCTGTTTGTGTCCCATGTGACACCAAAAGTCAGTTGTTTTTCTGACCAAGTGTCGATATTTGACAAGTTGGGAGTGAGAATGTGTTGGAAAGAGATGTTGGTGTTGAGTTTTTCCAATGTACTTTTTTGGGGCTTTGAGCACCACAAGCCGAGTGACATTAGTTCCATTATATTGGAGAGAAGGTGGATATCTCAAACACTCAGGAACTCACACAAAACAATCTAAATTGATAAATAGCACTACAGGTAAGAGGATAAATATGTATTTTTGATTTTGGGATGAATAGTCCCTTTAGCATCTTTTGTTTTTCAGTCTTTTGTAACTCTGTGGTCTGTTTCAACTAATTATGTCTTTGCAGCTCACTGTGTGGGAACAATGTGCCATTTGGTGGCTTTTAAGAGGCAATTGAAAATGTCAGTCACATATAGGTACAATTACATTGATATTCAGCCGACACATTTTTATGCATGTCATTACCTCTGGAGTACCTGAGCGAGGTGTGTGTATGCTGTGTTCCTGTCGGTGTTGTGTGTAGGCGGGCTGCGTTTGTCTGCCTGCGTGGGCCGTGGACGTTCATGTGCCCTATTTGGAGTTTGTGTGTGTGCTGTGGCTCCAGTGTGCACGGTTGCCACTCACCTGCCATATGACAAAGAAGATGAGAGCGGCGCACAGCACCAGGGTGAGCATGTAGCAGAAGGCCGCAAAGGTGAACGCCATGGCTGAGCCAGCCAGCCTGACGACGAGATGGGTCGACACAGAGAAAGGGAAGTTCTCCCTTTGCTCTCTGCCTCTCTCTGGCTATTGCTCTCCCTCCTTCTTTTAGTGGAGGTTATTGTCTGTCCCCCCCCTCCCCTCTGAGGCGGGCGTTCTCCAGGAAGGTAGAGCACTCAGTTTTAGTAACAATCAATAATCAGCATGGCTTCACTGCTGTCTCTTTTGTCTCTTTTTGAATACCTGACAGCAGGACCTGTCTCGCTTTGATTGAGGAAGCACTTAAATGTCTGTTCACAGCCACAGTTGTGTCGTTGGCCTGATGCTCAGTCTCTGACAGGCAAGATGTCTGTCTCCTCCTCCTCCTCCTCCATGTAGTTTCTCTTTAGACAAAGCCTACACATTTTTTTCCTCTCTCTCTCTCTCTCTCTCTCTCTCTCTCTCTCTTTCTTCCTCACAGTAAGCCACAAAGTGTCTGAGTGACACGCCGACAACAGAAGCACAGGATTCTTGTCGATACTGAGCACAGCACGGCGTTTAAACGACAGCGAGGAGGATTATCATCTAAGATGGTTATGGCTTGTGATAGTTCAGTAGTTTGTCTTATGGCTTTCAGCTCATCTGTTGCTCTAAATCAAAAACACCATTAGTGACGCATATTTAAAACCACATTTAACACATTTGTAAACAGCCAGTTTGCAGATTATCTGTGAGTCATAATTTACAGACAGTGTCTTGGTATGTTACTTACTTTATTACTGAATTATTTTAGAGAAATCATCACATTGTTCTGATACGACGTATTGCTTTGCACGTTAGTTAATTTCTGTCAAAGCAAATGCTAATTAAAGTATAAAATGATAAGTATAAATCAGTTAGGCAGGTTTCAAATGAAACAACTGTTTAGCATCACAACACCAACACCACACATCCACGAGGACTTACAAATACAAGATCAGAGCAAAACACTGATGACAGTTTGAGTTAGCATGGATCGACATCTCGCCCGAGCTTAATATCAAGTAGAGAGTACCTGTGTCTGGTTGGAGATGTGTCTGCCACTGAACAGTCCACTCTGTCCTCGTCTCTGTCAATTTGGGTCGGCACCATGTCACAATTCCCTGCTCTGCATCTTTCTCTCAAACGCATCCCCCAGATTTCTCCAAAAACACTGAGATTTGTCTCTGCAGGGTTAATTATGAAAGAGGAAAAAAAGGGGGGAGACGTGCAGAACATCTACATGTTGAGCCGCATTTATTCTGATTTAGAGATCTCCAAGAAGTCATAAGTTAATTAGTCCACCTTTCTGTTGTCTACCCCCTCCCTATTTGCCCTTCCTTCTTTCTAAAGTCTTTTTTATCTCTTCCAGAGGTTTTGAAAACAGACCTGATTGTGTTTCCTGAGTCTACTGTCTCTGCCTTCCTCTGTTTCTTGGACTGCGAGAGAAATATTTCTATCACGCTTGATGTTCTAACGGTCAACCAATAGCATCGCGCTGTCTCCCTCCCTCTCTTATTTGCTCTCCCTCTCTCCTCCTCCTCTTCCTCCTCGCTGTCTGTCAGTCTCCCTCTCTCTCTTGCATTTATACATTTCCATAATCCCTTTCTCCCCAGGGATCGATGAGGGGGCAGGGCAGGCTGCAAATGTTTTTTTTTTCTTTTGTCTGCTTTTCTCTTTCCATTTCTACCCCTGCCTCTGTCATTCCCTTTTCACCAGAGCCTTCAGTCATCCATCATTCCGTGAAATCTAAATCTGTTTCTCGGAAGGTGTTGCTCTCAATCACCTGTCATTTCTTTCATTTCCTCGCTCTATTAGCTTTTCACCCAAAATTTCTCAATTTCACTTTTTATCCATTCTCCTTTCTTTTTTCTCCAACCTCAGCTTATTATTGAACAGATTTTTAGAAACCACTGGTGCCATCTAACGTGCACTGCTGTCACATCTTTTTGTTATAATCAAACATAATCATCATCACTGATTCTGTACATCCTTTCTTTGACGAATTCCAAAGTCTGTGAGAATCACCTGCATCACAAAAACACACTCACATAGTGAAAGTATTTCACCACTGTCTCATCATAGTCATCGTCCTCTGCTGTTAAACTGTCAGGACAGGGGCGATGTGATGATGTAATGCAGTGGTTCACAACCTTTTTTATCTGACACACCCACAGCCTCATCAGATGAGATCAAATACCCCTTCATCAACACCCCCCCACTGTGCTCCAAATATGTTCATATGAATGGATTATAAGATGGTTATTTAACACTTTTAATTATATAAAAGTGGATATTGTTACTTTTTTAAATCAAAGTTTGGTCAAGCTTGCATTTTTGCTACTACCACATGGAGTGGTAGAAGCAGGATTTTTCAACTGATCATAATTAACTTTTAACTAACTATTTATTTTTTTTAATATATTTAATTTTGTTTCTTTATCATTTAGAGAAAAAAGGTTCAAACAGACACAGAGCAACATCATTCATTCGGAGTTGTTTTTCTGTCAACCTGATGAATGTAAGTCCAATATTCTCTCTGCTTTTTGCTCTGTTTTCCTCGCCACCATCTCCCGAGAAAATTTTATGGCTCTTAAGCTGCTAAATGCTTCACTGTCAGGAGGATTGACAGTGAAGCATTTCCAGTGTGTTTGTTTCAATAAAAGTGGGTCTGTTGCCATAAAACTGGGTATTTTTGAACCAGTCCATATTGAGCTGAACAGTCCATATCTAGCTGTGTTTGTTAAGACTAACTGAAGGAGACGTCTGTCCATTTGTAGCTGTGTTTGTTGCGACAAAACCAAATATTTTTAATGACTTGTTAAGACATTCCCAGCTGTATTTGTTGCAACAAAAGCTGGTTTCTAACATCACATTTCCAGCCATGTTTGTAGCGACCAAACCAGGTCTTGTAAGCCAAAACAGGATCTTTTCCAAACAGTAACCAGGTGTTGTTCTTGTCCGTTTGCCTAAACCTGACCACATGTTAACCACAGCTTTGTCATATCATACACTGAAAATTAAAATGTAAAGAAAAGTTTCAACATACAGTACCTGTCACATATAAGGTGTACAAAAGTAACATATCTCTTAGTTTGCAGATATATACAATTCCAACTTTTATTATGTTGATTGGGTTGCCCTTTGCCTAAGAACACAGAAATGAATGATACCAACTCCCTAATACTCTTGTCAATTTTAAATGGTTAGGAATCTGCTGTATCTAGTGTGCCATGTAAACTTCTTAGATATCTCGTATAACAGCAACACTTTATTTGTGTACATGAATTATCTGCTATTATATTTGGACTGAATCAGATCAGAAATACTGAAATGATCCCAGGGGGAAGTTGTGATTCTTTACAGTTGGTTCGATGTAAAGAATAGAGCATTACAAGAAGTAAAATTAACAGTATGAAATAGAAGTATGTAAATATAACATAATAAAATTCAATAAAATAGAGATAAAAATATGCATTATGCTACAAGATTAACACCAGTACTTAAGATAGTAAGAATACACTATATATCTTCACTGTGCTGAGTCTGTAGGTGTGGAAAAATATACTAATATGTGCAGTGTGCTACATTACACTGTATAAACTAGTGTTACATTCAGAATTATTAAACAAAATCTCTGAAAACTGACTGAAATGAATAAAGGAAAGAATGTTATGCTGCATGTGACCTTGTGGATACATTGCTGATCTATACAGTCACGTGACTGTATGGTGCCTGTGCGGTTCCATACCTCTGACCGCCTCACCGCCTACATCTTAAAGTGAACAGACCTGGCAGATTATCAGGCTACAGTCCATATGGCAGATTTCTTGTAATGAAAATATGATGTGAGAATGCAATCTGGGTTACAGCACACAGCAGTGAACGGGTGGCATTCAGCAATCTGGGTTAGTGTGTTATATATCCAGTGGTTAAGCAGAGGTTACTGGTCTATTTTGGTTTACTGTGTTGTCAGTGGTCGGGGATTCCCTGCAGTCTGGTCAAACTGTGTCGAGATGTTATTTTGGAGGTTAATTACTTTCTCACTTGTTTCATTCCTGAAGCCATTTAGGTTGTTAAACTGGCAAAGCCATAAAATACGAGTTAATGAGAAACACAGTTTGGCTGGTGTTATCCAACTTCAGCCTCTACTTTCCTCTCTGTGTCACAGTGAGAAACCTAACGCAGCATGTTTATCAGTTTCTTAGTTTAGTCATTAGTTATATGAACTGCAGTTAGATGCCACGGGTGCTGAAGGCTGCCAGACAGCCCTGGGCTGAGAGCGTTTGGCTCCATCTGCAGCCAGTAGTTCAGAAATCATAAGCACCACATGAGTGTGTCTGGGCCAAAAGCAACAGAGGAAGTCCAAGAATGTTAGTCCTCTGGCCCTCACAGCGAACACTTGAACTCCTGAGTTTGCTCTCATTAAACCTACCTAACTTGATGTTCAGCCACGTAATATTATTAAGTACAGTAAAGCACCTTAAATGCATTCTGCAGGTATTTGCTGCTTTCATTGGCGAGTTATTGTCAAATTTCAACTCTGGCTTTTGACATGAATTTGCCTGAGCCACCTGTTAGAGGGAGACCAAAGAACCAACCACAACTACTTGTCTAATAGCTGCTGCTGTCACAATGAAATATGCTCTGGTGTGTTTACAGATGGGCCATTTCCACTCTATTAGCACTGCTCCACTTGGACTTTGTTATGTTTTACTGTTGCAAATTTAAAGGACTAAAGGATGAATGTGTTAAATCAAACACAGATAGATCCTAAAACTGGTTGTTATCCATAAATATTAGAGACGAAAGAAATTTGAGAAATGATTTTCTCAATGATTTCGATAAATGAGAATTTGTTGGTTTGTGTTTAAAAAAATGAGATTCAACGGTATTGATGATAACCGGGATATTTAAAGGTCCAGTGTGTAGGATTTAGGGCAATGACATGTAATATTCATAACTATGTTTACTTTAGGTACATCACCTAAAAATAACTGTGTTTTTGTTACATTAGAATGAGCCACTTATTTTCAGTTTTCAATTTCAATTCAATTTTATTTATAAAGCCCAATATCACAAATCACAATTTGCCTCAGAGGGCTTTACAGCATAGGACATCCCTCTGTACTTAGGACCCTCGCAGCGGATACGGAAAAACTCCTCAAAAAATCCCTTTAACAGGGAAAAAAATGGTAGAAACCTCAAGAAGAGCAACTGAGGAGGGATCCCTCTTCCAGGACGGACAGACGTGCAATAGATGTCATACAGAACAGATCAACATAATATATTTACAGTGATGCAGGGCAGACAGTTATGACAACAGCTACAATAACATTCATTTTAGTAATAATATAAGAGTAATAAAGACAGTAATTGTGGTAGCATATGAGTGAGTGATCCTGTTACAGGTGTTGACACAAACCATAAATGGACCTCCAGTCAAATTTATAGTGCACAGTAATTGCTCATCATAAAGGGTGTGCACCGGGTTCGTGGAACACTCTTCTTGGGATGCCTTCTTTTTCCTCATTTATCACCATAAACTCAGCCATGTTGCACTCAAAATGCGATCAGAGGTACCTTACGTGGTTGCTAAGGTCCTCTGTGCAATAGTTTCACCAACTTTAAGCAATTCCTGAAGTGTAAGACCAAGATAAGGAGAAACCTTAAGGAAACCTTAAGGAGAGGACTTGAGAATGTTTTGTGCAACCGATTTTACTTAAGGAAATCTTAACTCGGATTTAAAGGAAATCTTAACTCAAGTTATCAGAGAAAGGAGACGAGCACACATTAGCAGGAGCTGGGCGAGAGGCCTGTCTGCATTGAGCCAAAATGTCTGAGAGAAACACTGATTTTGTAACCTGAAGCTACTTTAGTCAGTGTTTTTACTGGTTTTATTCACCTACTCTGTTTGTATTTTGGAAAGAGAAAGACCTCTGAGGATAATTTGACTCTTCTAAAAACCTCCTGAACAATGAATACTGACGCAATCCTAACTGTGAGTTCACGCTTGGCACACAGGAGAACTTTCAGCTGGTTGCAGGTTACAATCCTCCACCACTAGATGCCACTAAATCCTACACACTGCTGCTTTAAAAACGAAATACTGATATCACGTTAGTAACACACATAGGACAATACTGTGTAAATACTCTAGCGCCTCTAAAATAATTTTAATTTCTTTTGTCACTTTGTCTCCCTCCACCAATGCCATCTGGTTGCCTTTTAACTATCACTTTTTGTACAATGGTTATGGTTTCTCCATCTTTCTACACTTGTATTTTAAGTGCAATTTATTTGCCAAAAAAGAGACAAAATGCACACTACAAAAAGTTAAAGAAGATTATGACTGATAGCATTACTAATATTATTACTGATATTATTATTATTGTTGTTATTATTATTATTATTATTATTATTATTATTATTATTATATTTTTTTAAAATTAAAACAAAACAAACCTGTTTTACCCATTGATGGGTTAAGATGAAACACTCAATTGAATGTTAAGTTTTATTGTGTATTTTATGTTAATGGCAGTATATATTTCTCTTACATCTTTCTGTTTCCACTGGGGATGAAAATTGTAATTTGTAATAAGTCTTTAATAATCTTAAAGAAGATTATGGTGATGTTTTGTAAACCTAATATATATGGCAAACTGTTCATCACATGACTGATTGATGTATAAGGACAGGGGAAACAACCTCAGACTCTTGATTTGATTATGTGGATGTGGCAGTGCATCATTTACAACATGCAGTAAATGCTGCACATGTTATTTAAAAAAAGAAAATTTATCAAACCTCCTGCTGGAACCAGGCAGGTCGGTTTGTAGGCTTGCTGTTGTGTCATTGCTGGCTTTGGTCTGCCCACTAGTGGTGATAAGACGTTACTGCAGCTCCTGATGTGCTTCCATAGTCCTGTCTGTCACACTGCAACTTCATGACATGAAACCTCAAAATACTTCAGTTAGTTGCCAGGAAAAATTACAAAACAATCATGTTGCAATTTTGGCTGATGTCCATATTTCTTTAACTTGTTTATTTCTTGTTTACACAGAAATTTTAAAGCAGATGTACACATTGTTAATGGTGTTTATTGCCAAGTAGGTTTTGACATACAAGAAATTTGCCTTGTTTGGTGCATAATAATAAAAGAAAATAAAACATAAAAGCACAAATCAAATTACAATAGGAAAAAATGTGTAATATATCTGTTTTAGAAATTAAGGGCTGAACAGAGTTTTGTGCAGGAAAAAGGGATTTGTTTTTTCATGTTAGTGACAGGGAATATTCTTTTGAATGCTACTATTTCTATAAATCTATTGCTCTTTTATTTTATTCAAAGCAGCTGGTACATGCGTGAGACCATTACATGAAGAGGAATGAAAATGTTTTGAAATATGTGAGTTAAATTACTGAATAAATCATTACTGTCCCCTTTATGATAACATAAATGTAAAGACTGTCAGTCGTCACAGAGAATTATGCAGAAATAAAAAAAAATCACCATAATGATCATGGCAAAGTGAGATTATTCAAATTATTACTAAGCTCACATTAGTCCATTCACTGCTGATTTAATATAAAACCCATTAGAATAATATTATTCTTATTTCTTAAATCAGTTGGACTTTTGCCATGTGAGTTGTGTTGACTGTTCACAGCTTTAACAGCGATGAAGACGCTGGAATGAACTCGTCTGGTTCAGATCTGTATGTGAGATTCCAAGAACCTTTTAATTGCCTTATTAGTGCAAATGAAGACTGACAGATTTTAAATTGTCCACAAGATGGCAACATACGAGCAGCAGAGGCAGCAACAGATGGTCACATTAGGTGTTTTAACAACAGTATTGATTTGTAAATGACTCACTCTCCGAGCAGAATTCTAAACTCCTCCGATGGTTTGATTCGCTGCACATGAAGGATTTAAGGTGTCCATATTAACTCATATGATGGATAGAGAGAGAGTCTGTGTTGGTAATTCAGATAAAGAGCTGCAAGAAAACTGCTGTTATGAATAAAAAATGTGCCGATGGATTATTACTGCAAGGTTAATAACACATTAACCTCAGCTAGAGTTAGTGGTGGGATGTCACTAAGTACATTTATCTAAGTAATAATAATGATAATAATGACTTTATTAAGGACACAGAGAAAGGTTCATAGTGTAGGCTACCACATAAAAAAACAGAAAATCAAATAGAATAAATAAATATTTTTTTTTTTTATAAAAAGACAAGAAATACCCACTATATAATGCAAGTTCATATAAAAAAGACAAAATTCAGTAAACTTTACCGGCTGCAATATTCATTCATTCATTGCTTGCACATTAAAGGGACAGTTCACCCCAAAATCAAAAATACATATTTTCTCTGTCACCTGAAGTGCTATTTATTGATCTAAATTGTTTTGGTATGAGTTGCCAAGTGTTGGAGATATCGGCCATAGAGATGTCTGTCTTCTCTTAAGTATAATGGAACTAGATGGCACTGGCTTGTGGTGCTCAAAAAGCCAAAAAATTGCATTTAAAAAAAATCACAGCAATGTCTCTTACAGAAATCATGACCCGGTTACTCAAGACAATCCACAGACCTTGTTGTGAGCAGTTTCATGTAGGAACTATTTTCTTTCTACCTAACTACACAAGCTAACTGTACCACTGTACAGAAGGAAGCGTGCATCTAGTACTAGCTCAGCTAGCACCGATAAGCTAGCTAACGTTACAGCTCAGCCGAGAAAGATGACACTGATGTTTACATCTTGTGCTGTCATGTGCAAGAGCCTCTTGTCCATTCGTAGATGCACACCTCCTTCTGCATGGTGATACAGTTGGTGGGTGTACTTCGGTGGAAAGAAGATAGTTCGTACCAGTGTTGTCAAAACTTTGATTTATCGAGACACATCCATTCTGAATATTTAAAATGGTATAATAGTAATTTTCCTCAATATCGAGACCTTTGATACTAGTTTGTGGTCTGTTCTCTCTAACAGCGAGTTGACGGACGCAGTGCTGCAGTGCCCCCACAGTCATGTCTCCTCCTACTCAAAATGGTGTCACTTCGTGTCACTTGTTTTATTCTCTGTGGTTACATACTTGTACAAGAATGTGTGACAATCTCAGAGGCTTTTGAACATGTGCTCCACCACAAAAAGAAAATTGTTTGATGTAAAAAAAAAAAAATTTTGGTAATGTTTACTACAGACACTCTGCTGTTCTGTGCTCCTAATCAAGAAAGGAAGAGTCATCACTGTCATGTCATAGCCTTGTTATATTGATCTTTTCGTGAACATTTTAAATTGTATGTCGTCAGTGGTTCAGAATATAAAGCTTATACTGATGGGGAGCTACATCATTGACTATTATTAACTTATGGAGAAGGGGTGGAAATAAACAAGTTTGTACTTTCTCCTACTCCTTTATGGATATGTAAAGCAAATTCTTATATGTTGTTTTCAGTTTTTTTTATGTCTGTCTACTACTGTATGATTATTTTGTTTATTTGCTACTGAAGTAAAAGATATGAGTATTTCTTGTATCATTGGTTACAGTACCACAGTGAGGATTAAGGCACAGTCTGGTCACAGCTGAATCAGTGCACTGAACAGCTGACGGCACTGTTTAGTGGGATATTGCAGCACTCGCTGGGCCGTCCCAGGGGTCCACAGGGTGTTGCACTCATCAGCTATGCCATCAGTACACTAAGAAACAAGATGGGATCAATTTAATGTCTCCTGACCTGCTGCCCCTTGGGCCTAAATTAAATGTTTGTTTTTTCTAACAGCATTATTGATCACATTAACAATGAGAAAAACATCAAAGTAGACTAACAGGGCGGCCAAAGGGCGCACAGTTTGGCATAGACATATTAAAACCCAATGCATACATTTCATCCTACAGCACTTCATTGCCACATTAACAGTGTCAGACAGCTTGTGGTGGAGGAAGCTGTTGGATGCTGGGTTAATTGTGCACGGTTTGCATGGAACAAATAAAGAGACAAACAAGCATGAGTGTGTTAATGGTGTGTTTATCATGACCTCGAGGCAACAAAGAGACAGCCGACGTTTTCGTTGACCTCAATTCTGGAAGACAACAGAGGCTGCACACAGAAGGATGTAAAGCAACAATACAACAAGTGGTTCACTGAACATTTTCCCATTTTAATGGATTTATTCCAAGCTAAAAATAAATATACAAGTGTCTGCCAAAAAAAAAGAAAGAAGAAAAAGCTCAGCAGGACCGCAACCGTAAAATATCATTTCACCATCATCCATGGATGCACAGTAGCAGAACAGTTACCATAGCAACAAAAACAAATCCAGCAAGGTTTCAGCGTTTAACCACAAATCAAATGTTTTGTGCCCTTTAGATCCTGTTTAAATAACACTGGAGGGCATCTCCATGCTTTCATAGAGGTCAGCTGGTGTTGCTGGTGCTGTAACTTCTCCCCGGCAGAATTTAACATTAGTGACAGTGTAATAATTCGGCTGGAACAAAAACTGATAACAAGGCATGAAACTCTACTGAGACTGCAGGAATTCAGATACCAAGTGTATGACAGGAGTGTGTGTGTTTTACTAAACATATTCTGGTACTACTTGTCCCTCTCTAAACCACAGTGAAGCTCAAAGCACAACTTCATTTTAGATAATGTAGCATCCCACCACGAGGATGGGACGCTACATTATTATAAGGCTGGAACAGTTTCAGATCTAATCGTATTTTCAAAGTTATCTGAGGAATTCAAAGATTTTCTTGGCTTGCTAGGACCAATACGGATACACTTCAGTTCAACAGAAATGTAAGAAAATAAAAATAAAACAAGGGGCCATGCTGTGGTGAAGACACCTGTTGCCATTCTGTGAGATTCTGCAATTTATGCTTTGACTTCTCAGAAATCCTCATTTCATTGCCAACTTTCACAAATGTCAAAAGTCAAGGTCCAAAAAACCAAATTGGTCTCACTCTGAACTTGTCGTAATCTGTCACTTGGGCACTGATTTGCGGCATCAGACACTGACGAAAAATGCCGTCCTTTAAGGTTGTCATGATACACGGCCAGTTGCCGTTATAGCATAACAGTGCCCGGCGGCGTCAGGGGGAAAAGCGGTGGGAAAAGGCAGCAAAAATCCAAGTAGGCCGGGTGGGAGTGGTGGTGGATGGGTCCAACAACCACCAACTTTCACCCAGGAGAGTGGTGTTTGTGTCCCGTGAGATTTCAAAGCCAAACCTTGTTCTTTTTTCCTAAACCCAACCGCGTGCGTTAGTTGTTCGGGGAAAACAAACATCAATTTGCGTTGTTGTACTGATGTAGTGTATTTATTTTGATAGAAACTATATGTAAACGGTACATTTCCTGTGAAAACTAAAGTGTATTTTGAAAGAAGAGAATACATGTAACAGGCAGAACTTGACACAGTGTCCCAAAACATCAACAACCAACGCACCCAGGGTACCTTGCACATTGTATCTGGATGTGGAAAGTCTGTGATGAAACGTCTATATGTGACAAGGTCGGAGTGTCAATGTGTTGGAAAAACACCAGCTGAGCTTCTGACAGCAACACTGTGACGTAAACAGTGACGTACTCCGAAGGAAGCTGCGGCTGGTCAGTCCTTCGGTGACTCATAAGTTGGCCCGTCCTTCACCGTCCCCATCACTTGACGGTTAATGGCCTCTTCGTTAGCTGCTCATTCCTGCTATCAGCTGTTTTCTGTTAGTCCGCCGCCAGTGGGTCGCACGTGCGGCATCATCAACAGCTCCTCCCACAAGTCATCAACAGCCCTCTGCCTCCCCTGGCAGAAGTGCGCCTTGTTCTTTTTTAACCAAAAAGGTTCCGCCAATATGACTACCCTATGAGGCGGAAAATTGGGCACCTCGGATCAACTCGCTAATCCGGCTCTGTGTGTCTAAATGCTTGCAGCTTGCCGGCAAAACTGCCCAACATTCGTGGAAAATCTGGTAATCTAAAAGGGGCTACTGGTTCTTGATAGCCAGAAAGATCTTCGCGTTTTCGTGTTAGTAGCCCCTCTGCGATGAACCGAAGAAAGTCGGATAAACACTGATTTGCAACATTAAACTGCTTCATTAGTGTTTATACCAGTTTTAATCACATGGTCCATTTGTTTTGAAGAGGAAGAGACCTCTGTGGATAATTTGGCTTCTGGTAAAAACTCTTGAACAATGAACCCTGAGAAATTCACGCTTGGCACACAGGAGGAGTTTTAGCTGGTTTCAATCTGTAATCCTCTCCACGACCAGGAGAAATAGCAAATACTGTCAGGAATGGTGGTAGGAAATGTTGTCATGTTTATCACACAATCAACATTTTGCAGAGTCCAAACTGTATGTTTCAGTGAGAGACAGCAAACCTTTTTTACAGTATCATTTTGTATATTTTGATGCAATGAGCAACCCGACAAAATGCATCAAAGTGCTGGAGTGCGTGGCCAGAGGGCACAGATGGAGTGGAAATCACAGAAGGCCAAGTAGCTGCCTCACAATACATAACTCACAAAAGGCAACATGAATTTCTCTTATGTTACATCAGAAAACCTGGGGTTCACATATTTCAACAGTTATTGGAAGCTCATACCCAAATCATGAAAATCTCCCATAAGACAAGAAACCTTGTTCTCTCTAATAACTGCACGGGAGATAATTATAGGCGACAAGATAATTGGTCCCCTGATGACACCTAAGCTTGTTCCATGTGCTGTGAGATGCAGCTGAAGGCTCAGAATAAGGGAAGGGGACCTCGAGTTGTGCGCATGTGTGTTGTTGTGTTAATGTTGTTGTTGCATAATCTCCTATCAAGTCACAGTTGTTATAGAGGCCTGTGCTTAGCATCAGTGATGTCCAGTGTTTTATTTCAGTCACAGAAACAGACACATGTTCAGTTTTTGTTGACACTCTCATAGTGTGTAAAAATACTTTAGCACTGAGGTCATGATGGTGCTGTATGAGACTGCATTAAGGCTGTGGCCATCGAGTTAATATTGGGAGGAGGACCCTAATCTGCAAGGGTCTGAGGTCCCCTCAATTTGAAAACTCATTTTCTGTTATATTATTTATAATAAGCAAGTACAGCTATACAGTATACCATAAAAATATGCAACAAATGAAAGCTACTGCAGTCTACATGAATTACATGCAGTGCAATACAAATGACTGACACTTTACTCAGACTTCAGGTCAAATATCACATCATAAAGACATTAACGTAAGTTAAATACATCTGTTTGTCATTGTTAATTGCTGGTTGAACGTGTGGCTATTTAACCACAGGTAACTTAGCTACAACAGCTAGCATTAGCAATAATTGATTTTGCCAAACCCATGTGGAAGAACAGCAAAGATGTCTTTTCCCCCGAGAAACTCCACAAGTGCATACTCTTGTTCTTGTTTAATTGTTCTTATTGACTCTATTTCTTCAATAACTTCACTTATTGCCGTTTACTCGATGTTATGTCACCGCCAGAGATCTAGGGGAAGGAGGGAGTATCACCGTGGTATGGATAGAGAAAAAGACAAGCAAAACAAATTGCCAGTTTAAAGGAAGTTTACTCCAAACGAAAACGGGAAAAAGGACCATCAACGGAAATCAAGCTTGAAAAGGGAACTGCGTTGCCTGTACTTATTACCCACGTCTTAGAGATACTCAACTGTCACAGCCTTCTGGCCCACTGGCACTGAAACTACTCCTTCATCCATTTATACCCTCGCTGATGAGGAATGAAGGGTTGCACAATGAAAAGAAGAGAAAGGGGAAAACACAAAACAAAGGGTGGGCCCAAAACACACAGGCACGTAACACTCGACTAACATCAGAGTCAGTGCTTGTTGCTTCGAAGCAGCCATTACTGTTCTGCAAGCTGCAGCCTGCATTTTAGCCTACGTCATCAAACTTAACGCAGTCCCTGATTGGATTTTAAGTTCTAGAAAATGTTTGAGGCGGCAACGAGTCCAGACTGGAGAGCGAAACAGAATAGCTCACGTCATAACGATGGTCTTACCAGGCTAGCAATTACTGAATTCCTTTTTTCAGCAAAACGTTATTTGGTTGCATAATTGACCTATGGCTAAGCCACGCCCCCCTCCACTCACTCGGACAAACTATCAACATTCAGTGACCGGCGCTATGGCAGGTGTCACAGTACACGGCATTTCACAGGAGGCAATTGATGATTTTTGGAGACATAACGATCAGATGTCATTGAGAAGTAACCAAAAGAGCCTAAACTACACATAGGAGGGATATATTAATCATTTTATTGTTGAGAAGGTCGATGAAAAGCTCAAATTACAAGCCAAAATGTACAGGTGTACGCTTGTGAACCGCATCTCATTGCCGTCGCCATCAAAGACAACAAGTTAAAGTGCCACTGAAGTTAAGGTTTTTGGCTCAGAATATGAGAAAAGGATAACGGCCTTTTTACCATCTTTACCAAGAGTGTCTCTCCGTTAGTTTGGTGCTACAGTATTTACACTGAATCATTCAGCATAATGTTTGCCAACCTTTGTTATCTCTGTGATTATAAGTTAATGAAGCTAAGCTACAGAAGTTAACGTTAGCTTAACTAGAGCCCTTTGGACAACAGCTAATAATTATGTACGATCACCAAAGTACAAAACTAGAACAAATAGGCTAATGAACTCCCAGCAAACTAGGTGACATGATGAACAACGCAGCTAGGGGCTAACATTTAGCTTTAGCTAACGTTAGCTAGAGATGTTAAAGATAACTTTATATTTCTTTCCAGCAAAATGACAATATATTGCCTCAAACATATGTTGTCTTAGAACAGATGTAGACATCATTGTTAATCTTATTCACGTTGAGTTGATGTTGTGGTCTAATCTTATCACACAACTTTATCCAAAGGAGACACCACTAGATGTGGTTTAGGAAAGGATAAAAAATACACCCCGTCGCCCAGCCTCTTAGGATACCTTGTGTCGGAGTTGCATGTACCCCATGCACTCTGTTTGACCATCTTTACACTTCAAATCTCCGAAAAAGCTCATAAAACCGGCAGAGAATGTCTGAGTGTATGGGAATGGCTATACGCACTGTGATTGGCTCATCGCGTTTGAGGGTGGGACTTAGCCATAGGTCAATTACAGTTCCAGCTCAGCATTACTGTATGCATTGATGTGATCATTACCTTTTCATGCATGTCCTGACTGAAGCAAAATGTAATTGCAGTGCAGTGTTACAATGACAAGTTTCCCATCAACAACCATGAAGGAAACGAACAGATCCTACCTTCAGACGTCAGACCTTATTTCCTCAATATCCTTTTTTTCAACAGTGTGTACTTATAAAGTTTTGTTTGACTATTTTACATTGTGAAAAAGGGATGTGTAACAAAGGTATACATTATCAAATTGGGAGACATTCCAAGGCACTATTTTTTAATTGGTTAGGAGTCCAGGCATCCTTTAGGGCCGTGGTTCCCAACTGGTCCAGCCACGGGATCCAGATTTGTCCTCACTCATTAGCTCAAGGTCCACACAGTTTAAAAAAATTCAGTGTTATACTTTCATTTGGCCATGTCGTCGAGCTAGTTTGCTGTCTCTGTTGAGCAGCTGTTATTCACTCATTCTGTAGCAGGAAACGGCACTTTAAAATAAAAACTCAATGCCAGAAATAGACTGTACATAAAAATAAAGTGTGTTTATTATAAACTTGACATGTTTGCAAGTCACTTGTGGTTCTTTCAAAATTGACTCACTTTTGGACCGCGACCCACCAGTTGGGAACCTCTCCTGTAGAGGATCTTTTAATGTGTCTAAAATATATTATGTTTTACAATTACAGTTCCAATTTGAATTTAGGGAGGGATGTGGCCCGTCCAATATAATTATAATTGTACTGCATTAAAGTCAGAGGTGTTCCTAATATTCTGCCCTTCTTATGCAGGCTACTCAAGCAGGGAGGACAAAGAATTAGAGCCACCACCTTTAACTACGACCTCAATAATAACCATAGCATTGAATTTACATGTTTCCGACAATGTCACCAAAAACCGAACACTATGAAACACATAAAATTACCATTGCGTGTACATCATACATGCTGTACACTGGTTTTAAATAATAATGTTGCTATTCTAATGTCACTTATTATATGCGCTGTTATTCAGTGTTAATTAAAGGAGGTGTGCGGTGCTGTTGGTGGTGCTGAATGACAGTGACTGAAATGAGAAAGATGCATAGTGACAGTGCTCGAGCTGACTGGCCGGTGACAGACGTATCTGCTAATTTAAACACATTGGAGGGTGTGATAGTGTATGAGTGTGCATCTGTGGAAAGACTCATCAGTATCATGGCTTGCATTGAGCAGCACCTCCTTCTCTTATAAGCTATAGGCACATACATCACAATCTGCTCCCAGCCTAAGAGTAGGTCAGTGTTGGTTTTCTTTTAAGGGTCACATTTATGTTTTCATGTTCATACAACATATATAACCTGAATAAATGTGTTTCAATGTGCCTCTAATGTTTATTCGGAGGATATTTTTTTTGTTCGTTTCACCTTTTGGCTCATACATTTACAACACAAATAGGAAGGTCAGTCACTTGACATTAATGAGGGTGAGTTATGTTTAGCAGTTCTCGCT